>NC_090928.1:786633190-786946813 GCF_040938575.1 Ambystoma mexicanum | reverse complement strand
AAAATTTTGGAGCAGTTAGATACCAATTGGCGTATTCTAACTGTCTATTTTTTTAATATATTTTAGTGGTTTTGATTGGATATTGTTACATTTTGGGACAGTTAGATACCAATTGGCATATTCTAACTGTGTATTTTTTGGCCTATTTTAGTGGTATTCATTTATCTGATTAGTTGTTGTAGAATCTTTGAGCAGTTAGATAGCTTTTGGAGTATTCTAACAGTTTATATTTTTTTAACACAAATTTACTTAAAGGTTTAAATACAGTTTATTTATCAAATTTTGGTTTTAAGAACATCAAATAAGCGTTAGTAAGATTTGCTGGTAATCTCTGCTTTAGAGTAATGGTACTATCATTACATTCAAACCATCCACATTTCTTTTTCATATATGCAGTGTAGTGCCCTGAATTAGTTGTGGCTCCTGCGTGGTAGCTTATACCTATTGTTGTGAAGGTTTTCTTACCAAGTGATATTTGACCATGTGTGAATCCAGTCAGTTTGCAGTTGTTTTTGGTACCATCTGCATTGCAACGTAGAAGCATTAGTATTACGTATTTACTATGTGTTTGTATTACTAACGTGGAGCGATTATCTGAATTGCAGGTAGAGCATAATCTACCATGGTTTGCATTTTGTACAAGTTGCTGAAATGGAATGGATTCACAATTTGGTATTGATATATATATGAAGCGTTCATTGGGGATTTCTTCTTGTGTCACATTGTTGCAGAGAGTGCATGTATGTTTCCACATGTATGAAAAAGTACATTAGAAATTCTTGTGGATCTTGTGGATCTTCCTGTGAGTTTATAGTGAATTTAACCATTCCAGCACAGTAGTCCAATTGTCGTCTTATTCCAAAAACACTATATGTGTTGTCAGGATTTTTTGCTGCATTTCTGTGAAGTACTAACATTTGCAAACACAATGGGTCTGTACTGTGTAAGTAAATGTTGTCAACAATTGGTGGTAATTGAAATAGAATATTCATTGCTACAGTTGCATAGCAACTTACACCAACTATATTTGAGAATTTAAATGGTCCAGGTAGTTCTGTATCTATCTGCTTTTTTTGGAGTTTGTCTTCCTTCTTTAAAGAAGTACCTGGTTTACTTTCTCTAATTGATTCTTTTTTGTTTGTGGTACTTGATGAAGTATTAGTTTCTTTTACTCTCTTTGGAGGATTTGCAGTGACGTCCTGTTGCATTTCTGTTTGATTTAGTTTTCTTTTATAACGTTTTAG
The DNA here is from genome assembly GCF_040938575.1 of Ambystoma mexicanum. NCBI lineage: Eukaryota > Metazoa > Chordata > Amphibia > Caudata > Ambystomatidae > Ambystoma > Ambystoma mexicanum. The sequence continues at coordinate 786,945,569 of NC_090928.1, read as the reverse complement.
TTTTTGTGGAACAGAATATGTGTTTAGATGGGGAGTGTATAGTGAGCGAAGTCTATTATATTCTAAAATGCAAGGAATATCAGCGTTTACTTTACTTGCATCAAAGTTGATTAGAAATAGACCGTCAAGTGTACGTAAGCGTGATAGTGCTACGTAGCTCATGCCTTCTTTAAAGACTGTGTTACCAATATCTATCATTGCTTTGTCTAGGGTAACACCTTGTGATTTATGAATCGTGACTGCGTATGCAAGAGTTAGAGAAAATTGTTCTCTGCGTACATACATATCTTTGAAGAGAAGGAATCTAGCTGTTGAGCGTCCTATCCGTTTTACTTCTGAAAGTTTGTCAAAGAGTATATTGACAAACTGAATTTTGTTGTCACGTGGGTATGTTTGAAAGCCAACAACTGTACCCAGTGCTCCATTAACTAGTCCTTGGTCCACGTCAAGGTTACGTTTAAGCATTACTCTGCAATTTAAAGATAATTTTAACATCTTTTCTAAGCCTGCTGTGTTTGAGATTGATTTTTCTAAATTATTTAGTCTTGTTGTGGCTTGGTCACACACGGGTAGTGTCATACCATGTACATCTAGTTTGTCTGTGGCGCTAATTTCCATTATTGGTTGCATTTCTTTACTTAGCATGATTTCATTGAATTTGAAACAGCTTGCAAGAGTTGGCATTAAGGCCATACAATTGACATTTTTGTGGGCTAATTGTTCCATAACATCTGTAGCACATGCATTATCGCCATAAAGTGCATTAATGTGCCGGGTTTTCAATGTTGCTTCTGCTTCTTTAGAAAGTATACCAACTCTCAAACTTTTTAAAATGTTGGCATAAGTTAGATCTGCAGATAGGCGCATGTTTTCTGTTAATTCTCTGTATTGGAAATGTTGCCAAAGGTTGACATTTCCAATGCTGCCAACAGTTTTACGGCAGAGTTTGTGCCCTAATGTTTTAAAAATAGGTTCACCTTTTACTGGTGTTAATTGAAGCTGATCTCAAAAAACAATAATGTGTTTTCCTGCAAAGAGCTCTTCATAGTCTGTTTTGAGTACTTCTTGTAATCTGAGGTGAATCAAAGCTAACATCAGGTTGGAGACCATGCTCACTTCATCTATTAGTAGCATTTTCATTTGTTTCAATACTCTGCGTAATTCCATTGCAGCTTCTGCAGAAAGTTTGTAATAGTCTAATTTGTTCTGGTGTTCTACTGGTAATAGTAGTAATCGGTGTAATGTAACACCACCTATGTTGTAGGCAGCTAAACCTGTGGGGGCAGTGACAACAGCTGACAGTTTGTTGTTTGTCAATTGTTGAAGGAACTTACTAATGATTTTGATTAGGAATGTTTTGCCAGAACCAGCTTCACCACTGACGTACAGTAGTATAGGTTTATAATTATGGCAGGAACATTCTTTATTTTCGTGTTTTACACCATGTGCAATTTGTTTTGTTACTTCTTGAAAAATGCTACTTTGCTCATTGTTTAGTTTTGATTGTAGTATAGTTAAGTCTTCCTTATCTTCATACTGAGCACATGGTGTTTTCTACTTCTATCATAGCTAATTCTGCCTCATTTGTTATTAGTGGTTCTCCCAGTGGTTCTTGGCTTCCTGTTACCGAAGGTTGACTACTGTCAGGAGTATCCTTATCTAGTTGGGCTTGGAGTTCTTCTTCATGTTGCTGTTCATTGTGCAACATTGTTTCGTACTGTGTAATGTTTACATCAGTTATAGTGCTTTCATTTGCTTTGAAAGCATCCTCACATGAGTCATAGTTATCAAGTAATTGTTCTTCTTTTCTCCATGGTTTGAAGAGTTGTAGCAGGGACATGTAATATACTTCTTTATGTTGAGGAGTCTTCAATGACAATTTGATATGATTAATTAAATTTGGTATAGTGAGTTTAACTAAGCTGCCTTCACAGTCTGTCACTCTATATTTACCTATTTTTTCATCAGGTTTCATATTATTTTTGTATGTGTAGTTTTGGGCTATTTGGTATAGACACAAGTTTTCCAAAGTATTACTTCTGTTTGGGTAGTATGTGTCCAATACATTGTTTTTTAAAATGTCTTGGCTGTTGGGATCATGTTTGGCTATTGTTTCTATATCTTCATATGATTTTAGAACTCTTTTTCTAGATTTAGCTGGACCAAGACTTAGCCATACTATATTTTCAGATTTACCATACAATGAAGTACCAGTAAAACGATCAGCTGCTTCATAAGATCCACATTCTCTATGGGTGAGCATTTTTATGCCCAAGCTGTATAATTTCTGAGATACTGTTTTATCTGATGACAGGTCATTCCAGAGGTCTTGGAGCTCTGTCTTTTCTGCTTTAGTTAAGTATGCTGTGACATATCGTGCAACTGCAGTAGAATTGTCTGCAATGTACTGCACATCTGTGTTTGCATTCCATAAGTGGGCAATGATTGCATTATAATCATTGATATATTTTTCTTCTTCTTTTCTTTTTATGTAATATGTATTTTTTGGTGACTTACCTTTAACACTAAGTCTAACTGAAGACATGAGGTTGTTTACTTGACCTGTATTTGTAACTGGTCTAGGGAAACCAAATCGGCATTTGGTGTAGTATTTGCCTTTGTTTTTGTATTTGCGACGACAATATTTTCCACATTTGTGTCTTTGAAATTGTGAAATTTGTGCACGAAGATCACTATTTGTGGCTTCTGATGGAATTTCACAAGTGACATATTTTTCAATAAACTGTAAAACAGTGGCATCACTGTCTTGACCAAATTTAGGAGCATCTTTAATCCATAAAAGCATGTGGATATGTGGTGCTCCTCTGGCTTGGTATTCTTTTCTCCAAAAGAAGTGTTGCACTTCTCCAAGGGGAGGAACAGTTTTATTACAAATAAAATGTAGCATAGCAATGAAGCGATGGTGAAAATATCTTGAAACATTAACAGGATCCAAAGAACAAAGTTCATCAGGTGTTAGAATATCTATGTTTGTTTTGTTTTTATTTGATATGCGTAGGAAATCATGTAAATCTTCCCATGCATCTTCTGCACAACTTAATGTAACAAACCAAGTGGGTGGGCCAAGGTTTCTGATCATACAACGTACCTCTCCATGACTTTGAAACCAGTACTCTTTAGTACCACGCATATTTGCTAATAGATTTGTAATATTTGATTGTAAAACCTCATCCTTTTGTTGCACTTTCTCTAATAATTGTGTAGCTGTCATATTTTGAAAGTGTGATCCTGATTTTAATATGTGTGCAACTCCGTAACATAAAGTTGCTAGTTCACTTTCAAAGAGTAGGTAGAATATGTATTCCACATTTTGTCTAAATCTGGGATCTTCAGAATACAATTGTAATGAGCGGTATTCTGAAGCTGATATTTGAATAGGTCTATCATCATACCTTCCTCCTTTGCCAGTAGGAAAGAGTAGAGGAAAAGCACGTGCTTCTATACTTTTTTCCCATATACTGATTGGCGATCCTTTTGTTTGACGCATTTGGTAAGTTTCCAGTACATCTTGTACGGTGTCATTACAGTGCAAAGGATGAATTGTATAATGGTCTAAAGTATTTGATATTGTAGCAGGATCTAGTAGCTCAAATTGACCAGCTTCTTGTGTTTCTTGAATTATTTCAGTTGTATCTTTCAAGTTTTCTTCAATATTAATTTCTTTGTAATATTCATTATTCTCTTTAAGATATTGGAAGGCTTGTCTAACTTTATATAAATCTACCAGCTGTTGCCATATTTTTTTGTCTTTTGTAGGTACTCCATTTACTAATATAATTAAAGATTGCTGCATTGGACGTTGCACTCCTAGAGTATGGACATTTTCTTTTAGATTTAATGGTAAATAAACTACTTTTCCACGAATGCCTTTTACCAATTCAGAGGGAGGTAATTTTGCTGTTTTTGGTTGAAGGCGTATTATTGCTTGAAATGGGTGTACTGTTTGAATTATGATGCTCTCATATAAATTAAGTTGTTGTAGAGGTTTTGGTACTGGGTATAATTCCAAATTATTTGTGATAGAAAGTGAAGGAGTTTGGTTGTTGTCAAGTTTTGTAGTGCAATAACTGCAAAGTATTAAGGGCTCAGTTATTTCATATTTGTTTTCTGCTAGAAGGTAGAGAGCTAATTAAAACCATTTAGAATCTTCATTGTCTTCTATTTTGTATGATAGGTCCACAGTTTTTGTGTTACTTTTATAAAACAATTCTACGGCAACATACACATACATGGTTTGGTACTTCAGCTGATGTACTTTTAAATTTTAGTATTTCTTTTTTGTATGTGTTTAGCAAAAGGTTGCCATGTGTAGAATTGTTGCTTAATTGGTTTAAAGCTATTTCATTCTGTAAATGGATTTCACTTCCAAAATATTTTTCTGGATATAGTGAATTTCTTCAAGTAGGTCTTCTGCTGTACCATGTAGAAGGATGTTATTTAACTTTGCTAGTGCTAAAGCAGGACTTTTAGCATAGTACAGTTTATAGACTAGATTTCTTATAGTTGAATGATGTGTTGATAACCTTTTGATGTCATGGAAAGTGGTTTTACAAGTAGGTCCTGTAATGCAGGCCAATGAATGTCCTTGTAGTCCTGTGTACTTGCGCACTGGACAGGTATCTATATTTTGCAGTAATTTAATTTTGATTTTGTCTTTGCTTTTTACATATTTATTGAGGAATTGGTGTAAAGATTTGAAACATTGTTTGGAAATGTTACACATTGACGTGCATGGCCATTTGTACACTAGACGTTCTGATTCAGTTGAATGGAGGGGTAATTCTAAGTTTTCAGGGCATATTTTTGTAAGGAGTACTTCTTGTTCCATTGTAGTATTATTCACTTTTTCATAACCTCGACCACTGCTGTTTATGGCAATTGTATTTGTTTGCTTTTGTTTGTACGCTTAAAATATGGTTCTGTGCTCGTAGGGCGATTCCATTCACCTCCGCAGATACTTAAGAAGTTCTTTTTGTTGACATTTCGCTTATTGAGAAGTCTTTTTTGTAATTTAGTTATTAGTTTTGTTAGTGGTTTCATTTTGTTTAACAGTAAAATAAATACATTTCTTTTGAGAAGAATTGCACTGTCCATCAATGCTTCTAAGATTAATTTCCTACGATAGGTTTTAAGCTTTGAACCTGATTTCTCTCCTGTTTTTATAAGATTTTGAAGGACTTTGTGACGGTATATTTTGGCTAAAATACTTTTCTTGGTATGCTTACTTTGCACTATATTAAAATTTGAAGAAGTAGTTTTATCTGTACTGATAGCTGATTTTCTGTTAATTGTTTTTTGGTTTGTTTTACATTTTGATAGAGGAAGCGAAGTTGTTGTACTTGAAACTTCTTGTGTTTCACTAAATGATTGTATTAGCTGTTTTGTTTCAACTTTTTTTTACAAATTCTGCTAGAGATTGATGCTTATGTTGGACACCTTTATTTTCATTTTCTCTAATTTTGCGTTGCTTTCTACGGAGTTGTCTTTTGGTAGGCATTCTTTAGGGTCTGTTGAAAAAAATAAAGAAGATATGGGTTGGGGTGTTCTGGAATGTATGTGTGCTGTGTGCATGAGTGTTTGAGTAAGATGATAAAGATGTATGTAATGGTGTGTGATTGTGCATTGGGAACTAAAACTAGTAGGGATAGGTATTCTTGAATTTATGTGTTACTAAACTGGGGTTCAGATGACAAAAGAAAAGTAAGCTAGTGGTGTGGAAAAGTACAAATAGTAAATCTAATGTATACAATTAAAACAGTTGTTTGTTCTATAATATGAAAATTGTAGTGGTTCAGTTGGCTAATTTGTGTGACCAAAAATAGAAATTTGTGGGCGGTTCTGGCTGTAAATCGCTGTTTAAGACATGGAAATTTTTGGACAAAATGGCACAAAATCTCTATTTTAAGAAATCAAAATAGCTCGTATTAATGTTATAGTATATTTGATTAATAATATAAATATTATGATGATATTTTACTTAATTTTTTTTAAATTAACAGGTAACTTCTTAGTGTTTCTTTCTTCTTCGAATTCGGCTGCTTCTTTTCAGGAAACTGGTCTTCGCTGCAATTGTAAAAGCTTCAAATTAGTAACTTTGTTTGTATATAGCACTGTTTTTAATTTAGATGTTGATTTTTTAATTGAAATCCTCAGTGCCTTCTGTAAAACCATTAAACTAATTTATTTACATAAGATACATTGCATCAGTTCAGTACATATTATATGTTCTTAATGAACAAATTGTATTGAATGACTAACTGTAGCAAAAAAAACTGTTCTAGGTAATAGCGCCTCAATGTCATGTCTAATTTGAAGTAATTAAGTAAATAAATAAATACAAACTAAAAATATGAAATTGTAAAAGTATTTTTATAAAGGTTTAAACATAGATTGTGTTTGCATGCAATTTTGTTTGAATGTATGTAGTCTATATATTTCATTTAAAAAATGTTAGTTTAACATGATTTGAGTGTGTGTGTATAAAGAAAGTAAACAGTATAAAGGTTTATAAGTGATAGTTGATTTTAGGAAATTGAAAAAAGTACAGTAAATTCATTTTACAGATTTTACAAGGTAAAAGTCTGTTTGAAAATGTGTTCATCTACTATACAGAAAATATGCATACCTGAGGTTTGTGTTCATGCATATGGATATGCATGGAGCTGCAAGTAGAAATCTTGAAGACTTGTACAGTATTTCTGGTAGATGCTGCTTGCCAATGATATGACACTTGTACTCAGAGAGATTCAGAGTACATTTGCAGTGCTGATCTATGATGATGATGCAGTTAGATGTAGAGGTATTGAATGTGATTGGTGCATGGTTATGTGATTTTTGAGGTACATTCAATGAGGGATTGGCAGAGAGAGTGTAGTGGAAATGGTAGAAGGGCTGTTCATGTTACGATATGTCCGCGGACATGGCGGTAGTTCGCGGACATCGGGAGTTACATCCGGGGATTTTTGGGTTCAGAAGTCATGCAAATGAGAATAAGCACTGAAAGGGATTGGTCAGGAAAGTTTGGTGGGTGTGTTGTGCCAGGAGAGATTTTCTCAGATATTTTTTTTGCTGAGAGAACAAAAGATAGCTATGGCTGTGTGTTTCAGAAAACAAATTGTTTGGATTTTAGGAGATTCGTGGATACATTGGTTGAAGGTGCATGCAGAAAGCTGTGGAGTAGCTGTAGATCTTGGATTCCCACATGTGGAAGTACACTGGCATGGAGTACGTGGCATGAAGTGGTTGGACTTGCCTACTCTCTGTGCTACTTTGGAGACAGAGCAACATCCAGACATAATTGTAATTAATTGTGGAGGGAACAGTTTAGGACATGTGACTAGACTTTTTTGCAATTTGCTATGAAAGAAGGACTTAGGAAGGTTATGGACATGTTTCCTAATTCTCAAGTGATATTTTCACGGATTGCGCAGAGACAAATGTGGCTTCGTTCTTCTTCATTTGGTCCACAAATGGAAAAAGCAAGGCGCAATGTTAATAAGGCTGTTTGTGCCTTTCTAAGAGATTTTGGCATGTCTTCTTTTCACAATGAAAATATTATGTTTTGTAGTACATACATTTTTCGCAGAGATGGAGTCCATCTCACTTATGCTGGCAATCAGATTTTTCTGAGAAATGTACAAAATGCATTGCAACCTTTTTTGGAATTACAACAACAATTTTGAAGTAGATGTTAAGCATTTACAATTTTTGACTTACAAACACCACCCAAAGGCTCTTTTCAGAGCCACCACTTCTTTCCAGAAAAAATTACAATGTTTGTGATGGAGTAGCAACCCAATTTTTTTAATGTTCGCGAACTGTCCGCGGACTTCTAAAAAATACAAAGAGCCCTGCTTCATTTATTTTCACTTCTATTTTTTAACTGGGAAAGGCGGCTCTGAAAAGAGCCTTATTTTTTTTTGATTTTTGTAATTTTGTATTTTTTTTGGTTTTTCAGACACGACACACTAGGAGAGGAGGGTAAAGGAGGGTAAAGGGGGGGACACCAACCACAGGGATAAGAAAGGGCGAGCTGAGAGAGGAAGATGTAGAGTGGGTTTTATTTGGGTAGTGAGCAGGTCTTCTCGTGCTCTGAGACGATAGTCTCAAAAGCACTCCGAAGTCGCTCCCCCTGCAGAGTACTGTGTCACAGTACATACATACAACTGTGACCCTCAAAAGGTAAGGGTCATCAGCATTCTGTATGGCCTGTGAGGCAGCTTGAGAAAGACGCTGTCCCACAGAGGTGGTCCTTGTGGTGACAGGATCAGAAACAGAGGATGAAGTAGAGGAAATTAACCTGCTACGTTCTTCGCAAGGTACAACCCTGCGAATAGCCACAGAGTGAAATGACCTCAGGTGTTGCTTCAGAGTAGTGGTCCCAAAGCTGTAGTTACCGTGCTGAGTATCCTTTTGCACTCATTGCAGGTAACATGGTTCGCACGAGCCTTAGGAGCATTCCCTTTAATGGTAATTAACCGCCACACCCAAGACTCACGCCTAGTGCGGGTAGTAGGGATTTCCTCTGCCTCATTCTCATCATCCTCTTCTTCCTCCTCCGCATCCTCAGTCCTGTTCCCCTCTTCAGGCCCTTGGGGAGGTGGTTGTGGTGGAGGGGGTGGTGGTGGTGCTGAAGCAGGTGCAGCACCAAGTGGCAGTTCAGCAGCCAAGGATGCCATCTCGATGATGGTGTAGTCTGCAGGTGGCAGCAAAAATCACTGTGTTCTGAAGAATAGCCAGAAACACAATGGGAATAAGCTCTTGGGCGTGGTCTTTTATAGGGGTGCTTGTGCGCGGTCCGCGGACATGCGCACTGTGCGCGGACAGATCGAACACAAAAAAAGGATCGGAATGTTTCAAAAGGTACATAGAAACTCAAGATTGCTATGTGGGACTTGTGGCATGGTGAGATTTTATTGAAAAATATTATGGATTAACTGAAAATGTACTTTTAAATTGTTCGGGGACACGAACAGTGTCCTTATTTCAGGGCACACGATGAGCGTGGGCGCGGTCATATGATCCGTTTGCGAACTAGTCCGCGAAGGAAGCGCCTGTCTGCAGGACACCAAGTGCACGGAGATTGGTTAGCGCATGCGCATTGATGTCCTACGGACACTGTTCGGGTTCTGAAGTAATTAAAAGTGCGTCACACGTGAAACGAACATTTCAGGACACCGCGTGTGTTCTTAGAACAGTTTAAACTTGGTAGCGAACAGTAAGGACAGATATAGTGTTCTTCAGGACACGTGTAATTTAGTTTATGTACGAACATTTTAGGACACCAATTGTGTTCTTAGAACAGTTTCAATTGGGTACCGAACACTACGAACAGGTATAGTGTTCTTCAGGACACCTCCATTTTCGTTTACGTACAAACATTTCAGGACACCAATAGCGTTCTTAGAACAGTTTGAACTTGCTAGCGAACAGTACCGGACAGGTATAGTGTTCTTTAGGACACTTTAATTTTTGTTTGTTTACGAACAATTCAGGACACCGTGTGTGTTCTTAGTACAGTTTCATGTTGTTAGCGAACACTACGAACAGTTGTACTGTTGTTCAGGACACATCATTTTCGTTTATTTACGAACATTTCAGGACACCAATTGTGTTCTTAGGACAGTTTTAAGTTGATAGTGAACATTACGGACAGATATAGTGTTTTTTAGAACACTTTAATTTTTGTTTCTTTACGAACATTTCAGGACACCACGTGTGTTCTTAGAACAGTTTCACCTTGCTAGCGAACAGTACGAACAGGTGTGGTGTTCTTCAGGACACCTCCATTTTCGTTTATGTACGAACATTTCAGAACACTCGCACTGTCCGCGGACACATTTATTGTTTTTTTTTTAAAAAAACGGAAACTACTCACAATACAATATAAAAATTAAACTTTATTCAACATATATTAATAATTTATGACAGAGAAGGTGAGGCAGAAACAGAAACAAAAACAGGAGAATTTGGGGTTTCAACATGGTATTAGGTGAAGAAAGGATGGAAATCTCATCAAAACGTTTTGGATTATGGAGAGGGTTTGGGGATAATTGACTGGGATATGGTGAGGGAGGACAAGTACATGTGGGGCAATGGTATGACGTTTTTGTTTTAAAATGATCTTCAACAAAAGTTTTCAAATTATTAAAATTGGTCAACAGTAAATAATTTTTTTCTTTTATGTTGTCAAGCGTGTTTTCCATAACAGCTTCTTCAGAGGTAGTTTCTATTTTGTTATGCTCTGTACAAAAAAATATATTTATGTTAAATGTATACAAAATAATAATATTTAAATGGTTTATATTATAAAGTGTTTACCATTAGTTTCACTATCTTGTGACATTTCTTCATGTGGGAAATTGTCCTCTAGCCATTCCAGAGTACTAGACATTTCTGTGAGAAAAAAAAAAGATAATATATTTTTTAATCTAATACAGAAAGTTTATAAATATATGAGTAAAATGAAGTACACTTACTATTTCTGGTAAGATAAGTCCTATGTATTCAGTGGGTCTGGTCTTGTTCTCAGTTCTGTTGTGTCTGTGAGGTAATTATGTTGGAAGCCAATTTATGTTCTTGTGGTATATTCCATTTCAGAACATATTGTATTTAAATGAATGGTTAGTGTGTTAAATATATGGGTTACATTTCTTATGTATTACTATATATAATGTGTTTGTGTGCTGCTTTTTGAATTTGTTAAATGTTCCTATATTATGATATAACAATCAAACATACCCCACCACCCCCCCCCACAGTTTTTAGGTAGTGGTACTGTTCTCCGAACATGTCAGCGAACATTAAATAAGTTTGCGGACATCACGTTCATAAGAACAGATCTAGTCAGTTCCATATGACATGTATATAAAGTCAAAGTCATTATTGTTAAGTTGTGCTACTAAAAAACTATGAAATTCAGTGAAAATACTTTGTTAAAGGGACGTTATGGTTAAGTTGTGCTACTAAAAACCTATGAAATTCAGTGAAAAAAACTTTGTTAAAGGGACGTTATGGTTAAGTTGTGCTACTAAAAACCTATGAAATTCAGTGAAAAAACTTTGTTAAAGGGACGTTATGGTTAAGTTGCGCTACTAAATACCTATGAAATTCAGTGAAAAAACTTTGTTAAAGGGACGTTATGGTTCCAAGTAAAACCGAAAAACCCTTGAAATTCGCCAGTTATGGTAAGCTAAGCAACCATAACTCGCGCCACCACCGTGCACTGCTAAGACTAACACCCAGGACATCAAAGATGACATCACAAATGTCATTGATGACATCACTGATGACATCACATGTGTATGTACTTCTCATGAAATATGTGTAGAAGGGATTCTTATTATGTTGCGAAAAAAGTGTCAAGAATCATTGCAAGAAATATACCCTAATAAATGCATTGAACGATGCATTAATAAATAAATGAATAAATAGCATCCTATTATGGGTTTCTATCTAGTATACGAAGCTACTCATACAGAAACATAACATTGTGTGCAGCGTACAAGATGAAGGTATGATATTCGTAATGTTAATATGTTGAATAATGAAATGATAATTGTTTTCTTAATAGATTTTTTTGTACTGTGAAATATGTAATAAGTAGCTAATAAAACCCATGTATTACATAATTGCATTACTGTAGACAAAACACAAAGACACAAGAACACATACCAATATAGGTATATACACGGAAAGTGAAGTTAGCAAAAAAGCACAAGTAGTAGCAGAAACAATTCATAACTTAACTGATTAGTTTCATGCAAATAAATGATTGCTCTGTTTCAAAGCTGCTATTTACCCTATGTATATGTATCACTTGATGTGATTGGACCCTAAGGAAAGTAGTGTGAGTACAATGTATACAAATATGACCATATACAGGGAAAGTACAGCCATAAAAAAACCAACAGAACTATCAGAAAGTGCTCATAAGTCTAGTGATTATCTTTATGCACAAAAAGGATTGCTGTCTTTCAAGCTTGTGTTTTCCCATATGTATATGTTTCATATGATGTGACTGTACTCTAAGGGAATTACTGTAAGAACCTACTAGAAGGATACGTCTACAAATAAAATAAAATTCTTAGTTTCTGACTGTTACTGAAGAAAACCATGTGGCCTAGATATGTCAGCAAAAGAAAAAATAGTGAGCCAGACATGTGATGTCATCAGTGATGTCATCAATGACATTTGTGATGTCATCTTTGATGTCCTGGGTGTTAGTCTTAGCAGTGCACGGTGGTGGCGCGAGTTATGGTTGCTTAGCTTACCATAACTGGCGAATTTCAAGGGTTTTTCGGTTTTACTTGGAACCATAACGTCCCTTTAACAAAGTTTTTTCACTGAATATATATATACATAAATGTCAATATATAAGCCTCCTTGTATTGGTCTTCACCTTCTGGTGCTTGCAGTTCTTTTCTCCTTGAAATAGCGCAAATCGTTCCAAATCCAATACAGCTGAAGTAGAGTTCAGCGACAAAGCGGGACTTACAGGGGCTTCCACAGGTGCGTGCGCACGGTGCGCGCGCAAGCACGATTTTATAGGCACGCCCAGTAGGCTTGAAGTGCAGTGCCTTCTGGTGCTTGCAGTTCTTTACTCCCTGAAATAGCGCAAATGGTTCCAAATCCAATACAGCTGAAGCAGAGTTTTGCGGCAAAGCAGGACTTACAGGGGCTTCCACAGGTGCTTCCCCTCATTCTTTTTCGGAGTTGCCTCAGAATCCTTCTGAGTGGCCCTGTTGGATACCCATGAGTCAGCTGCTCTAGCTAACTTTTTGGGATCTAATTCCTTAGAGTCAGCCAAGTGCTGTCTCAGCTCAGGAGAGCAGGCATCATAAATAGTTTCCAGCATAAACAGATTTCTCATACCTTCATAAGTGTTAACTCTGTAACCCTTAACCCAACCATCTAAGTTTTTCAAACATTCACACACCCAGGTAGCCCAAGGGGTACCATCATGCTTTTTGAGGGTTCTAAACCTCTTAAGATACTGGGAAGGGGACTTTCTAAACCTTGCATATTAAAGCTAGTTTCACACTTCCATACTCCTTTCTGTCTATGCCCCCCAACTCTATTACAACATCAATTGCAACAAGGGGGTAGCCTAGAAAAAAGCCAATGAATCAGCTGATTCCCTGTAATGTCTTCAATCCCATGGCTATATTCAAAAGCAGCCAACCAATCAAAAATATCAAGCTTAACCTCATACATACTTACTGCATCTTTGGGCATGCAAGGCCTCTTAGTACTGTAAGACCTAGAAGATTCTGGGACCGAACCAGTTTCAAGAAACAACTTTTTCATTTCAAGTGCATGATTCAACTCCATTTCTCTGAGCTTAAGTACTTGATGTTTGTTTTCAGTTTGGGCTTGGATTCTTTTAAATTCCAATTCTAGTCTCATCCTTTCCAGAGAGACAAATTCAGGAATTATTGTTGGGCATGATGGGGTCCTGTGGTCAAAGATTGAGGCCTATGAGCAGATAGAGGTAAAACAGGGCCTACATTGTGAGACTCTTCTGCCTCATCTAACTCATCCATAAAGTTTGAGTTATCCTCTGAAACATTATCATCCTCATCAACATTTCCACATTTGCTGTAGGGGTGTTTCAGACCCACTCCTCGGACTTTGGTATTCCAACAACTTTTCTATCAGTTCCACCTTTTTGCTTTTTACAGTGAGATTCCTAGCTTTACACATTTCTCTCAATTTATCAACTGTTAAAGTGACTAGGGTCTCCAGTCTGTAGCTATCCATATCAGACATGATAAAACAATTGCTTCTCTAGTGGTGCTTAGCCGTTTGAAGGTTATTTGAACAAAGGTAAGAGCAGCACTCTAAATGTAACAAGTATACTTTTATCCTCACCACTGTACACCAGTGTTAGGCAGAATCATATGCAATACCCTTCGGGAACACTACACACAATTAAGACTACATGTGTCAGTACAATTTCACCTTTGGTGCAAGCCTGTACTACACAGTAAGGTGGTAGCAGTGGTTGAGCAGCCAGTCTTATCTCAAGAGTAAAGTGATCAGTACAACAGGTTACACAAAGGACCAGCAATTACAGTGATTCAAACAAACACTTACTCAAGGTTTCTTGGTAAAAGAATATTCATTTATGTACACAGTCATTTGGAAAACATTCCACTAGCAAAGGCAGCTCAATATCACACTCTAATACACTACAACACACAACCAATCAGTTTCTGAACAAGTTCAGCTGACCCTGAAGTGGGAGAAAATTGGCACTTCAGTTACTTTAAAAAGGGGTAAAAAGGAGATTCCAAGATGGCCGTCGAAGGGTAGACAACATGACCTCTGAGCACTCATAGCCAAGGCTGGCTTCTGGTGACAAGCTGAGCGGATATGCCCTACCCATGTACCGCGGCACAGCCAATCTAACGCTGACCTCAGGCGGAGGCACGTGAAGCAACCCCAGAGTGCAGAACCTGTAAACACCGGGGGAGACAGAAGTGGCGAGGCACGGTGGCAGCGGCCTATACGCCAGCCCGAGGCCCTGCACAAGGAAAGAGCTCCCATGGGCAACACGAGAGCCAAAGAGACCTTGCTGCCCGCAGACGCAGAGACAACTAGCAATATAACAGCAATCGGAGAAATGGGATGAAGAGACACGGCCGTGGACGACCTGCTTGAGTGGGGGGACGCAATTAGTAAGTCCGAACACCTAGTGCAAGCTCGGGCTCGAGGGAGCTGAAATCTTTGTGACCCACTGCGGCCAACCGAGCACCTTCTAGAAGCACCCCACACAGTGCACAAACCCACCTGGAGGCACAGGGCCAGCAGGCGGATGGAGCCCAGACCATCCCCAAGACCCTCCAACCACCCGTCACCAGCTCGACCTGAGGTGCATCAGTGATACACCGGCTCACCAGCATGGTTCCAGAGACCAGCATCCATCCAGCAGGGGCCGTCCCCCGCTGCCTCATAAGCACAACAGCGCCACCCAATGCCTCGGGTCTGGGGAGCCGGGACCCAACAGGCTTCCAGTCAGGGGAGGCAGCGAGGAGGAGACCGCAGCCACCCTACAGACACTCCGGCAGCTGGCCAGCTCAGATCAGAGCATCCACACGCCAGCAGGAGGTGCAGAGACAGCCTCGGACATGCAGCGGCCCTCCTTTAACTCATCAGATGCTGAGCAGCCGACAACAGGGGAGTGTGGACCCGCTGCCCCCGCGCCCACTGAACATACCTCCAAGTATGTCAAGACAGGGGGGGTGGCAGCTGCTGGTGGGGTAGGCATCTCTAAACGGGGGAGCATCCACTGAGGAGGACCCGTTCGACTCCACCAACAGTGGCCTGCCCCACCTCCTAGGCCCTCCATTCACTGTCAATGCTGAGAGTCCGAGCTACAGGCAGTCGCCAGGCCAGCACCAGCACTGGCGGCAAAATCCCATGACTCCTCTCCACTCCACTAGCAGAGGCGGGTCCCCCCCTGTGCAAAAGAGGACCTGCCGCACTTCCCACTATCCCGCCGCCACCACCCGTATTGCGGTGCGCACCACAAGGAGGAAAACTGAACAGCTCCTCAGAGGCACTCCTCCATCCACTGTACCACAGAGAAGGGACAAAAGAGATATATCTGGAAACCCTAAACGTAACCCTGACAACACTGGCAAAGAATATTATCCTAGACAGGACACGGAGGACATCCCGCACCAGAGCACACCGGCTATTTGGCACAGGGTCCAGCGATTCCCACTGAAGATGGGGGGCAGTGGCTTACAACTCGCCAAGAAGCTCTGCCCCAGCAGCGAGGAAGCAGGGGTCTTTCTTTAGTCAACCACTCGACCAAGGCCCACCTACGCGCCCTCGAGATGTCCAGGAACAAGAAAAGGGACACCCTAGCCCCATCTAAAACCACAAGAAAACCCAAGAGGGGACCCTGGCGCAGATATGGGCCAGAGATATGGAGACAATGGGCTCCCAGTCCAGCACGGCCTGGGGAACGGATGGCCCCACAGGAAATACAGGGGACCACCAAGAGAGGCCAGTAACATACTCCGCTCTCAAAGACCTACTGGTGGACTTGGTTGAGAAACTCACCAATGCGGGCCGAAAACAAATGGAGACCCTGAGAGAGGACCTGGCAGACGGGATTCAAGAAATCAAAAGGGACATCAATAAGATAGAAGAAAGTGTGAACATTAATAAGAGGGCTATCCAGGAGATAACTGAGGATACACGGAAAGCAGACTCCTTACTGGAAACTCTGGCTCTAGAAAACCGCTCCCTGCGCTCAAACATAAGAGTAAAATCTCTGCCAGAAACAGTCCTAGACCAACTCCATTTCTCTGAGCTTAAGTACTTGATGTTTGCTTTCAGTTTGGGCTTGGATTCTTTTAAATTCCAATTCTAGTCTCATCCTTTCCAGAGAGACAAATTCAGGACTTATTGTTGGACATGATGGGGTCCTGTGGTCAAAGATTGAGGCCTATGAGCAGATAGAGGTAAAACAGGGCCTACATTGTGAGACTCTTCTGCCTCATCTAACTCATCCATAAAGTTTGAGTTATCCTCTGAAACATTATCATCCTCATCAACATTTCCACATTTGCTGTAGTGGTGTTTCAGACCCACTCCTCGGACTTTGGTATTCCAACAACTTTTCTATCAGTTCAACCTTTTTGCTTTTTACAGTGAGATTCCTAGCTTTACACATTTCTCTCAATTTATCAACTGTTAAAGTGACTAGGGTCTCCAGTCTGTAGCTATCCATATCAGACATGATAAAACAATTGCTTCTCTAGTGGTGCTTAGCCGTTTGAAGGTTATTTGAACAAAGGTAAGAGCAGCACTCTAAATGTAACAAGTATACTTTTATCCTCACCACTGTACACCAGTGTTAGGCAGAATCATATGCAATACCCTTTGGGAACACTACACACAATTAAGACTACATGTGTCAGTGCAATTTCACCTTTGGTGCAAGCCTGTACTACACAGTAAGGTGGTAGCAGTGGCTGAGCAGCCAGACTTATCTCAAGAGTAAAGTGATCAGTACAACAGGTTACACAAAGGACCAGCAATTACAGTGATTCAAACAAACACTTACTCAAGGTTGCTTGGTAAAAGAATATTCATTTATTTACACAGTCATTTGGAAAACATTCCACTAGCAAAGGCAGCTCAATATCACACTCTAATACACTACAACACACAACCAATCAGTTTCTGAACAAGTTCAGCTGACCCTGAAGTGGGAGCAAATTGGCACTTCAGTTACTTTAAAAAGGGGTAAAAAGGAGATTCCAAGATGGCCGTCGAAGGGTAGACAGCATGACCTCTGAGCACTCATAGCCAAGGCTGGCTTCTGGTGACAAGGCAAAATCCCATGACTCCTCTCCACTCCACTAGCAGAGGCGGGTCCCCCCCTGGGCAAAAAAGGACCTGCCGCACTTCCCACTATCCCGCCGCCACCACCCGTATTGCGGTGCGCACCACAAGGAGGAAAACTGAACAGCTCCTCAGAGGCACTCCTCCATCCACTGTACCACAGCGAAGGGACAAAAGAGATATATCTGGAAACCCTAAACATAACCCTGACAACACTGGCAAAGAATATTATCCTAGACAGGACACGGAGGACATCCCGCACCAGAGCACACCGGCTATTTGGCACAGGGTCCAGCGATTCCCACTGAAGATGGGGGGCAGTGGCTTACAACTCGCCAAGAAGCTCTGCCCCAGCAGCGAGGAAGCAGGGGTCTTTCTTTAGTCAACCACTCAACCAAGGCCCACCTACGCGCCCTCGAGATGTCCAGGAACAAGAAAAGGGACACCCGAGCCCCATCTAAAACCACAAGAAAACCCAAGAGGGGACCCTGGCGCAGATATCGGCCAGAGATATGGAGACAATGGGCTCCCAGTCCAGCACGGCCTGGGGAACGGATGGCCCCACAGGAAATACAGGGGACCACCAAGAGAGGCCAGTAACATACTCCGCTCTCAAAGACCTACTGGGGGACTTGGTTGAGAAACTCACCAATGCGGGCCGAAAACAAATGGAGACCCTGAGAGAGGACCTGGCAGACGGGATTCAAGAAATCAAAAGGGACATCAATAAGATAGAAGAAAGCGTGGACATTAATAAGAGGGCTATCCAGGAGATAACTGAGGATACACGGAAAGCAGACTCCTTACTGGAAACTCTGGCTCTAGAAAACCGCTCCCGGCGCTCAAACATAAGAGTAAAATCTCTGCCAGAAACTGTCCCAGACCAAGATCTGACTCAGGCCATGATGTTCATCTTCAATGACCTCCTGGACGAACAAGGCACAGACTTCCCCTTTGATAGGATCCACATGGTGGACCCGAAACGCCATGAACCAGGGGCAAGGCCTCGGGACATCCTAATCGCCTTTCACAGCTATACGCTAAAAGAACGGATCCTGGCAAAGGCACGGTCCAATAACCAAATCACATACAACAGAGCAGAGATACAGCTCTAACAGGACCTATCTCAAGACACATTAAACAGAAGACGGTGCATGGCTCCGGTCTTGACCCGCTTGAGAAGCCACTTGAGAAGCCAACAAGTGCGGTATAGATGGCAGCACCCATTCGCACTAAGCTTTACACAGCAAGGAAAATCACACAGAGTAACAACGTGCGAGGAAGGCACAGCTAGTCTGGGAGTCGAGGAGGAGAATCACATAGCCCATCCCTCACAGCCCAGCCAGAAAGCTACTTGGAAAGCCTGGGAATGGACAACGATAGATCCCAAGAGAAACAAGAAAGAGCGGCGGCAACCCCGCCGCAATAGCTCACCCTCCCGCGCAGACCACGTCAATCTGGGCCAGACAGAATCACAAGAGGGATGATTTACCCCAGGAGGTCCAAATACCCAAATAGGCACAAACACCCTGGGGAGGACACACAACAAAGCATCTTGCAGGCTAGAGCCACAAATAACCCAAGCAATACAAGGCAGGGGGAGACTAGGAAGGGAATGAACAGTGTTTGGAATGGGAATGGGAATTCCTGCGTGGGGATACGCTGGGCAGAAATTAGGGTCCCGCTCTCATGAACATACAGGGGGGCTATGTGCCAGTTGGACTCACCCAGCAAAAGGGAGGGGGAAGAGAGAACAGGGGGGGGGTGGAACAGCAAGGCCAAATTGAGGGAGGAAAAACAGCAGCGGGACCACCGGGAGGGGCAATGAACACAGAGCGGCGCACAACAAAGGGTCACAGGGCTTCCCGTAAAGATTCCCGGGGCTCGGGACACCAAACATGGCTCTAGCTAACCACCTGACGATCCTATCGCTCAACATTGATGGTCTCAACTCCCCGCTTAAGAAGGTAGAGAGTTACTTTAGGAGAGAGGGCTTTCATATCGACGCACTGCAAGAAACACATATACGAACACAAGACACCCATAGGATCAGATTCTGGGGGTACAGGGTACACATTCAAGCCATATAAACTACAAAAAAAGAACAGGTCCTCATAGCTCAAAGAGATGGGCTAGATCTAACGATAACAAATTCGGACAAAGACACCCAAGGCAGATACCTCGCACTAACAGTGGAAGGGAGGGGGGGAGGCTTACACGATTGCTATATGCCCCAAATACGGGCGAGACCAGTACATTCAACACACGCTCAAATGCTTAGAAAGCTATGCGAAATTCCCCATTATCCTCACAGGGGACTTTAACATGGTCTGGGACTGCACCAGGGACAGCAGCATCCAAAGTCAAGGCCTCCCAGCGCTCCCCTCCCGAGATCTTAAGTGGAAGCTACATCAACTAGGCCTGGTAGATGCGGGGAGAACCAAACAGGGGGAAAAGGAGGGGTACACCTTCTACTCACATGCCCACAGATCCCACTCTAGGATTGACTACATCTGGCTGGCCGCCCCCCTGATGGGCAAAGTAGCCGAATTAGAACTGGGGGTGATCTCTCTCTTGGACCACGCGCTCATGACCTTAGAGCTAGCAAGGAAAAGGGGGGATCTGGGAATCTGGAAATGGAGTTATCCGGGGCACCTATTCAAAGACATAACCTTGGCAAAGGAGGTCTCAGAAGAAATCAAAAGTTATGTAGACTCTAACAAAGTGGGGGACACCAGCTGCCAAAACTGGTGGGATGCACTTAAAGCGACCATCAGAGGCAAGTTCCTAGCGTTCAAAGCCAGGCGCACGAGGGAACTAAGACTTGAAGAAGCCAATCTAGAGGCCAAACTAAAGGAGCTCATGCCCAAAATGGGCCCAAAACAGACCCCCACCATCAAAATTGAATTTAGGGCAATTAGGGGACAACTAGATATATTGCAAACCAGAGCAGCAGAACAGAATCTGCTACACCTTAAACAGAGGCTGTATGTTAAAGCCAATAAATCAGACTGTCTACTAGCCAGACTGCTTAGAAAGGAGGGGAGGGATAGAACTATATTGAAAATAAAGCGGCAGGGGGGACAGACAAGCACAAATACAGAAGACATACAACAGGAATTTGTTAAATTTTACACCAAGTTATACGGTACAGAATACCCGTCCCCAGAAAAACAGGAAGAATACCTGAGGGGAATCCAACTAAGCTAAATAACTAGGGAGAAGAGGGAAAGCCTGGAAGGGGAAATCACAAGGGATGAAGTAATGGCAGCCATAAACTCACTTCCCATCAACAAATCCCCAGGCCCAGACGGGTATTGCTCGGAGTGCTATAAGTTCCACAAGGAAGACCTAATCCCTCACCAAGGTGGTGAGGTGAGGCATTAGGTCTTCCTTGTGGCACTTATAGAACTCCGAGCCCTACCCATACACGCCCCTTTTTGGGAAGCCCCAGTTCACCCCAGGTCTATATAGAGGCATCAAAAACAATACCGAAAACAATGGAAGAGGCAAAAGTCATATTAATACACAAGAAGGTAAAAGACCCAACCAAGTGTGGATCATACCGCCCTATTGCGTTAATAAATGTAGATGCCAAAATCCATACTAAAATACTGGCCAACAGGCTTGAGTTCATCCTCACAAGGATGGTCCAGGCCGATCAATCAGGCTTAATGATAGGCAGGCAAACAAGTGGTAATATTAGATGTTTAATCCACCTAATCGAAAAAGCACAGAAGAAGGCCATTCCTGCTCTTCTTCTAACTATAGACGCTGAAAAATCCTGGGCCTGGGACCACCACAAATGTACGCACGTCTTATCACGAGCACAGTGGGCAGGGCCTGCGACCTAGCAGTGAACAAATCCTGTACCACGACGTTCCCTTCCCCATACACGCCCCCTCTTTGGGAACCCCCCAGTTCACCCCAGGTCTATATAGAGGCATCCAAAACAATACCGAAAACAATGGATGCGGCAAAAGTCATATTAATACATAAGAAGGGAAAAGACCCGACCAAGTGTGGATCATACCGCCCTATTGCATTAATAAATGTAGACACCAAAATCGGTACTAAAATACTGGCCAACAGGCTTGAGTTTATCCTCCCAAGGATGGTCCAGGCCGATCAATCAGGTTTTGTGATAGACAGGCAAACAAGTGGTAATATTAGACGTTTAATCCACCTAATCAAAAAAGCACAGAAGAAGGCCATCCCTGCTCTTCTTCTAACTATATAAGCTGAAAAAGTCTTGGACAGGGTGGAGTGGGGATTCCTATTCGCGGCTGAGTAGGATGGGATTTGAGTCTAGGTTTCTACAAAGAGTCAAGGCACACTACCAGCACCCACTCTTGCAATTGGTGATAAATGGTCTCATCTTGAACCGATCCTAGTAGAAAGGGGTACGAAACAAGGTTGCCCCTTGTCACCCATTCTTTATGCCCTACACCTAAAACCTTTCCTAGCGGTGGTCAGGGCCAATGAGGAGATAGCGGGGATGCCATTCGGGTGGGGACCCACATAAAATAACAGCCTTTGCCGATACATGATCCTGGACTTAACTCGACCAGACACATCTCTGAGAGATGCCCAGAAAGAGTTTGACAGATTTGGAGCAGTTGCGGGCCTCAAGGTTAACGTAACCAAATCAGAAATCCTCATTCTCACACTAACCCAGCAGGAGATGCAAACCCTTAAACACAACTTCCAATTTAGATGGGTAGAAAATTCCATTAAGTACCTGGGGTCTCGCTGACCAGCAAGGTCGAAGGGCTGTACCAGGCAAACTTACCACTCCTATTAGAGAAGCTGAAGTCAAAACTAATAGACTGGGGGCCACTGGCAATATCGTGGCAGTGCCCTGAAAATGAAAGTCCTGCCATGGCTCCATTACCACTTCACCTTCACCTTGATGCTTCAAAGCCCTCCAGAAGGCAACAGACAGCTTCCTCTGGAACCATAAACCACCTATAGTAGCGGGAAGGGTAATGAGAACTACAGTGGGGAGGGGGGGAATGGGAGTGCCAGACTTCAAATCGTACTACATTGCCGCCCAGCTAAGGATCATTAGAGACTGGCAAAGGGATGATAGGGGCAGGATATGCAGACCGATGGATAGAGCGGTAGTGGGAACGGACCTGGAGGAAGTGCTGTGGAAACACAAAGTAGATAGACTACCACAAATGTACACACGTCTTATCACAAGCACAGTGGGCGGGGTCTGGGACCTAGCAGCAAACAAATCAAGTACCACAATGTTCCCTTCCCCATACACGCCCCTCTTTGGGAACCCCCAGGTCTCGCCTCAGTCGCTTTCCGGGACTGGCAGAGGGGAGGCTGCCATAGAGCGAGGGACATGTTTCTGGTTTCCCAAATCAAAACTTACAAACAGTGCAAAGCAGACTTTGAACTAGGGGAAAACCAACAATGTGCCTACGCACAACTGAGACACTGGCTGTACCACCTGGAGATGAGAGCTGCAGCAACTCGGGAGCTCACGTCATTTGAGAAATATCTCAGACACCAACACAGACAATAAAAAAGTGATCGCAAGCTTATATAGGATTATAAAAGAGGGGGAGCCAACATCACCTATGTCATATAAAGCGAAATGAGACTCCGACACGAGTACCACAATAGACAGAGAAGCCTGGGCAAAATTTGGAACCAAATAACAAAACTCACAAGATCAATTCAAATTAGGGAAATATGGATGAAACTGTTAACACAATGGCACTCCACCCAGGTGAGACTCCACAAGATCTACCCAAGGGCCTCGCAGGAATGCTGGAGGAAATGCGGCCAGTCGCGCACATGGAGCCACTTATGGTTGTCATGCCCGAAAATAGCAGAATACTGGGAATCGGTTCATTCAGCCATCGAACATGTCCTGGGGCTCAAAATAGAGGGGAACTGGGGCCTAGCCATGATAGATCTGAATGGTGCACTCGAAGAAATCAATAATAAATCTCACAGGAAGCTCTACATCATCATGATGATGGCGGCGGCCCTAGTCCTGGCGCGCAAATGGAAATCAGCGCAACCGCCGGCAGACCATGAATGGATCTCAAAAAGATGGTCGCTACTAGCAATGGAATGGCTGACCTACTCCATACAAGGAAACCACTCAAAGTTTAATGCAGAATGGATCAGCTCTACTGAACTACCTAAAGGAGGCCGCGCGACGTAGATGGTGCCCGAAGGCCATGACCCTTTTAGGGATAATTCCTGATCAGGAAGAAGAAGACATATAATGACAGTGGGTGTCAGACCCTCGGCACAGGAGACACTGGGGGCACGCGGAGGGCACGACCCAAGGAACTGCCAAGAAAATCTCAAGGGCCTGCTCCAGACCAACGGCAGGGTGGGGGGTGAGATGGGGGAAAGGGGCTTTTTCTTAATTGCTGTCCTTTTTTTCAGTTGTTTTTATTATGGTTAGTCTCAAGTTGTAGTGTTATAATATAAAACACCAATAAAAATCTATTGTAAAAAAAGGGGGTAAAAAGACAAGGTTATAAGAATCAACAGCACAAATACGTTCATAGGCAGGGCAAAGGGTTTCAGTTCACTACAACCAGCAATGCAATTCAATGGACCTGGGCCAAAGTCAATGGTTCATAGTCTTGTAAAGGATAGCTCAGTTCCGGTAGTAAACGGTTAAGTCTTTGCCAAGGATTTTAGAAGAATTTGGACAGACAAAAAGTTAGATGTTGGTTTATGGAAGGACAAGCCTTCAAAGTCGGGAAAGTTTCACAAACTTTCATCACGGCCAAACAGAGTTCTG
The DNA here is from genome assembly GCF_040938575.1 of Ambystoma mexicanum. NCBI lineage: Eukaryota > Metazoa > Chordata > Amphibia > Caudata > Ambystomatidae > Ambystoma > Ambystoma mexicanum. The sequence goes on along the minus strand of NC_090928.1, from coordinate 786,921,400 downwards.
CCCCACACTTGCACAGTACCTTGTAAGTGAAGAAAAGCTGTAGCTGAGGCATTTGTTCCTGGCAGTTCCTGCAGATCCCACTGTTCCTGAGCTTCAGTAGTGGGGACATGAAGGACGACATCAGGATATTCCTGCACTGCCCAGGGAAGATACCACAAGCTTGGCAAAACATCAGTTTAAGATCTGAGTGCCTTAAATACCATGAATTGGTATCCTTTCCACTGGCTATCCGGTTTTCAACAGCACTCTGGAGAAAATTCTACCAGTATGGGGACGGTGTCCAGGTGGCTTACGAGTTGGTTGTTCCAACCAAACTCAAAGGAAGAAGTTAACCTTGAAGGGCTTTTCTGTCGATGGAGTTTCAGGCAATTTGGACCTGCAGCAGGGCTTCAACGTTGGAACCAGGAGTTGCAGCAGTCGTCTTCCTTCAGCTCGTCTTCGGTTCTTTCCTTCCAGTGATCGACTCTGCTTTCCAAGTCCCAGAGACCTGCTTTTAAACAATTTTCCCCTATTCATTCCAGCCTGGCTGTCACTCAAACAGCAGGGTGGCTGTCCTTGCCGGACAGCCAGCCGGCCAATCACACCAGAGTTCATTCAGGTCTCCTAGGAGACTAAGCACAGGGAGTTTCAGGCACCTACCTCACATCCTGTCCACCCCAGACACTCATGCGCCAGAGGAAGGCTTCAGCACTGAAGCGCACCAAAGGCAAATGAACAAAGGGATCAAACCTGGTTTGGCGCACAGAGACAAACACAAGAAGGACCTTTCCAAAAAGAAATAGTGAAAAAAGTTGACCGTAGTCTGTTTTTTCACATAGGTCTGGGGTGCCATATTCGAAAACATGGCTGACCCGCTTTTTAGCTACCGGTGTACGCGGTCCGGAAAAAACATGGTAGTTTGTTTAAAACCAGTGGGAAAGGGTAACATTTGACTGTTACATGAGTGTTTAGACTCAAGGGAAGCTAGGCAACCCCTTCAGCACTCAATAGGAAGATAATGTGTGCTGGGTCTGTAAATGTAAAAAGACTAGTAAAGTCAATTTAACTTTAAATGCTGTGGGAGACAGTAGTCAGTCCCAGAGAAGGTATTTAAACCTTGGGGAGCTTGAAAGACACCCCTGTGCCACTGCACTGAGGGTGCTGTGTGACACACAGAAAAAGATGATGCCTATGGAGTTGCTTTAAAACTCCATGTCCAAAGAACACAAAAGTAAAACACATTGAAAAATGAAAAGTTCAAATTCTCAAAATATAGCAAAAGAGCTGGAGGGCTCTAATGTAGAGGGAATGTAGTGCTTGTGTGAGAAATCATCAAAACAGTGCTCGCTCATAAGTGTATTTTGATTGAAACGTGAATTGTAAACTATAACTAAAACATATTTAAAAAAAAGGTAGCAGGCGCTCCTCTCCAGAAAGAACATGGCATGATAACCTGTTCTGAGATGAGAGTTTGCAGCACACACGTTTTGCTCACTGTACCTTTCGCAGATGGGAAATATACATTTGCATATCAGTCTTTGTCCCGCCCACATGGGCAATCCAGCACCGAAATGCTATGGCAATACCTCTCTGATCAAGAGTAGCAAGAGCAACCACATACACGTGTTTCAGCCTTGTTGGACCTCATCAGTGAGGTGAAGCTGTGCCTCTCTGAGCACAGTGAGCAGGGATTCCACGTCTGGTTACCCCCAGGTAACTCAGGTTGACCAACCCCATGTTCCTTGCAAATATTTAAAAAAAAAGGTAGCAGGCGCTCCTCTCAAGAAAGAACATGGCATGATAACCTGTTCTGAGATGAGAGTTTGCAGCACACGGTTATCATGCCATGTTCTTTCTGGGGAGGAGCGCCTGCTACCTGATATCTAATGATTTTGTAATATTTGAAATGTGCCTTACTTATTGGGCAAAGGCAATCAAGAGGGAAGTTCCGCAGAGAATGATGACATTAAAGAAGCATCCTGAATATTTTGATGGAGATACGGCGAAAGTGCCATTTCCATTATGGACCACTGGCCCCTATGACGTAGGCCTACTGAAAGAGGTTGGGGAAGTGAAGATTAAATTGAAACCAGGAGCAATTTTACCACAAGCACAGCAATATCCCATGCCTCGAAAGGCAGATGAAGGCATTTTCAAGACAATTTACGCCATGATGGGCCAAGGTATCGTAGTGGCATCAGAGTCACCATCTAATACGTCAGCTTATCCTATCAAGAAAACTAAGGGGGGGTCTTGGAGACTAATACAAGACCTTCACCCAATAAACCAAATTGTAGAGGTCAAATTCCCTTTAGTCCCGGACCCGTCTACAATTCTATGTAATATACCTCTTGATGCAAGATATTTCAGGGTGATTGACATTGTTTACCTTTAGACAAGTGCAATTAAAAAGGCCAGGGCTGCCCCAGGGGTACTGCGAGTCCCCATCCATTTTCAACAGAGTCTTCCAGATGGACTTGAGCAATATTGCTTTAGAAAGCGTTGTGCTGCAATAGGTAGATGACATTTTAATTTGCAGCATCACAGAGGAAGAGTGCAGATGCGATTCTGTTCAGCTGATGATTATACTTGATGACAAAATATATAAGGTTGACAAGGAAAAGTTACAATATTGTCAACAAGAAGTGTTCTACATAGGCCAATTGATTTCACATGAGGGAAATAAGGTCACTCCTGGAAGAGCTGGGGCTATTCTGAAAACAGCTAAGCCACACACGATAAAACAGATGCAGAGTTTTCTAGGATTATGCAATTGTGTCAGGGCATGGGTCTTTGACTACAGCTCATATACACGACCTCTCTTACAGGCCTTAAAGAAAGCACAGGCAATGCAATAAAAAATTGTGTGAACTGAGGCAATGAAAGAAGGATTTGATGAATTGAAAAAAGCAATTTGCACAGCCCCAGTTCTAGGGATCCCCAATTATGCAGAGGAATTCTTATTATTCTTGCATACAGATGGTACCTTTATGACAGCAGTACTGACACAGAGAACCACATTGGGGTACAGTGGAATTTTTGACCCAGTGATGAGAGGTCACTTTCCATTCGAACAAAGTTTGGCAGCCACCATGTTCGCCATAGAAAAGGCTACAAGCATAGTGATGGGATGTTCTGTGATGTTATTTGTTGAACCAGCACTATTTGCCATAATGGAAAAACTGAAAGACACTTTGACTTCTCAAAGGGCTTCTGCCTATGAAGTAGTCATATCCGTTCTGTGATGAGCTCCCTAGAGAAAAGGAGAATGCACTTGCAGCGGGAGATATTGTTTTCATTGATGGGTCCTCAAGAATCGATCAAAATGATGGGCAAAGATATACAGGTACCGCGGTAGTGAAACATCTAGAAAATGGAGAATTGCGAGTGCTCGTGAGTCTCAGGGCACAGCAGGGACCTGGTGTGGCAGCCACCTGTATGGGGACCTATTTATCCAGCAGATGCCATCTCTGTCCCTCTTGTAGAAACATCAGATGGGGAAAAATGGCATCTGCTGGACGAACACGGCATCAGGAGCATGTAACAGCTCCAGGACTACAATCCCCAGCAGCCCCGGGAGCAGTACATCAAGGAACAGGCTCACAGGACCTGAAAACCACACGAACAACGCCCAAGCTACTGCGCATTCGCGAGACGGGACCGCGCATGCGCAGACAACGAAATTCTGTTTGCGCTCGACTTCCTCACAGGCTGACGCATTTACCAGAGCTCCGAGAAGGCAAACTCCTACGCGAGCCCATACCTGGCCCAGATCTGTTCACTGTGGCCCTGCAGCACAAAAGCTAAGTACTTTTATTTTCCCTGCATGGAATGTAGACTCGCATACGCATTTCCAGAACTACTAACTGCATGACAGCACGGCGGGTTGAGGCCCGGGAGGCACCTGATCACTAAGGAAACCCTAAGGTGCATTTTGGGCACCAGGCACGGGGAATACCGCATGTTACTAATCGCATTGAACAATGTGTGCGAGCTGATCATTGGTGAAATCGTGTCATTTTAAAACACACGCACTAATACTTTTTCATTTGGCAGACGCAGCTCACGGTTTCCAAGGCACAGCTGAGGCCCAGAGACAAAACCGGACTTCAGACAATCACCAAAGCTAAATTCCTTATAGTTTCTTTGTAGTTACGATCTGCATTGTGTAATTGACTGCTTGGCGCTGGGCCAGTACAAAACCATAAACATGTGCATATATGTTCCTTGTTACCAGCACATGCTATGTAGTTTGAGTAGGGGGCTTTATAGTCAGTGCCCATGCCCAATGTGTAACAAGTTCTAGGCTGTGAGTTTAAGCAGAAAGCACTGCAGTAGGTGCCCATGTCGTCCTGTGTAGCAGACACTGAAGTAAGTGCCAAACAATGGTGAAGACGCTGAATTAAGTGTCTTGGAGTGCAAGCTTCTGAATCTGTGTCAAGAAGCCCAGCACCTACTCTTACTCAGTGCAGCAAAACTGAGTGTGAACCCCTAAGAGTGATTCTGTGTGTATGTGTGAAAGTTTTGTTTAGAAGATGCCTCAGTGTAACCAACCAACCAACAACAAGAGACCAGGAGCATGCTTTCCCCCAATCCATCTACCTATGCATAACTTCTTCCTCAACCTATACCCGGTATTCCTACTACCCCATACCCATCCAATCTGTGGCCCCAACCCTCTTTTCCCGTGGTGGTTGCGGTGCCCTGTGTGCATTAAGTACCAGGCGCCAAAACCACAAAGGGGAGGAAGGAGTTTGGGCTACTTCTGCGCTGGATCAGGCACCTACAACAGTGAGTACTCATTTGCCATCTCATTATTCAGCGCAAGCTGCAGAATTATTGGCATTGATACTCGCGATTGAGAATCACACAGACCAGGAAGTGACAGTGCACAGCGACTCCGCCTACATGACATTGACGGTGCATGCAGAATTAGCGCCTGGAAAAGGAGGGGTTACCTCTGACCGGACGGCACGCCAGTGCAGCACGCAGCCTTATTGGACAGGCTTATTAAGGCACTACAACTCCCAGTGGACATAGCAGTCGTTAAATTTGCCACTCACACGAAAAAAACAGATTTTATCTCGCACGGTAACCAAGCAGCAGATGTAGAAGCCAAGCGCATAGCAAATACAGATATAGGGATGATGGATATTGAAATTATGAATGTGAATGAAAAGATGAATGTGATGATGATTGTGAGGGATATAATCATATGCCAAAAACACAGATAGTAGAGCTCCAATGGGAGGCACCGCAAGAAGAAAATAATTTGTGGAAGCGAAGAGGCTGTTCTTTAAACCCCTCTGAAGCATTGTGGCGACAAGACAGCACTAGTAAGACAATGATGCCTATAGCTTTATTGAGGGTAGCGCTAAAACAGTTACACTACACAGCGCACCGAACATGATGGAGCATGTTGCATTTTTTTATAGTAAATTCTATTGTTTGCCAGCAATTCATGGCTGGGCATACATTGCACATAGTGAGGGTAGTCATCCCAAGACCTAATGGCCCTTTCAGCACTTGCATATCGACTATGTCGACATGATACAAGTTTGCAAAGGATACCACTATATGCTTGTTGTAGTATGTCCTTTTTCTAGATGGATAGAGGCAGGTCCATGCACACACCCAGACTCTACCTGTGCAGCTAAGTTCTTAGTGCAGGAAGTGTTTCCTAGATGGGGAGTGTGTGAAGTAATGAGATTGGATAATGGACCTCATTTTGTTAGTACAGTTTTTGATCAGATCAGCTTGTTTCTTGGTATAAAACACATGTTTATTCGGCTTATCATCTGCAAGGAAATGGGATCTGTGAAAAGCTCAACAGCCTGTTAAAAGAAATAATAGCCAAGTTGAAGCTTACTTTGAAAAAAGGGTGGTTGCATTGCCTACCACTTGCATTATATGCACTAAGGAACCAACCAGGTTCTGACCACCATCTTACGGCTCACAAAATCATGACAGAAAGAAGAATGAGAACACCCTTAATACCTTCATCTGGAGATAGAAGTGATACTCAGCCAACATCAGAAGTTTCAGGACTTGAATTGCAAAACTATTTGAACTGTTTAACATCCAGTTTTTCTGTAATTTCAGGACAGTTGCAGAGACGAGGGTGTAAGGCAGTGCAGAACACAGAAGGAGATGCTTCAACAACCCAACCTGCTGAATTTCAACTTCCCCAATTATACCCAGGAGATGCGGTCTTAATTCGTAACCACACAAGGAAAAAGTGGGACAAGCCCAGGTTCAACGGTCCTTTTGTTGTTGAGGACGTAACACTATCTGCTATCAAATTTCAGGGTAGGTGCACCTACCTACATATTCCTGGGGAATATCAAAATCTACGCTTGAGAAACCCCTTTGCCCACACCCCACTGTGAAGAAGCTACAATCATTGGGGAAGAACCACAGCACATGCAGATGAGATCTATGACGAAGAAGAAGGACGCATAAACTGACAAGTGGAATGCGTGAAGAACTCTTTAGTGGACTGTGGCTTGATTTTGAACACTCCCTTTTGAGCTATCAATAAAAGGGTAAAATGACACATTTCAATACTCTGTGCATCTTAGTTGCAGGGTTAAGGGAAGATTTGCATTCTTAAAGCCACAATAGTTTATTGACTTTGGACTGATGCATGCTTAAGCCTTGAAAACAAGATAAGTGAGAATGGTTTATTGTCTTTGGACTGAGGCATGTTTAAGCCTTGATAAGAATAAGGATATGCTGATCGTGGACACAGCATTTGGAAGATGGTACAATAGCCTGATTCCTTCTACACAGAGTTATTGTTTAGTTCTACTTATGGTGTTACCCAGTGCTTACCTTTCTAGGCACATACTTACGTATTTTGAGTTGGTGTTATGCTCTTTTCCTACGTTGGTGGGGAGAACTTGCTGCAATCCAGCTTTTATTCAAAATCCTGACAATGAAAAGCTCATAAGAAGACTGGTCATAATCATTACTGAAGAATTTTTGAAGTTGCCTGAGTACAGTAAATGAAACACAAATGCCCTTATCAAACGATGCAGCACATGGTCAGTGTGGCGGTCGTTCGTCTAATTGAAGAATAACTGCATCTCGTTGGAAGACACACTGATGTGGTAACTTTTCTGAGAGATCCTAGAAACACTGCAAACTTGAATGTGATTCTGGAAGGCATAATAATCCAGGTGAGCATATATTCTAAAAGAAATTACAGAGCGGTGTAGAAACTTTCCTCCGAAGGGACATATCGAGAAAGAAAATAAAAGATAAAACTTTTGTCATCTGGACTGAAGCAGATTTGAGGCATCAATTGGGACCTGATATATGAATCAGAACTTGTATAAGACTTGTAGAGGACATTTTTCTTCAAGATAAAGGAACATTTGCATCCCAACTGGTGAAAGGATTGGTGCAAGAAAGAAAGATAAAGTCATTTCTTAGCATCCAGAAAGCAGATAGTTGACCGAGGACGAATGCTGAATAAAGACAACAGTTTCCAGAAAGCAATCTAAAAAATGCAGAGCCCTTAAAGTTTGTTTTTACTTCCTTATCATCAAATGATCGAGATGGGGAACTTTAATAGTAACATTGTGTTGCCCCATGAGAACAGACAGACGCACACATTGTCCAAGAAGAAGATGCTTTAAGCTCACATACCACTGCATCATCTACGCATGCACTATAGTCATACTCATATTGTTTTCACTAACAGTAAGAACTGCATTTTAAATAGGAGCACATGGGGCAAAGACTCCTGTATATGTTTCTGAGCAGAAATAAAGGGTTAGTGTGGCAATTACAAGGCAGCCTACACCCTACATAGCTATTCCTGTCCCGAGAAAAAAGGGGAAGATACCTGAGTTTGAAATGGATGCTGTTGGTAACCAATCCCACACAGCACTTGTTTCAGAAATTGCTTTTAAACACTAGAGACAGGTTTGGTGGATCAGGCACGGTAAGGGGTTAATAAAGGTTGGACCTAGACAGATAATGCATTCAGACACACGTTGTTCAGTGACAAAATGCCCAAGCACGAGTCCCAAGGAAAGGTTAAGAGCAGAGATTATAGCAGAATCTTTATGGCCGTTTTTAGCTGTTGCTAGAAAAAGACAGATGGATAAAGAAAGACATGCTGAACTTTCATCTACGCAGGGAACCCCTATGGACATTCCTGCAAACAAACCAGCCAGAAGAAGCTATGTTGATGCATTTAGAAATGTAGTGATAGACAACTACATGAATAGTTTGAGAACCAAAAGAAGCACCCAAGAAGATAACTATGAACTGAATGATTATCTGGACAGCACAGCACACTTGGGAAATAACATATGGTACCAACACATGGAAGAATTTGGAAGAAGAACGTCAGAGGTACAATGCCTTGTATGTGCACTCCTGCCATACAGCATGGGGAAGTCGAAGATCTTCAGAGCTGTTGAAATAGATGTCCTAATTGCGCACTGCATAGTGCACCTAGCTTTCTGTAGTACAAGAGGTCAGAACATGGGTCGAACAGCCTCTCTCAAATGGGCAACTGAAGGGACAGATCCAAATGAGGATGACTATGTTCAAGACATAAAGCCAAGAAACAATGCCAAGGCAAAGAATATTGTGATCAGATACAAGAATGTTGGAGTAAAAGGAACTGAAATTAGAAGAGAATTAAATAAAAAAAACTGAAAGGTCCAGGGCACTCTACAGAAGACATCCGTAGATGGAAAAACAGATGCGAGATGCAGATTTGGGGAACTGTCCTATCACCAGATGGCTGGGAAGAAGGAGTAGTAATCTACAGAGACTGGGTAATAATGGGTCATTACCAACCAACAATCGAGAATGCACAAATGTTGTGTAAACCTTTATGGCCAAAACGTGCTAAACTACTGACATGGGTCGAAGACCGAGGAGGACCCAGGCAGACAGTACCAATGGAAAGTTCTAAATTATGCTTCAGGAACAATGGTACAAGAACAATGGGGGAGAATCAGAACTGTGAACAAATCTTCGAGGCACCAGGAATGAATATCGGAACAGCAGTAATCATGGATCATTATTGGGCTTGTGGATCCAAGGCCTACATCAGACTGCCTAAAGATTGGGGAGGAATCTGCAAATTGATGAATGCCCATGTTCCTGCGTTGGTGATTCCTAGAAGTGACCTGAACATTGATAGTTTCCCAAAAGCAGATGCTCATCTAAGGAAGAAGATATCTGTGGAGATGATAAAATGAATGAAGAGAGAGAACTACTTTTCAGCCAAATCTATAGAAGCTTTTGAATCTATTCCATATGAGCATAGACTGCTCAGCCAAACCTCTTCAGTGTTCACGTTGATCTTCATGCCAAGGATCCAGGTTTGAGCAAAGTGGATACAGATCATCAGATGGGAATTGCTTCAAATGATTAATACTACTATAAAGGGATTCAATGCCCTCAGAGAAGAATTGAGAGCTGTAAGATTGGTGACCCTCCAGAACAGATACGTCCTGTACATGATCAAAGCTATGGATGGAGGTGTTTGTGCCAAAGAATTGGAGAATCATGTTGCACATTTATACCTTCTCATGATGACGAGAGCGGAACTTTGACACAGGCCATAGATATGCTGACGAACTCCATGGCCAGATGACAAAAGAAGTTTAAGGCATTGCTGATGACAGCTAGTTTGGATCACTCTTTTCGTGGGTTCCACAATCGATGCCAGATATGTTCACATTTCTTTGAGCTTTGTTATTATTAGTGATGCTTGGATTGTGTGTGATCAAGATAGTAATCTCACAGTGCAAGAAGACAGCAAAGAAAGCCATAGGGATGAAGATCATGATTGATGTTGAACCAGGATGGAAGCCTAAAGATCTGACTGATGAAGAAATCAGAGACTTTGTGAAGGCCAGTATCCATGCACTCCAAGGAACAAAGTTCATGTATCCAAAGGACCATAAGAAATATGTGGGAAGATGGATCTATTGCAGTCCAAATGGATAGTGCATGCTCATGACATGGAACAAGGATGAGCATGTGAAAACACTGGATGCTTGAAGGGAGTCATAAAAAAATGATCCCTAAGAAGCATTTCTTCAGACCAGGATGTCTAGATACAGAAGATGATGTGTGAGTGGTCGATAAATCGCCCAGAGGGGGGAGTGTAGAGGAGGAGCCAAGTACCCCCACTCCAACTACCCCGCCTACATTACCTGAAACGTATGATTCAAAGTATGTGACATATACTGAACCTGTAAACCAGCAAAGAGAAGAGCGTGCACTCTGTGAAGTATCCATAAGAATAACTATACCTAAGAGAATATGGGAGATAGTAGATAAGTACCCATTGAGGAAACCATACTTGCATTCAAGACAATATGATGGCCATTTGAACGAGATTCCTGAAGAAGCAACAAAACTAAATGACAAGGATGAATGGTGATGTCATTCAAAGTTTAATTGAGACCCATATAAAAAGATAACAGACCAGAGAGGCAGACGATTCATAAAGCACAAAGAAGTACCAAGGATAAGTCACATCTTGGGATCAAGATGAAGAGACTTATGCAATAGACCTGATAAAGATACGTAGTTAGTATAAATGTGTACAGATGCAATGAAACGCAAGCAGCAAAGTAATCTTGGAGCTAGCGACATGCTTTTAAATAGATTAGACCGCGGCAAGCATCAACATATACATATATGCCTCTATAGATACATATGGAGAAGTAAAGGATGAATATTTCTGCTATGTATATAAGCAGTACTGAACAAAACAGGAGGCCTAATTTTAGTGTTGCAGTTAAGAAGAGCAATTGAATTAAACAGAATAAAAGATCAGCTAAGCAGTTCACTGAGCCAAGAAGGCCAAGGTCTTATCAAACTGGAATTGGCTTATATTGGATACAATTAACATGAAAGAACAGAAGCTCCTGTTCAGAGAGGTCAAGCAAAAACAAAAGACGTCAGAGGAATATTGAAAATAAAATCAAATACACGAAAAGGCTCAATTTCATGGTGTCCAGTCATGTGATAGAGGGAAGTTGGACAAGCGAGATGTTCACACCTACGCATGGAATCTGGCTAGTGCCCATACTCCTTAAAAATTCTCACAGAACAGTACAAACTCAAGGCCAACTTCAAAGTACTAATTGACAATGGACCATTGAGGTGATGATGGATGATATCTTAATTGGTGGGAAGCTGGTGCCAACACGAGCTCACCCGAACCTGTTTGTTCAGTCTGCGTGCTGCTCACGTAGGTAGAAAAGTACTGATGGGGTTAGAAGCCAACCAATTGTAGGGGACCACGTAGTTGGGGGTCCTATAGTGTGTGTAGCCAATGGGACGTCATACATTTAGTGATGTTCATTGTGGCCATTTTGAAGGGAGGGCTTAGTTTCCCCACCTGATGTTAACTATCCAATTACCTCTTTCCGTTACTCCATACAGATATAGAACCTATGCTTAGTTATTCACTTAGAACCCATCCCACCTCCCGATAGGTTTTTCTAGTTTGCCACGTAGGATGACGGTGGTAATGACGCAGGTGAGCACGTCAGTGATGACCACTTTTGGGTACAAAAGCCCAGCTTTTTTATGAAGTAGTTAGAGTCAGAGTATCGAGTGATTTCTGATGTTCATTGTACTCCCTATATTAAAACAGACAAACATTTGCCATACTATTTGTGTCGTCTTGATTATTGATGTATGAATAAAATCTGCATCCCCATCTATCTATTTAAAATATTTGCATTGTGAAAACCAGGCCTTTTCTCCCCCATTCAGGAATCTCAAACTTATGTGTGTCTCACCTGTCTTAACAATAATGTGCTTTTTGTGAGCTCCTTAATCCTGAGTGTCGTCTTCTTGTCCTATTGCCCAACTTGCTTGCCTCTCACTGTCCTTCCTGTCTACTCTTCATCCTCGCTAGTGTCTCCCCCTCTCCCTTGCGCCTCTCTCCTCTCCCACCCACCCTATGGTGCTCTCGGTTTCTCCTATCTTTTCTAACTGCTTCTCTATTGACTATCCTGCTCTCCTAACTAAATCTGGTAGGAAGAAGTTTAAGAAGGATATCCTGGTCTCCTACCCAGGCCTCCTTATCGCTGACACCTACACCATGCCTCCTACAAGGAAACTCTCACAGACATCCTCTTTGTCGTGCCTTCACCAGATTTATGGACCCTTCATATGGTCTCTGTGCTCACTCCTTTCACCTCTTCACCCATTAATGGTGGCACCTGTTGGGGTGCCCTCCTGGCCTCCTTCCTCTCCTCTAAGTTCATCATTAATGTTTACTATAATGGGTCCGTCTTGGTCCAAGGCCCTCAGGCCAACTTGCACCTTTTTGATAGATGCTTCCCACGCCTCATCAACTTCCTCCTTTCTTCGCCTGCTGTCTCCCCTCCCCTTTCCTTGGCTACCTTGTCTTCCCCATCCCTCTCTACCCTCTCTCAGGCTCCTTCTACACCTCCACAGGGCGTACCTCTGATATGTACCCTTCCCCGGAAGTCCTTCAAGGAGGGCAATCTTCTCCACATTGCCACTCTTAACTCTTGTTCTGCTCTCAAACATTCCTCTGATATCTGCCGCCTTCTTGAAGAACTTGACCTTGATGTCCTTGGTCTCACTGAGACATGGTTCACGGCCAGTTCTGTCACCAGCTGTGACACGCTCCTACCTGACGGCTACAAGATCCTCTCCGCGCCCAGGCCCAACTGCTCTGGTGAGGGTGTAGCCCTTATCTTCCCTGAGTGGATTCCTGCCTCTGTCACTCCTACGCAGGCCTACTCCTCTTTTGAATGCATCGTCTGCAGGCTCTCTCCCCTAGCCATTCCCTTACTGTGGCTACTATCTATCGGCCACCTGGTCAGATTTCTTCCTTCCTCTCTGAGGTGGCCGACCTCACCTCCTCACTCCTGGCCTCAACCACTCAACTATGCTTGATCTCGGGGTAATAGAGCCCTCTACTAGTCGATGGTCTAGCCCAGTTGTGTTAGTACCAAAGGCAGGATCTAACAAACTTAGATTCTGCATGGATTATAGAGCTCTTAATGCAGTCACCAAGACTGATGCCCACCCTTTGCCAAGAACAGATGAGTTGGTGGATAGACTTGGTTCCGCCAAGTTCCTCAGCACATTTGACTTGACGTCAGGCTATTGGCAAATAGCCCTGACAGACCATGCCAAGGAGAAAACTGCATTTTCTACCCCAGTTGGCTTATACCAGTTTAAGGTAATGCCTTTTGGACTGAAAAATGCACCTGCTACATTTCAACGGATGGTAAACCAGGTTCTGAATGGGATAGAGGACTTCTGCATGGCATACTTGGATGACAGAGCAGTGTTCAGCAATTCCTGGGAAGAACATGTAAACCACCTAAGAGATGCCAATCTGACCATAAAGGTGAGTAAATGCCAAATTGGACAGAGTAAGGTAGTCTATCTTGGACATGAGGTAGGAGGTGGAGAAATAAGGCCTTTGCTCAGTAAGATTGAAGCTGTGCAAAATTGGACAACACCTACTACTCAAACCCAGGTGAGGGCCTTCTTTGGTCTCACCGGGTATTACAGGAATTTCATCGAGAACTATGCGACCATAGCTTCTCCTCTGAATGTCATCTCCTCTCCAAAATTTCCTAAAAAGGTTAGATGGAGCGAGGAGTGCAATCAGGCCTTTGAAAACCTGAAAAAGGCTCTTTGCCAAGCCCCAGTACTCAGAGCTCCTGATTACCACCAAACTTTCATTGTGCAGACAGATGCTTCAAATGTAGGAATAGGTGCAGTACTCAGTCAACTGGATGGGAAAGGTAGGGAGCACCCTGTTTGCTTCATCAGCCGCAAGCTGAAGGATCCTGAAACAAGGTGAGCAACAATCGAAAGAGAGTGCTTTGCTATCGTGTGGGCTCTGAAGAAGTTTAGGCCATACTTTTATGGTTCTACTTTTGTCATTCAGACTGACCACCAACCCTTGAGATGGTTAATGCAAATGAAAGGGGAAAACCCAAAACTACTGAGATGGTCAATCTGCCTGCAAGGGTTTGATTTCACCATTGAGCACAGGTCAGGGTGTCACCCCCAAAATGCTGATGGTCTCTCTAGGATGTATGTCATCGACTAGAGGTATGAGATTCATCCAGGAGTGGATTAAATCCTCCTGTCCCTTAGTCTGGGTGGGGGGCGAGTGTTAGGGAGAATTCTCTGTTTAGGCAGAATGTCCTAACTTAGTGAGTCCCCTAGCAGCTCTGCTGGGTTCCTGGAGTTTTTTTTTCATCCTGCCAAGAGTGAGACTCTTTTTCTCCCACTCTTGGACATGAATGTGGTTAATTCCTTTGAATGTCAATGTGTTCTATGGGCTATGGGGTCTTTTACTCCATAGGGCCTCTTATGTTTTGCTATGTGTGTTACACCGCACCCTCCGTGCCGTAACACTGGGGTGTCCTAGAGGATCCCCACCATAGACTCCATACCCTGGGACTGACTACTGTCTCCCAGGGCATGTAAAGTCACCATTGGCTTTACTAGACCTAAATTTACTAACAGAACTAGTACAAACCATCCTATTGTGGATGTACTGGTAGGGGTAATTCAATTACCCCTGGGTCTGTTGTTCGAGGAGGCACTGTCCCGTCCCCCCTCGTCGAGTTTTGGCTGGTGGCAGTGGAAACTACTTTGTATATTCGACCCCGAATATATTCCTATTGGATTCTTCCCATTGTTGGAGGCTAATACTTTTTAACGTTAGTCTCTAACATACCGCCGGTTTATTTATCGTAAATAAATTCACCGGGTGGTATTTCTGCCAGAACTCGGTTTTTAAAATGGCGTCTGTGTTCACCTCTGTAACTCCGAACCAAAGTTTGAGCCCTTTGTTCCACTTTTGGCGGGCTTCTACACAGAACAATAGATAGAGATTTGAACATAATCCACTCTTTTATCTAGAGCCAGTGGACATTTCTTCTGGCAATGGAGATGTGATCCCTTTTAGGAATATTGAGTACTGCGTGAAGAGCATTATTCTGCATAAAGTGCATTTTGTGAATTTTAGAAGCTGAAGTACCTGCAAACAGTGCATTACAGTAATCCAATCTTGATCCAATGACTGCTCGCGCAATTGTCAGACAATTGTCAGAGAAAGGGTCTAGAGGCATTGATCAGCTTAGTTGTGTAGGCGGCGGAGAAGTCTATAGAGTTCACTTTTCGGGTGAGGGATAGTGTGGCATATAAGTAGACTCACAATGTCTTCACAGAAGGGGAGACTGGGATGGAGATGCCATCGATGTTGAAGGAGGCATAGTATGGGTTTAGGTTTTTTTTTTTATCACAGCTGAAGGCCTTACACAGAGGATCTCATTATTTTGTCATTAAGGCACAGGAGTTGCCATCCAAACTTGGATGGTTTGGTAGACCGTTTTTATGGTGTCAGAGTTTTCTTGGTATTTGCCTGAGAGTGGAAGGAGGATTTGTGTGTCATTGGCATAATTGGTATATGATACAAAGAGGGGTTTGGTGAATATGTTATAGAGAGTGGGGGAGATGCAAGATCCTTGGGTCACCCTGCAGGAGATGGGTGCCGGCATTCTCTGCAAAGACTCTGACATATCTTTCCTCTAAAAAGGAGGCACTAGCCGCAGGAGAAAAAATTGCTGCTGAGGAAAGGGGAGGACAGAGGATCTTATGGTCAACCAGATCAAAGGCTGTGGAGAGATCTAGGAGTAGGAGAAGGGCTGGCTCTGATGTCATCTAGTTGATTCTTCAAATCAAGCAATGCTGATTCTGGTCCATGGCCTTGCCAAATCCAGACTGACGCGTTCCCGAAATGTGGTTGGTTTTGAGATAGTCCTGAATTTAGATGCATGTTGTCCTGTACAAGAGTTTCAAGAGGAAAGGGACTATTGTGATGCGTCAGTATTTGTTGGGGGTCAAAGGGTCTAATGTATGTTTTTTTCAGCAGTGGAAGTATCCGTGCTTCTTTGAGGTAGGTATGGACCAAGCTTGTGGTGAAGGAGGCATTGATAAAAGAGACAATGAAGGGTTCAAGGGCCTGAGAGCAGTCTTAAATAATGGATACCGTGCAGATGTTGCCTTTATATCTGGAAGGTTTCAAGACCTTTAGGATGGTGTTCACCTCAGGTATTGTGACATTTTTTAAGTGAATCTTGGGAATATCTCTCTAGGCAGTAGAAGGGGCAGGCGGTGAGAGTTACAGGTTGGTGTAGAGGTTGATCGTGGATTGTTTGGGGAGGATTTTGTAATGAAGGGTGTCCATTTTATCAAGGAGGGCTTTTTGTATGCTGATGCACCATGCCTCATCCTTGCTAATGTTAGAAGGGGGGGTTGGAAGGTGTGTCCAGCTCTCTGAGAATAGATAAGATCTCTCGAGTGTTGGAATAAACATTCTCAATTCTTAATTGTAAGTAGTGGATTTGGCACATACAATGGCTTGCTTGTAAAGGTTAGCAGCTGTGCTGAAAAGTAGTTTGTGTGTGTCAGAATGTCATTTTTCTATTTGGACTCTACTTTGCACTTTTTGGTACGGAGCACTTGGAGATTTTGTGTGAACCACGAGTTGACATGGACCGAAGGCTTCGCTTCTCAGGGTACCAGGGGGGCAATGATGCCAATGGCTGTAATCAGGTCTAAGCATAGATATTGGCCAGCACACTGGGGTCTGTGATGTGGAGGTGTTCCTCGGATTGGAGTAAACAGAAGAGCTGCAAGATTCTCTTTTTGGTAAGGTTCCTGGAGCTGTGGGCCAGTTTAGGTGGCATGGAAGTAGTGGGGTGTATGGGTTGGCTAATAGGTGCAATGAAGAAGGACAATGCATGGTGGTCAGAGCACAGGCAGGAGGTTTTGGACCAGATAGTCACTTACAAGTTAAGATCCGCAATACAATCAATGGTACATCCTTTGGCATGGGTAACAGCATTAATACAGTGTTTAAAGTCTAATGCACTAATTGAGTTGGCCACAGAGATAGTGTTTAAGTCATTTGGGTAATTGAGGCCAAGGTTTAGGTCTACTATGAGGATGGATTTGGATATTAATTTGATGTTGGAGCTCCGTGTGTCCTCTTTGAATGATAGCACTCGACCTGGTGGTTGTAGATGACATAGACAGTGACAGTTTAAGTATGCAAAACTATGAGTAGATCTCAATTCATAATTGCGTTGATCTGTTTGCAAGGTAGTCTGTCTTTAGCCATCAGTGCAACTCCTCTGCCTCTGGAGTTGAGTCTGTCGCTCCAAAGAATGATGAAGCCCGGGCGAGAACAATGGATAGTGCAGGGACGAACTGTGCGTGTAGGTAGGTCTCTGAAATCGCTAGGAAATCTAGGTCATGTATTGTGATTAGATCACACATGTCTAAGGTGTGTGCTCAGATCAAACTTGCATTGACTACGGCCAATGTTATGGGGGAGAAAGGGGTTTTAGTGGTGGTAGTGCTACACTGCAGGCAAGACACAGAGGTTAACAGTGTGTCTCGAGGGATGACATAATTTAATGAAGATGCGCTGGTGTTAACCACATTCCTGTGCACGGGAATGGGTAAATGTGCAGTTGTACAGGCATGATGTTTGGTGCAACTTGCGTCATAACTGATTGGAATTTCATATTCTTTAGGGAGGATGCCGGTGGCGGCATGGCTTGTTTTCTTGGTCAGAGTGTTGGTAAGTGTGGATCCCTGTTTAGGAGGACCAGTGGTGGTGTGGCCATTACAGAGCTTGGAACATGGTACAAATGTACGCCCTCCCGGTGACTGTTTCTGCTGTGTAGAAGCAGAGTAATGGCCTTGCCTATCGGAAATGTGTGTGGTTTTCTCATGGATAGGGAGAGATCATGCATAGATGGCACGAAGGCTAGCGCAGTGCGCTTCAAGATCCATGGGTAGGATTGGAATTGTGGCAGGATATAACGAGTGCTTGGGTGGGGCTCTTAGTTCAGCGGGTAATGCAGGGCCAGTCATAAGAGAATCCAAATAATTAGGTGAATATATGAGCTTCACTTGGGGTGCTTGGGTGTTTGATGGCAAGGAGCTTGTAATGATGCGACTTGGTAAGGAAGGGTGGAACACCCAATCTTTGCAGTGGCCAGCTTTCACCTTGTGGGATCTGGGTGCAGCCCTTGTAACAGTGATTTTGTTTAGTTTTCATTTGCGGGCTGCGTCACTTAAGTAGCATCTCTTGAATAGAGGCGGCTGGAGAGATGTGTCTACACCTGTGTTGATAGTCTAAACTAACGGTGGTGGTGTTAGACATTTAGAGAATGTCATCCCACTGTTGGGGTGCTGCCTAAGCTTCAGGTAAGAAGAAGCTAGGCATTTTAAGCAACCAGAGTTTGCTGTTTCTCCATTCAGTTTGTCCCGGGCAGGATACGGCGGGGGCATGAGTGAGATCAAGTCTGCAGACAGGTAAATGCAAATCAGGGGACTGGGACTTACTATCAGAGTGGGTGGGTCATACTAGGCTCCTTTGAGAGCTTAGCAAAGCAGCAAAATTACCAGTATACTTAGGTGCATACGGGCGGGGTGTGGCAGGTGGAGGGAAGCGGTGGGTGGGATACGTCAGGGTGTAGCAGTATTGTATTTTTGGCTTGCAATACACAAGCACGGCTGGCAGTGTCATGCATATACCTTGTGATATCTTGCGGCATATCTCCCTCATGGGCCAGGCAGCCACAGGCAGGCAGCCTTTGAATCCGGCCTCCAAGAACGGCTCTGCCTGCCTGCTGCATTGATTGGGCATCTTTGTGAGTGACACTAGCCTATCCATTACCTGCGTGGTGGGGGTTTGGTCTGTTGCATAGTACTGTGGAATTGTTTGCCTAAGTAAGGACTGGAGAGCAACACAGCGGCTGGCTCGCTTGCACCCATTAAACTATAATCAAAAGAAAGGAGTGAGAGAACCTTATGCATAGACCTTACTAGGAACCCCTTTGAGGATCACCGGGTACATATCAGGGTTGGGGAAAGGGGAAGGATCTGGGCATCACACCCACCATAATGTGATACTGTGCTTCTCTCCTCTATATACAGGAAGTGCAGACCCCATCTAGGAACCTGACGATGCTGGAAGAGGTTTCCTGCACACACAAATCCCTCTTTTGGGGAGTTGAGTGGAAGAGCTGTCTTGATTAGCGTGCACTCGATGGCGTGGGTTTTGTCTTCACCTCTGCGGCCCCTGGGAAATTCTTTGTTACCCTACCAGGATTCTGGTAAGGTGTTATAAAATGATACCAAGAAAAGGCTAAGAGTTCTATAGAGGCTGCACAGATATCCCTATTCTAAAGGAGATGAGCAGTCCATAGTGTAACCTGGCCAAGGCAGCTTGCAAACCTTTGCTGATTGAGGAAATCCAAACTGAGATGATTCAGGAGGGTTCCCAGAAATAGAAATCAATATTTCAAACCACATGCAGAACTCCAGATTGCCTTATAGTACTTTTCAATGTCATTCCCAGGAGGAGTGAGGGTGGACTGGAAAAAAAGGGGAAGCTCGACTTAAAGGGACGTTGGTGCAGTGTAAGATAGACACACTGTGATTTTCCATTATAGTTAAGTGTTCAATGAACATTTCATTCTATGAAACCCTAAGCATATTCGTATTGAGAGTGCAATGTAAAATTGACAGCAATTTCGTGCAACTTAAACACAGGTTTAAACACATTTTAAATAGAACATATGTGTTCCTAGTGGCATAGTCATTGATTCATGTCATGATGCAGTCATGAAGCTACCTCGTCTGAATGAATACTATGAATAATTGCTGCTGTTGGGAGAACATAGTCATACAAAGGTTTGAGGACGAAAGTTAGATTCGAAAATTCATTCTATTGACAGAAAATAGTGATATGTGTGAATTCCTAGCAACCTTTGTTCTGAAATGCCATGTGCAGTTAAAAGGCAGGGGTGCTTAGATGCATTTAAAATAATCTGAACATTCTCCCAGGTTGGATAGGGGATACTGAAATTGTTCAGACTTAAGAATTAAGAGAATTACCTCCCGAATATAAATCGAAAGATCAAAGTTATTTTAAGAATAGTGTAACTTGCATATACATGTTGGGAAGCCACTGCACCACATTTATTTGAGAATCTGAATGTTATAACACTTTTCTGATTTTGTAAATGGTGGATGTCATTGGGGAAAATAACAACTGTATTTGAAAATGTGACTTTACATCTCATGTTGAAATGCTATTGTTAAGCTAAGTGTTGTGAGATATTTATATTGACAAGTGACAGTGAGTGTAATTAGAATGTCCGGTATTATTTTGAGTTTTATATATATTACAGGGTGGCGGTCACCAGCCTATAGTTAACGTGAGTCAGACACCCATAGGAACCCCTCCAAATTCTATTGTTAATACATTTTGATTTGAGAAACAGATTTGACTGAAATTCTGAAAGTGATTGATGATCTGTTCCCCCCCCCAGACTGCAATGTTTCATAAAGATTTGTAAAAGAAAATGAAAAAAATCCAAAAGTGCGGCCTACTTCCCATTCATTTTCCTATAGACAAACAGGGTACATTATTGCCCAAGCACACAGTCCAAACCACTGGACAGATTTGGACCAACTCAAAAACAACTTGGGCACAGAGCATTGACTCGCGATCCATGCATGGTTTGGGGTTATTCCGTGCAGTACTTATTTAAATATTTGATGGAGAAGGGGGTGCCCCTTCTCAAAAATAGATAGTCATATCGCAGGGATTTACCCAAAACTGGGTGTTTTTAGAAATGAAACAGACACCATCTTGTTTTTCTCTCAAAGTGAGAGATAACCGTGGCTATGAAACACAAGATACAAGCAGGATAAAAGCCATTTGTAGGTCTCAAAGGCTAGAGGTGGGGTTGGCTGTAGTAAATGTTTCTGTAGCCTAAGCCATAGCCTCAGATAGCCGATATCCCAAAGAAAACTGCATCACAGAAACAGCGTGTGTGGTGGGTGGAAAGGGCAGAGGAGGTGTGGAGGCCATCCGGGATGTGGGGGAGCAGGCACATGTGAGGGGGGTACTTGGTGAGTGCCTGGGGGCCAGGAAAGCATTTATTTTGCTGTTTTTCTTATATTTGCTGCAAGAAAGGGATAGCCACAGGTAAGAGTAGTTCAGTGCTCACAGTTACAGTTATAGTGCAATGGGGGTGAGAAATCACTGACCATGGCCACTGATACAATTGCCATCCAGGTCTGCCATCCATGCAGTAACCAGGTCAGTCCCTGCTTAGATTCAAAGTGAGGAAGGGCCAGCTACCTCAGGCCATGTTGCCCGATAAATGAGCTTATGTTACAAAACCACTTGGAGAAACGGCCAGCCCTTTCCTTGCTTTGAAGGTAAGCAGGGTCAGTCCCTCTTTGAAGCTAAGTAGGGTCAGTCCCAGTTACTGCATGAATGGTTGGCCGAATGGGCATCCAAATTATAATTTCTTTTTAAAACTGTCCTACTGTCAATCCTTAAAAGTTTTGCACTCAGAGACCATCATTTATTACCCTTTGCTAAATTTAATTCTGTTATTTGTAGTCTTCCAGTCAATAATAAAAATATATATATATTTTTACAGCAACAGTGGGTTTCCCATCCCTGTAGTAACTGGGACAAACTCTGCTTAGCTTCAAAGCCAGGAAAAGGTCAGCCCACTAAGGCCATGTTGCCTAATACATGAGCACACCTTACAAGACCACTTAGAGAAACATAGCCTAAGGGGGCTGGATCCTTCCTTGCTTTGAAACTAAGCAGGGCTGGTCCCAGTTACTGCATGGATGGGAGACAGTCCACAATCTGGTGCCGTGTGTTTTCTTTGTTGTAAATATCTCATAACACACAGCATCCACATATTTATTATTTTAACTGTGCTACTGTCAGTACTTGAAAGTTTTGCACTCAGAGACAGTTTTGTTGTCTTTTGCTGAATTACCTTCTGGTATTTGTTATCTCACAGTCAAGATGGTGGGAATAATGCCACAATTGTGCACTTGTTGACTAACATAGTTCTATAAGGATTCATATATTTGGGTGGCACTGTGGTATGTGTACTTTTCAAGTTAGCTTTATATAGCAAACAATTGTTGAAAGCCAGATATGGGGTGAGGGAGGGAAATGATGAGAGGGCAAGTAAGTCATGAGTATTTGGCCACAATGTGGCAATCCTGGACACTGATGCAGTTATTTTCCCGGGATTGTGGGTACTTTTCAGGGCACCAGTAAAGGGCACATGTGGGTGGATGCGTAACTTTATTTCAGATGGCAGACATAATCCTTTGGTTTTTTTTGAGGTTTTGAGGTTGGCCAGCTTGAACAAATATTTGGCTACCAGGATTTTACTCAGGTTGTCATGTTCACAGTGCAGACCAGGATTTTACTCAGGTTGTCATGTTCACAGTGTAGATGCTTACCAACAAGATCACAAGCCCTTGTTTCATAATGGGATTTATTTTTTTCCAAGGAATATTTGACTACAGATTGATGGGTTTAAAAGGCAAGCACCTTTTATACTTTGCCAGCATATGTATTGGAACATTTCCTTGCTTGGCTATTTTGTCTTGTACACTTTCTTCTGAGGAGAGGGTCAATTGAACTACATTTCGATATTTCACTTTAAAATATATGGTCACTTACAGTGTGTATATTCATGGGTGCCAACGTTTGATTTTCACTATGGGAGCGAAAGTACCTGGGCATATGTTATTCTTGCGCCGGCCCCCCTCCCCAAGGCCCACCTTTGTAAGGCCCTGTTTGTCACCCTGTGACTCCATTCCTCTCCCCCCTTCTCTGCATCTCCTTCACCCTCTCCTGGGGACTCCACCATCAGACGAGGCTGCGTTGGGCATGGGGGACTCATGCTGCTGAAATGGACACTAGCATGCGGTGCTTGGAGCAGGACGCCATTATGCACTCGAAACAACCGCTAATTGCAGAACTGCGCTCTCCCACTTCGACAGGCATATTACAACATTGCCGGTGAGTGAGCACTACGGATTTATGGGACTTTGACTGTGTTATTGCGCACTGCCTCACCAGGGCCATATGCTTCCAACCACCTTCCAAGATGGCGGCACGAATCTCTGTTCCCTTTGTGCCTACCCACCACAGCCCCTGCTGCAGCGTGATTGGTCTCTGGCCTGCTGTTAAGGGCCAATCCTGACGCCGGCAGGTGGACGCCGGCCCCCCCCCAAGGCCCACCTTTGTAAGGCCCTGTTTGTCACCCTGTTCGTTGCCCGGTTCGTAAGGTGAGCCCCCTCCATGCCGTCAGTATGCCTGCGACCCCCCTCCCCACCCTCCGCTCCCCCAGTATGCCTGCGACCCCCCTCCCCACCCTCCGCTCCCCCCAGTATGCCTGCGACCCCCCTCCCCACCCTCCGCTCCCCCCAGTATGCCTGCGACCCCCCTCCCCACCTTCCGCCCCCCGAGTATGCCTGCGACCCCCTCCCCACCCTCCACTCCCCCCAGTATGCCTGCGACCCCCCTCCCCACCCTCCGCTCCCCCCAGTATGCCTGCGACCCCCCTCCCCACCTTCCGCTCCCCCCAGTATGCCTGCGACCCCCCTCCCCACCTTCCGCTCCCCCCAGTATGCCTGCGACCCCCCTCCCCACCCTCCGCTCCCCCCAGTATGCCTGCGACCCCCCTCCCCACCTTCCGCTCCCCTCAGTATGCCTGCAACCCCCCTCCCCACCCTCCGCTCCCCCCAGTATGCTTGCGACCCCCCTCCCCACCCTCCGCTCCCCCCAGTATGCCTGCGACCCCCCTCCCCACCCTCCGCTCCCCCCAGTATGCCTGTGACCCCCCTCCCCACCTTCCGCTCCCCCCAGTATGCCTCCCCTCCTATTTGAGAGTCTCACGCGAGTGTTTGTGTGCCTCCTTGCCCCCCCCTTCAATGTCTGTTTTTCCCCCCTCCTGCCCCCTCTGAGTGTGTGCCCCCCCCTGCCCCTCCTTGAGTATCTGTGTGCCCTCACCCTGCTTGCTCCCCCCCTCCTTTTGCTGTGTTCCACCCCCCCTTCCTGCCTCCTTACTTCCATCCTCTCTACTATCTTCCTCCCCCCCTCCTATTCTCCCTCCTCTTCTGACTCCCCCTCCTAGCACTTACTGCTATCACCTGCTCCTTGACTCCTGATAGCAGCTTGTCTGTCCCCCCTCCTCCCCCCTTGTACTCTCCCTCCCCCCTCCCCTACTTATCAAATTTTGTCACCGACATTTTTGCTATGTAGCGTGCCTTGTTCTCCTCCCATCTCCGTCCCATGCCCCCCCCCTCCCTCCCCTCCTCTTGTTACCACCTGCACTGCGTAAATGGTCGTCAGACTTAGTAATGTTACTGCTTGCTTTGTTTCTCCTTCCTATCCATTACCTCTTGCCTTACTTGTTCTATGCACTTGCACTATCAGAAATGTCGACAGGCCTATTATGATAGTTATTTTCACATTCTGTATTGTTTCAAGGGCTTCTCGGAATGTAACTGTATTTTCCTATGTCCCCTTCCCCCCTTGAAGCGCTTTGAAACACATTGTGTATAGGCGCTATATAAATAAACTATCAATCAATCAAAAACCCTTTTCCGTGCTGCTTAAATGCAGTTAATTGGGGTTGTGTGATGTATCACAACAGTCACCAAGGGACCAGCCATAAAAAAGGGGCTTGTAGCACACTGCTTAACCAAAGTGTGTGATCTTCAGCAAATAATTTAATCTCACTGTGCATTGACTAAAAACACGCTGCTTAACCAAAGTGTGTGATCTTCAGCAAATAATTTAATCTCACTGTGCATTGACTAAAAACATTGTGAGTTCTCAAAGACTGCAAACGTTTATACATAATACAAAATAAAATTTGATATGTTTACAACTACAGTGGGTTTCCCATCCATGCAGTAACTAGAACCAATCCTGCTGAGCTTCAAAGCGAGGAAGGGGCCAACCCCATCAGGCCATTTTGCTTAATAAATGAGCACACCTTACAAGACCTCTTAGAACAGCATGGGCTCGAGGGGCCAGATACTTCATTGCTTTGAATGTAAGCAGAGTCGGTCCTGTTTACTGTATGTTGGAAGACAGTCCACAGTCCTGAATGCCATGTGGTTTCCTAATTTTAAATATCTCATAACAGCCAGCATCTGCATTATTGTTTTTAAACCGTGCTACTGTCAGTCCTTGAAAGTTTTGTCCTCAAAGACCATTTTTTTGCCTTTTGTTGAATTGCGTTCTGACATTTGTAGTCACCTTATGAAGAAGGGGGGGGGAATAATGCCATAATTGTACACTTTAAGGTTTATATATTTCAGTGAAGGATACGTGTAGGTGGGCAGCATAACTTCTTTTCAGAGGGTGGACGCACCCCCTTGGAATTTTGGAAGTTGGCAAGCTTGCTCAACTATTTACGAGTGCAGAAACTTACCCACATGTCATGATCCCAGCAAAGGAATACAGATCCCAGTTAGAAACACTAGGGAGGCAAGGAACTTCATGTCAATCAGTGGGTCAGAAGTGGATTCAAGCCTGGCGCAAAAGGCATTTGTTAGACAGGGTTTGTGACATGGTGGAGGTCAAAACCAAACCTACCAACACCATGAACAACCTTTGTATGTTTTTTAACTTTCCCACACTCTGACTGGTGTTGTGGGTCGTTATTTGTTTGTCTTCATCTAAAAAGCTCACACAGATAGGGAGTGCCTGTCACATATCTTTCATAGTACCCCACCGGTGGTTCGAGCTACTAGTTTTTAACTTGGAGCTGCCCTAAGACCGCTCAGCCTGTCTACGTGATATTAAAACATTATGTACCCAAAGTAGAAGGTTGTCCTTTGTTTGCCTTAGGTGTTGACTCTTTTTAAACACTTACTCAGCCATATCTATCCAGTAGGATACCAGTGACCTGGGACAGACAGGAGTATAACAATTCTCTGATTGTTATGTTTTTTCAAAAATGATTTCTCTTTATCCTCTTTTCCTGTCCCTTTTATATAAGCGGTCCACCAGCGCTCTCTAGGGATACTTTTCCCCTTGGGACTAGGCAGTTTCTCCTATCTATCCTTCTGTCTTCAATACTTAACCTGTAACTCCTTGGTCACTGTGTTGTCTGAGACCTTCTGGCCTAAGGAATCCTCACTGCACTCCCAAAAAAACGCATACTGTTGCGTGTTGCCCTTTTTAAAAGGTGAGCACCTTTTATACTTTGCCAGCATATTTATTGGAAAATGTTCTCTCGCAGGTTAATTTTCTGTAGTTCATTACTTTTAAGTCCAATGCTAATTTGTCTTGCACACTTTCTTTTAAGGAGATGGCCAATTGAACTACATTTGCATATTTCACTTTAAAATATATGTTCACTTACTGTGGATACATTCATGGGTGCCAGCTTTTGATTTTCGCTATGGGGGCAAAAGTACCTGGGCATATGTTATTTTTTCAGCCAGTCATTTTTTTTCCCTTTTACGTGCTGTAAATTGGGGTTATGCTATGTATCACAACAGTCACCAAGAGAGCATCCATAAGACAAGGGGCTTGTAGCACGCTGCTTAAACAAAGTGTGTGGTCCATGGCAAATAATGTAATCTCACTGCGCATTGCCTAAACACATTGTGAGTTCCCAAAGCCTGCAATCTTTTATGCATAACAATACCACTGTCAAAACAGGACAGAATCAGTTTGTGATTGATGAACGTCTTCGAGCGATGGGTTGTAAGTGTTTTAAAATATAGAGTAGCCATGCTCATAGTGGTCTGGTAGCGTTTTAATATGGACAGTGGGTATGCTGGCGGTCTTGAAGCGTTATAGAAATCTATAGAATAACAAAACCCCTGAAATTCAAGGAAAACACTTAAGTTGTAGGGACATTAAGGTGAGAACTTAACGCAACAAAACCCCTGATATTCAGCTAAAGCCCCCTTAACGTTGTGCCCCCTGTTGCGCAGCCTATGACCACAATGATGACATCACAGATAACATCACTGATGACATCTCTAATTACATGTTGTATGAGAACACTGATGACATTACAAATCAAATCACTGATGCCATCGATAGTGACAATGATTATTACATTGTATATAACTGATTGAATCAATAATGGAATTAGACATAACATCATTTATGAGTTAGCTCATGAAAAGTTGATTTCCTTAAAAACAATGTATGCTGTGGACTTGGCCATGACAGAGGCTGGAGTCACTGGCCAGCACCAAAGGCCATAGCTAGTGGTTGGTTAGTGTTCAAAAATACCATTGTGCATGATTAAAAGTCATGCCTAGTAGCCCATCACTGTTTTAAAAGATAGAGTGGGCAACGTTGAAAGCTGTAGTCAGTGGCCATGGCTAAAGGCCATAACTAATGCCTATTAATATGTTAGAATATACAGTCGGCACAACCAAAGGCCATAACCACTTACTAGTATTGTGTTGAAGAACATGGCTAGTGGCTGGTTAGTGAATATGATATACAGTGGGCATGGCCGAAGGACATGGCTAGTGTCTGGTTAGTGTTGCATAATACAGCGGGGGCATCACTTATTGCATTTTATTATTTTAAAATATACAGTGGACATGCCCAAAAGATGTACAAACTGCTCAAGGTCAAATGCAATTGCTAGTGGCCCATTTATATGTTAAAATATATAGTCGGCACAGCCAAAGATTATGGCCTCTCGCCAGTATTGTGCTAAAGTCATTGGCTAGTGCCTGATCAGTGTATACAACATAGAGTGGACACAGTTGAAAGCTGTATCCACAGGTAAAGGCCAACATCTATGATTTGTAACCTGTTAGTGTTTCAAAATTGCAGTGCACGGGGGTGAACGGTGTGACCACTAGCCATAACTGAAGGCCATGACTTGTACCCATTCATGTGTTAAAATATATATGTCCATGCACACTATCCATGGCCGAAGGCCATGCTTAATGCCAGTTACTGTTATAATTAGTGGTGTCATCAGTGATGTGATCTGGGATGCCATCATTGTGGTTATCGGCTGAGCAGCAGGGGGCAGGACGATAAGGTGGCTTTAGAAGAATTTCAGGGAGTTTGCTGAATTAAGTTCTCAACCTAACATCTCTGCAAAAAACGTTTTTTTCCTTGAATTACATGGTCACCGTAGTTATGTTTAAGTTGCTGTTTCCATAGGAAGCGTACTTTTTGGGCGGCTTATAACTTTTGCAAGGTTTGGTCCAGGGGGGGCCAAGTTATAGACATAATGGGAAAAAACTTTGCTCACGCCTACAGCCCAAACCGCTGGACGGAGTTACACCAAATCTGCGGCAGGAGTGGCGGCTTGGCCCCGAAAGCGTGCTTTTTTGGTGTAAATCCGTCCAGAACTTTTTTTTAAAATGTCAAAAATGTAAGTGAAAAAAATTAGTGATATCTGTGTCTGCTTTGCGGACACAGTTCCATGTTCACTCCGCGGACAGGACAGGGATTGGGCAAGTGGCTTGCATGATGTCTGCGGACATGTGACGTGCTCTCCCATTGGCTGCGGTGAAGCGTGCAGTGCGTCGTATTTTGAAAGACGCCCGCCATGTTTGTTTATCGTTTGCATGAGAACTGAGGAGCGGGATCTGTCGCCTGCATAGTAAGCTCATGCCCCGTGTCTTCCTCCCGTTCCCCCACCCCGCTCATGCCTGTGTCTTCCTCCTGTTCCCCCCACCCCCAGCTCATGCCCCGTGTCTCCCTCCTGCCCTCCCACCCCCGCTCATGACCTGTGTCACCCTCCTGTCCCCCCCACCCCCGCTCATGCTCTGTGTCTCTCTTCTGTTCCTCCACCCCCGGCCAACGCCATCGCCACACGGTGGCCTGCGGAGGGCCGAGGAGCGGGATCTGCTGCCTGCACAGTAAGCTCATGCCCGTGTCTTCCTCCCATTCCCCCACCCCCCGTTCATGCCCTGTGTCTTCCTCTTGTTCCCCCCATCGCCGCTCATGCCATGCCCTGTGTCTCCCTCCCGTTCCCCCCACCTCCGATCATGCCCCGTGTCTGCCTGACGTTCCCCCCATCCCCCGGCTCATGCCCCGTGTCTCCCTCCTTTTTCCCCCACCCCTCGCTCATGCCCCGTGTCTCCCCTGTTCCCTCTCATGCCCTGTGTCTCCCCTGTTCCCCCCCACCCCCTGCCCATGCCCCATGTCTACCTACTATTCCCCCCCACCCTCCGCTCATGCCCTGTGTCTACCTGATGTTCCCCCCATGCCCGCTCATGCCCCATGTATCCCTCCCGTTCCCCCCCCGCTCATGCCCCGTGTCTCCCCTGTTCTCCCCCCACCCCCGCTCATGCCCCGTGTCGCCCCTGTTCCCCCACCCCCCGCTCATGCCCCGTGTCTCCCCTGTTCCCCCCAACCCCTGTTCATGCCCCTTGTCTCCCTCCCACCCCCCACTCATGCCTCGTGTCTCCCCTGTTCCCCCCTACCCCCGCTCATGCCCCGTGTATCCATCCCGTTACCTCCCACCCCCCGCTCATGCCCCGTGTCTCCCTCCCATTCCCCCCCACCCCCAATCATGCCCCGTGTCTCCCTCCTGTACCCCCCCGCTCATGCCCCGTGTCTCCCCTGTTCTCCCCCCACCCCCGCTCATGCCCCGTGTCTCCTCTGTTCCCCCCACTCCCTGCTCATGCCCCTTGTCTCCCTCCTTTACCCCCCACTCATGCCCCGTGTCTCCCCTGTTCCCCCCCACCCCCGCTCATGCCCCGTGTCTCCATCCCGTTACCTCCCACCCCCCGCTCATGCCCCGTGTCTCCCTCCCATTCCCCCCACCCCCACTCATGCCCCGTGTCTCCCTCCTGTACCCCCCCGCTCATGCCCCGTGTCTACCTCCCGTTCCCCCACCCCCTGCTCATGCTCCGTGTCTCCCGCCTGTACCCCCCCACCCCACACTCATGCCCCGTGTCTCCCTCCTGTTCCCCCCACCTCCCGTTCATGCCCCATGTCTCCCCTGTTCCCCCACCCCCGCTCATGCCCCGTGCCTCCCCTGTTCCCCCCACCCCCTGCTCATGCCCCGTGTCTCCCCTGTTCCCCCCCACCCCCTGCTCATGCCCCATTTCACCCCTGTTCCCCGCACCCCCGCTCATGCCCCGTGTCTCCCCTGTTACCCCCACCCCCGTTCATGCCCCTTGTCTCCCTCCCGTTCCCCCACCCCTGATCATGCCCCGTGTCTCCCCTGTTCCCCCCCACCCCCTGCTCATGCCCCATGTCTCCCCTGTTACCCAACCCCCGCTCATGCCCCATGTCTCCCCTGTTACCCCTCATGCCCTGTGTCTCCCCTGTTCCCCCCCACCCCCCGCTCGTGTCCCGTGTCTACCTTCCATTGCCCCCAACCTCCGCTCATGCCCTGTGTCTACCTGACGTTCCCCCCACCCCCACTCATGCCCCGTGTCTCCCTCTCGTTCCCCCCACCCCCGCTCATGCCCTGTGTCCCGTGTCTACCTCCCGTTCCCTCCACCCCCCGCTCATGCCCCGTGTCTCCCCTGTTTCCCCCCACCCCCCGCTCATGCCCCGTGTCACCCCTGTTCCCCCCACCCCCGCTCATGCCCCGTGTCTCCACTGTTCCCCCCACCCCCTGCTCATGCCCCGTGTCTCCCTCCGTTTCCCACACCCCCTGCTCATGCCCCGTGTCTCCCTCCCATTCCCCCAGCCCCTGCTCATGCCCTGTGTCTCCCTCCTGTACCTCCCACCCCCTGCTCATGCCCTGTGTCTCTCTCCTGTACCCACCACCCCCACTCATGCCCAGTGTCTTCCTCCCGTTCTCCCCCACCCCCCGCTCATCCCCTGTGTCTACCTCCCATTCCCCCAACCCCTGTGTCTCCCTCCTGTACCCCCCACCCCCTGCTCATGCCCAGTGTCTCCCTCCTGTTCCCCCCACCCCTGTTCATGCTCTGTGTCTCCCCTGTTCCCCCCACCCCCGTTCATGCCACGTGTCTCCCTCCTGTTCCCCCCACCCCCCACTCATGCCCCGTGTCTCCCCTGTTCCCCCCACCCCATGCCCCGTGTCTCCCCTGTTCCCGCCCACCCCCCGCTCATGCCCCGTGTCTCCCCTGTTCCCCCCAACCCCGCTCATGCCCTGTGTCTCCCTCCCGTTCCCCCCACCCCCCGCTCATGCCCTGTGTCCCGTGTCTACCTCCCGTTCCCCCCACCGCCCGCTCATGCCCCGTGTCTCCCCTGTTTCCTCCCACCCCCGCTCATGCCCCGTGTCTCCACTGTTCCCCCCCACCCCCGCTCATGCCCCGTGTCTCCCCTGTTCCCCACCACCCCCTGCTCATGCCCTGTGTCTCCCTCCTTTTCCACCCCACCCCCCGCTCATGCCCTGTGTCTCCCCTGTTCCCCCTACCCACGCTCATGCCCCCTGTCTCCATCCCATCCCCCCACCCCCTGCTCATGCCCTGTGTCTCCCTCCCATTCCCCCCCAGCCCCCGCTCATGCCCTGTGTCTCCCTCCTGTACCCCCCACCCCCGCTCATGCCCCGTGTCTCCCCTGTTCCCCCCGCCCCCGCTCATGCTCTGTGTCTTCCTCCTGTTCCCCCACCCCCCGCTCATGCCCCGTGTCTACCTGACGTTCCCCCCACCCCCGCTCATGCCCCGTGTCTCCCTCCCATTCCCCCCACCCCCCGCTCATGTCCCATGTCTCCCCTGTTCCCTCCTACCCCCGCTCATGCCCCGTGTCTCCATCCCGTCCCCCCACCCCCGCTCATGCCCTGTGTCTCCCTCCCATTCCCCCCCACCCCCGCTCATGCCCTGTGTCTCCCTCCTGTACCCACTCACCCCCTGCTCATGCCCCGTGTCTACCTCCTGTACCCCCACCCCCCACTCATGCCCAGTGTCTTCCTCCCGCTCTCCCCACCCCCCACCCCCCGCTCATGCCCTGTGTCCCGTGTCTACCTCCCGTTCCCCCCACCGCCCGCTCATGCCCCGTGTCTCCCCTGTTTCCCCCCACCCCCGCTCATGCCCCGTGTCTCCCCTGTTCCCCACCACCCCCCGCTCATGCCCTGTGTCTCCCTCCTTTTCCACCCCACCCCCCGCTCATGCCCTGTGTCTCCCCTGTTCCCCCCTACCCACGCTCATGCCCCCTGTCTCCATCCCATCCCCCCACCCCCTGCTCATGCCCTGTGTCTCCCTCCCATTCCCCCCCAGCCCCCGCTCATGCCCTGTGTCTCCCTCCTGTACCCCCCACCCCCGCTCATGCCCCGTGTCTCCCCTGTTCCCCCCACCCCCGCTCATGCTCTGTGTCTTCCTCCTGTTCCCCCACCCCCCGCTCATGCCCCGTGTCTACCTGACGTTCCCCCCACCCCCGCTCATGCCCCATGTCTCCCTCCCATTCCCCCCACCCCCCGCTCATGTCCCATGTCTCCCCTGTCCCCTCCTACCCCCGCTCATGCCCCGTGTCTCCATCCCGTCCCCCCACCCCCGCTCATGCCCTGTGTCTCCTTCCCATTCCCCCCCACCCCCGCTCATGCCCTGTGTCTCCCTCCTGTACCCACTCACCCCCTGCTCATGCCCCGTGTCTACCTCCTGTACCCCCACCCCCCACTCATGCCCAGTGTCTTCCTCCCGCTCTCCCCACCCCCCACCCCACGCTCAGGCCCCGTGTCTCCATCCCATCCCTCCCACCCCCCGCTCATGCCCCGTGTCTCCCTCCCGTTCCCCCCACCCCCACTCATGCCCCGTGTCTCCCTCCTTTTCCCCCCACCCCCACTCATGCCCAGTGTCTTCCTCCCGTTCTCCCCCACCCCCCACCCCCCGCTCATGACCGTGTCTCCATCCCATCCTCCCCACCCCCGCTCATGCCCCGTGTCTCCCTCCCGTACCCCCCCACTCCCGCTCATGCTCCGTGTCTCCCTCCTGTACCCCCCGCTCATGCCCAGTGTCTCCCTCCCGCTCTCCCCCACCCACCGCTCATGCCCTGTGTCTCCTTCCCATACCCCCCCACTCCCGCTCATGCCCGTGTCTCCCTCCTGGACCCCCCCCGCTCATGCCCAGTGTCTCCCTCCTGTTCTCCCCCACCCACCACTCATTCCCCGTGTCTACATCCCGTTCCCCCCGCCCCCCGCTCATGCCCCATGTCTCCCTCCTGTACCCCCCCACCCCCACTCATGCCCCGTGTCTCCCTCCTGTTCCCCCCATCACCTGTTCATGCCCCGTGTCTCCCCTGTTCCCCCCCACCCCCGTTCATGCCCCATGTCTCCCTCCCGTTCCCCCCACCGCCGCTCATGCCCTGTGTCTCCCCTGTTCCCCCCAACCCCTGCTCATGCCCCGTGTCTCCCCTGTTCCCCCACCCCCTGCTCATGCCCCATGTCTCCCCTGTTCCCCCCACCCCCGCTCATGCCCCGTGTCTCCCCTGTTACCCCTCATGCCCGTGTCTCCCTCCCGTTCCCCCCACCCCCCGCTCATGCCCTGTGTCCCGTGTCTACCTCCCGTTCCCCCCACCGCCCGCTCATGCCCCATGTCTCCCCTGTTTCCCCCCACCCCCCACTCATGCCCTGTGTCTCCCCTGTTCCCCCCACCCCCGCTCATGCCCCGTGTCTCCCCTGTTCCCCCCACCCCCTGCTCATGCCCCGTGTCTCCCTCCTTTTCCCCCCCACCCCCCGCTCATGCCCCGTGTCTCCCTCCTTTTCCCCCCACCCCCCGCTCATGCCCCGTGTCTCCCCTGTTCCCCCTCATGCCCTGTGTCTCCCCTGTTCCCCCCCACCCCCTGCCCATACCCCATGTCTACCTACTATTCCCCCCCACCCTCCGCTCATGCCCTGTGTCTACCTGATGTTCCCCCCATGCCCGCTCATGCCCCATGTATCCCTCCCGTTCCACCCCCGCTCATGCCCCGTGTCTAGCTCCCGTTCACCCCACGCCCCGTGTCTCCCCTGTTCTCCCCCCACCCCCCGCTCATGCCCCGTGTCGCCCCTGTTCCCCCCACCCCCCGCTCATGCCCCGTGTCTCCCCTGTTCCCCCAACCCCTGTTCATGCCCCTTGTCTCCCTCCCACCCCCCACTCATGCCTCGTGTCTCCCCTGTTCCCCCCTACCCCCGCTCATGCCCTGTGTATCCATCCCGTTACCTCCCACCCCCCGCTCATGCCCCGTGTCTCCCTCCCATTCCCCCCCACCCCCAATCATGCCCCATGTCTCCCTCCTGTACCCCCCCGCTCATGCCCCGTGTCTCCCCTGTTCTCCCCCCACCCCCGCTCATGCCCCGTGTCTCCTCTGTTCCCCCCACTCCCTGCTCATGCCCCTTGTCTCCCTCCTTTACCCCCCACTCATGCCCCGTGTCTCCCCTGTTCCCCCCCACCCCCGCTCATGCCCCGTGTCTCCATCCCGTTACCTCCCACCCCCCGCTCATGCCCCGTGTCTCCCTCCCATTCCCCCCACCCCCACTCATGCCCCGTGTCTCCCTCATGTACCCCCCGCTCATGCCCCGTGTCTACCTCCCATTCCCCCACCCCCTGCTCATGCCCCGTGTCTCCCGCCTATACCCCCCCACCCCACACTCATGCCCCGTGTCTCCCTCCTGTTCCCCCCACCTCCCGTTCATGCCCCATGTCTCCCCTGTTCCCCCACCCCCGCTCATGCCCCGTGCCTCCCCTGTTCCCCCACCCCCTGCTCATGCCCCGTGTCTCCCCTGTTCCCCCCCACCCCCTGCTCATGCCCCATTTCACCCCTGTTCCCCGCACCCCCGCTCATGCCCCGTGTCTCCCCTGTTACCCCCACCCCCGTTCATGCCCCTTGTCTCCCTCCCGTTCCCCCACCCCTGATCATGCCCCGTGTCTCCCCTGTTCCCCCCCACCCCCTGCTCATGCCCCATGTCTCCCCTGTTCCCCAACCCCCGCTCATGCCCCATGTCTCCCCTGTTACCCCTCATACCCTGTGTCTCCCCTGTTCCCCCCACCCCCCGCTCGTGTCCCGTGTCTACCTTCCATTCCCCCCAACCTCCGCTCATGCCCTGTGTCTACCTGACGTTCCCCCCCACCCCCACTCATGCCCCGTGTCTCCCTCTCGTTCCCCCCACCCCCTGCTCATGCCCTGTGTCCCGTGTCTACCTCCCGTTCCCTCCACCCCCCGCTCATGCCCCGTGTCTCCCCTGTTTCCCCCCACCCCCCGCTCATGCCCCGTGTCACCCCTGTTCCCCCCACCCCCGCTCATGCCCCGTGTCTCCACTGTTCCCCCCACCCCCTGCTCATGCCCCGTGTCTCCCTCCGTTTCCCACACCCCCTGCTCATGCCCCGTGTCTCCCTCCCATTCCCCCAGCCCCTGCTCATGCCCTGTGTCTCCCTCCTGTACCCCCCCACCCCCTGCTCATGCCCTGTGTCTCTCTCCTGTACCCACCACCCCCACTCATGCCCAGTGTCTTCCTCCCGTTCTCCCCCACCCCCCGCTCATGCCCTGTGTCTACCTCCCATTCCCCCAACCCCTGTGTCTCCCTCCTGTACCCCCCACCCCCCGCTCATGCCCAGTGTCTCCCTCCTGTTCCCCCCACCCCTGTTCATGCTCTGTGTCTCCCCTGTTCCCCCCACCCCCGTTCATGCCACGTGTCTCCCTCCTGTTCCCCCCACCCCCCACTCATGCCCCGTGTCTCCCCTGTTCCCCCCACCCCATGCCCCGTGTCTCCCCTGTTCCCGCCCACCCCCCGCTCATGCCCCGTGTCTCCCCTGTTCCCCCCAACCCCGCTCATGCCCTGTGTCTCCCTCCCGTTCCCCCCACCCCCGCTCCTGCCCTGTGTCCCGTGTCTACCTCCCGTTCCCCCCACCGCCCGCTCATGCCCCGTGTCTCCCCTGTTTCCCCCCACCCCCGCTCATGCCCCGTGTCTCCCCTGTTCCCCCCCACCCCCGCTCATGCCCCGTGTCTCCCCTGTTCCCCACCACCCCCCGCTCATGCCCTGTGTCTCCCTCCTTTTCCACCCCACCCCCCGCTCATGCCCTGTGTCTCCCCTGTTCCCCCTACCCACACTCATGCCCCCTGTCTCCATCCCATCCCCCCACCCCCTGCTCATGCCCTGTGTCTCCCTCCCATTCCCCCCCAGCCCCCGCTCATGCCCTGTGTCTCCCTCCTGTACCCCCCACCCCCGCTCATGCCCCGTGTCTCCCCTGTTCCCCCCACCCCCGCTCATGCTCTGTGTCTTCCTCCTGTTCCCCCACCCCCCGCTCATGCCCCGTGTCTACCTGACGTTCCCCCCACCCCCGCTCATGCCCCGTGTCTCTCTCCCATTCCCCCCACCCCCCGCTCATGTCCCATGTCTCCCCTGTTCCCTCCTACCCCCGCTCATGCCCCGTGTCTCCATCCCGTCCCCGCACCCCCGCTCATGCCCTGTGTCTCCCTCCCATTCCCCCCCACCCCCGCTCATGCCCTGTGTCTCCCTCCTGTACCCACTCACCCCCTGCTCATGCCCCGTGTCTACCTCCTGTACCCCCACCCCCCACTCATGCCCAGTGTCTTCCTCCCGCTCTCCCCACCCCCCACCCCACGCTCAGGCCCCGTGTCTCCATCCCATCCCTCCCACCCCCCGCTCATGCCCCGTGTCTCCCTCCCGTTCCCCCCACCCCCACTCATGCCCCGTGTCTCCCTCCTTTTCCCCCCACCCCCACTCATGCCCAGTGTCTTCCTCCCGTTCTCCCCCACCCCCCACCCTCCGCTCATGACCGTGTCTCCATCCCATCCTCCCCACCCCCGCTCATGCCCCGTGTCTCCCTCCCGTACCCCCCCACTCCCGCTCATGCTCCGTGTCTCCCTCCTGTACCCCCCGCTCATGCCCAGTGTCTCCCTCCCGCTCTCCCCCACCCACCGCTCATGCCCTGTGTCTCCTTCCCATACCCCCCCACTCCCGCTCATGCCCGTGTCTCCCTCCTGGACCCCCCCGCTCATGCCCAGTGTCTCCCTCCTGTTCTCCCCCACCCACCACTCATGCCCCATGTCTACATCCCGTTCCCCCCGCCCCCCGCTCATGCCCCATGTCTCCCTCCTGTACCCCCCCACCCCCACTCATGCCCCGTGTCTCCCTCCTGTTCCCCCCATCACCTGTTCATGCCCCGTGTCTCCCCTGTTCCCCCCCACCCCCGTTCATGCCCCATGTCTCCCTCCCGTTCCCCCCACCGTCGCTCATGCCCTGTGTCTCCCCTGTTCCCCCCAACCCCTGCTCATGCCCCGTGTCTCCCCTGTTCCCCCCACCCCCTGCTCATGCCCCATGTCTCCCCTGTTCCCCCCACCCCCGCTCATGCCCCGTGTCTCCCCTGTTACCCCTCATGCCCCGTGTCTCCCTCCCGTTCCCCCCACCCCCCGCTCATGCCCTGTGTCCCGTGTCTACCTCCCGTTCCCCCCACCGCCCGCTCATGCCCCATGTCTCCCCTGTTTCCCCCCATCCCCCACTCATGCCCTGTGTCTCCCCTGTTCCCCCCACCCCCGCTCATGCCCCGTGTCTCCCCTGTTCCCCCCACCCCCTGCTCATGCCCCGTGTCTCCCTCCTTTTCCCCCCCACCCCCCGCTCATGCCCCGGGTCTCCCCTGTTCCCCCCTGCCCCCGCAATGCCCCCTGTATCCATCCCATCCCCCCAACCCCTGCTCATGCCCTGTGTCTCCCTCCCATTCCCCCTAGCCCCCGCTCATGCCATGTGTCTCCCTCCTGTACCCCTCCACCCCCACTCATGCCCAGTGTCTTCCTCCCGTGCTCCCCCACCCCCCGCTCATGCCCTGTGTCTACCTCCCATTCCCCCCACCCCCGGGTCTCCCTCCTGTACCTCCCCACCCCCCGCTCATACCCAGTTTCTCCCTCCTGTTCTCCCCACCCCTGTTCATGCTCTGTGTCTCCCCTGTTCCCCCCACCCCATTCATGCCCTGTGTCTCACTCCCGTTCCCCCACCCCCTGCTCATGCCCGTGACTCCCCTGTTCCCCCCACCCCCCGCTCATGCCCCGTGTCTCCCATGTTCCCCCCACCCCCCGCTCATGCCCCGTGTCTCCCCTGTTCCCCCCAACCCCGCTCATGCCCTGTGTCTCCAATGTTCCGCCCAGCCCCCGCTCATGCCCTGTGTCTACCTCCCGATCCCCCCCACCCCCCGCTCATGCCCTGTGTCTCCCTCCCATTCCTACCAACCCCCCCGCTCATGCCCCGTGTCTCCCCTGCTCCCTCCTACCCCTGCTCATGCCCCGTGTCTCCATCCCATCCCCCCCACCCCCCGCTCATGCCCCGTGTCTCCCTCCAGTTCCCCCCCACCCCCCCGCTCATGCCCTGTGTCTCCCTCCTGTACCCCCTCACCCCCCACATGCCCCATGTCTCCCTCCTGTTCCCCGCATCCCTGTTCATGCTCCGTGTCTCCCCTGTTCCCCCCACCCCCCGTTCATGCCCTGTGTCTCCCTCTCGTTCCCCCCCAGCTCCCGCTCATGCCCTGTGTCTCCCCTGTTCCCCCCCACCCCTGCTCATGCCCCGTGTCTCCCCTGTTCCCCCCACCCCCGCTCATGCCCCGTGTCTTCCTCCTGTTCCCCCCACCCCCCGCTCATGCCCCGTGTCTCCTCTGTTCCCTCCTACCCCCGCTCAAGCCCCGTGTCTCCATCCCATCCCCCCACCCCCACTCATGCCCCGTGTCTCCCTCCCAGTCCACCCCACCCCCCGCTCATGCCCTGTGTCTCCCTCCTGTACCCCCTCACCCCCCGCTCATGCCCCGTGTCTCCCTCCTGTACCCCCCTACCCCCCACTCATGCCCAGTGTCTTCCTCCTGTTCTCCCCCACCCCCCACACCCCGCGCTTGGCCCGTGTCTCCATCCCATCTCCCCCACCCCCCGCTCATGCCCCATGTCTCCCTCCCGTTCCCCCCACCCCTGCTCATGCCCCATGTCTCCCTCCCGTTCCCCCCCACCCCCACTCATGCCCCGTGTCTCCCTCCTTTTCCCCCCACCCCTGCTCATGCCCCATGTCTCCCCTGTTCCCCCCACCCCCGCTCATACCCCGTTTCTCCCTCCCGCTCCTCCCCACCCCCCACTCATGCCCCGTGTCTCCCTCCCGTCTCCCCCACTCCCCACTCATGCCCCGTGTCTTCCTCCTGTTCCCCCCCGCTCAAGCCCTGTGTCTTCCGCTTGTCCCCCCTCCTATGATGCCCCTTGTTGACCTCTTGTTCCCCCCAACCCCCGCTGATGCCCTGTTGTGTTCTCTTTATACACCCCGCCTTCCCTTTCCATGGTGGCCATCTTGTAAAAGATTTTCCCTCCTACACCGGGACGCCGCAGTCGTTCCAGTTTGGGAAGAAACATCTTTTTTATACCACCCGGGGTTCCCACTTTGAGGACCTAGGATGCTAGTGATCTTCATCTATTGAAAAGTATGTTATGGTTACGTTGCACTAATAAAAACCTATAAAATTCAGTAAAAAAATGCGTTAAAGGGATGTTATGGATAAGTTGCACTAATAAAAACCTATGAAATTCAATGAAAAAACTTTGTTAAAGGGACGTTATGGTAAAGTTGCACTAATAAAAACCTATGAAATTAAGTAAAATAACGTTAAAGGGACGTTATGGTTCCAAGTAAAACCGAAATTCGCCAGTTATGGTAAGCTAAGCAACCGTAAGTCGCGCCACCACCGTGCATTGCTAAGACTAACACCCAGGACATCAAAGATGACACCACAAATGTCATTTTAAACCGCGTACAAGCACCCCTATAAAAGACCAAGCCCTAGAGCTTATTCTCATTGTGTTTCTGGCTATTCTTCAGAGCACAGCTATTTCTCCAGCAACTTGCTGATTACACCATCGAGATGGCATCCCGGGCTGAAGAACTGCCACCTGGTGCTGCACCTGCTTCAGCACCACCT
Source organism: Ambystoma mexicanum (assembly GCF_040938575.1). Lineage (NCBI taxonomy): Eukaryota > Metazoa > Chordata > Amphibia > Caudata > Ambystomatidae > Ambystoma > Ambystoma mexicanum. The sequence continues at coordinate 786,881,710 of NC_090928.1, read as the reverse complement.
CCACACCCTCCACCACCACCACCTTCCCAAGGGCCTGAAGAGGGGAACAGGAGTGAGGATGCAGAGGTGGAAGAAGAGGATGACGAGAATGAGGTAGAGGAAATCCCTACTACCCGCATTAGACTTGAGTCTTGGGTGTGGAGGTTATTTTCCATTTATGGGAATGGTCCTAAGGCTCGTGCGAACCGTGTTATCTGCAATGAGTGCAAAATGATACTCAGTCGCGGGAAGCACGGTTCGTACAGCTTTGGGACCACGACCATGAAGCGACACCTGAGGTCATTTCACTCTGGGGCTATTCGCAAGGTTGTACCTTGCGAAGAACGTAGTAGGTTGATTTCCTCTACTTCATCCTCCGTTTCTGATCCTGTCACCACAAGGACCACCTCTGTGGGACAGTGTATCCCTCAAGCTGCCTCACAGGCCATACAGAATTCTGATGACCCTTACCTTTAGAGGGTCACAGTTGTATCTATGTACTGTGACACAGTACTCTGCAGGGGGGAGCGACTTCGGAGTGCTTTTGAGACTATCGTCTCAGAGCACGAGAAGACCTGCTCACTACCCAAATAAAACCCACTCTACATCTTCCTCTCTCAGCTCGCGCTTTCTTATCCCTGTGGTTGGTGTGTCTAAAAAACCAAAAAAAATACAAAATTACAAAAATCCAAAAAAATAAGGCTCTTTTCAGAGCTGCCTTTCACAGTTAAAAAATAGAAGTGAAGATAAATAAGGCAGGTCCCTTTGTATTTCTTAAAAGTCCGCGGACAGTTCACGAACATTACAAAAATTGGGGTGCTACCCTATTGTTACCATTGCATTTTTCTCTAGGAGGAAGTGGTGGCTCTGAAAAGAGCCTTTGGGAGGTGTTTGTATGTCAAAAATTATAAATACTTAACACCTACTTCAAAATGGATGCTGTATTTCTAAAAAAGATTGCAATGCATTTTGTACATTTCTCAGAAAAATCTGATTGCCAGCATAAGTAAGATGGACTCCATCTCTGCGAAAAATGTATATACTAAGAAACATAATATTTTCATTGTGAAAAGAGGACATGCCAAAATCTCTTAGAAATGCACAAACAGCCTTATTAACATTGCGCTTTGCTTTTTCCATTTGTAGACCAAATGAAGAAGAACGAAGCCGCATTTGTCTCTGCGCAATCCGTGAAAATATTACTTGAGAATTAGGAAACATGTCCATGTCTTTTCCAAGTCCTTCTTTCATAGCAAATTGCAAAGAAATTCCAGACACATGTCCTAAACTGTTCCCTCCATAATGAATTACAATTATGTCTGGATGTTGCTTTGTTTCCAAAGTAGCACAGATAGGTAGCAAGTCCAACCACTTTATTCCACGTACTCCATGCCAGTGTACTTCCACATGTGGAAATCCAAGAACTACAGCTACTCCACAGCTTTCTGCATGCACCTTCAACCAAAGTGTCCACGAATCTCCCAAAATCCAAACAATCTGTTTTCTGAAACACACAGCCATAGCTATCTGTTGTTCTCTCAGCAAAAAGAGTATCTGAGAAACTCTTTCCTGGCACAACACACCCACTAAACTTTCCTGACCAATCCCTTTCACTGCTCATTCTCATTTGCATGACTTCTGAAACCCAAAAATCCCCGAATGTAACTCCCGATGTCCGTGGACATATCGTAACATGAACAGCCCTTCTACCATTTCCACTTCACTCTCTGTGCCATTCCCTCATTGGATGTAACTAAGAAATCACATGACCATGCACCAATCATATTCAAGACCTCAACATCTAACTGCATCATCATAGATCAGCACTGCAAATGTACTGTGAATCTCTCTGAGTTTAAGTGTCATATCATTGGCAAGCACCATCTACAAGAAATACTGTATAAGTCTCCAAGATTTCTACTTGCAGCTCCATGCATATCAATAGGCATGAACACAAACTACAGGTATGCATATTTTCTGTACAGTACATGAACACATTTTCAAACTGACTTTTAGCTTGTGTAATCTGTAAAATGAATCTACTGACTTTTTTCCCATTTCCTAAAATCAACTATCACTTATAAACCTTTATACTATTTACTTTCTTTATACACACACTCTCAAATCATGTGAAACTAACATTTTTGAAATGAAATGTATAGACTAAATATATTCAAATAAAATTGCATGCATGCACACTATGTTCCAATCGCAAAAAATAATACTTATACAATTACATTTTTTATTTATTTATTTATTTGATTACTTTAATTTAAGCATGACATTAAGGCACTATTACCTAGAACAGCTTAGTTACAGAAATGGTGGTATTCAGTGGTACATTATGAATTTCACAAGACATACTAAAGATATTTTGTTTGTTACAGTTATTCATTGCAATACAATTTGTTCATTAAGAACATATCATATGTATTGAACTGGTGCGATGTATTTTATGTGAATAAGATAGTTTTAATGGTTTTAAGGAAGGCGCTGAGGATTTAAATTAAAAAAATCAATATCTAAATTAAAAAGAATGCTATATACAAACAGAATTACTAATTTGTTTCTTTTACAATTGCAGTGAAGACTATTCTCCTGAAAAGAAGAAGCCGAATTTCAAGAACAAAGAAGAATTAAGAATTAAACTGCTCATTTTAGAAAAAAAGTAAGTAGAATATCACCATAATATTTGTATTATTACTCAAACATATTGTAAAGTTAATTAATGTTATTTCTGTGCCTAAAAATAGAGATTGTGCACCATTCTGTCCAAAAATCCCCATGTCTTAAACAGTGATTTACAGCCAGAATGGCGCACTAATTCCTACTTTTGAACACACAAATTACCCAACTCAACTGCTAGAATTTTCATATTATAGAACAAACAACTGTTTTTATTGTATACATTAGATTTACTATTTGTACTTCTCCACACCACTAGCTTATTTTTTCTGTCATCTGAACCTAAGTTTAGTAACATATTAATTAAAGAATACACATCCCTACTAGTTGTAGTTCCCAATGTACAATCAGACACCATTACATACATCATCTTACTCAAACACTCATGCACACAGCACACATACATTGCAGAACACCCCAACCCATACCTTCTTAATTTTTTTCAACAGACCCTAAAGAATGCCTACCAAAAGTCAAGTCCGTAGAAAGCAACGCAGAAGTAGACCAAATGAAAATAAAAGTGTCCAACATAAGCATCCATCTCTAGCAGAATTTGTAAAAAAAAGTTGAAACAAAACAGCTAATACAGTCATTTAGTAAAACACAAGAAGTTTCAAGTACTACAACTTTGCCTCCACTATCAAAAATGTAAAACAAACCAAAAAACAATTAACAGAAAATCAGCTATCACTACAGATAAAACTACTTCTTTTAATTTTAATATAGTGCAAAGTAAGCATACCAAGAAAAGTATTTTAGCCAAATTGTTCTGTCACAAAGTCCTTCAAAATCTTATAAAAACAGGAGAGAAATCAGGTTCAATGCTTAAAACCTATCGTAGGAAATTAATTTTAGAAGCGTTGATAGATAGTGCAATTCTTCTCAAAAGAAATTTATTTATTTTAGTGTTAAACAAAATGAAACCACTAACAAAACTAATAACTAAATTACAAAAAAGACTTCTCAATAAACTAAATATCAACAGAAAGAACTTCTTAAGTATCTGCGGAGGTGAATGGAGTCACACTACGAGTACAGAACCATACTTTAATGAAGAAGCGTACAAACAAAAGCAAACAAATACAATTGCCATAAATAGCAGTAGTCGAGGTTATGAAAAAGTTAATAATCCCATAATGGAACAAGAAGTACTCCTTACAAAAATATGCCCTGAAAACTTAGAATTACCCCTCCATTCAACTGAATCAGAACGTCTAGTGTACAAATACGCCATGCACGTCAATATGTAACATTCCTAAACAATTTTTCAATCTTTACGCCAATTCTTCAATCAATATGTAAAAAGCAAAGACAAAATCAAAATTAAACTACTGCAAAATATGGATACCTGACCAGTTCGCAAATACACAGGACTACAAGGACATTCATTGGCCTGCATTACAGGACCTACTTGTAAAACCACCTTCCATGATATCAAAAGAAAATCAACACATCATTCAACTATAAGAAATCTAGTCTATAAACTGTAATATGCTAAAAGTCCTGCTTTAGCACTAGCAAATTTAAATAACATTCTTCTACGTGGTACAGCGAAAGACCAACTTCAAGAAATTGACTATATCCAGAAAAGATATTTTGGAAGTGAAAGCCATTTACAGACTGAAATAGCTTTAAACCAAATTAGCAACAATTCTACACATGGCACTCTTTTGCTAAACACATACAAAAAAGAAATACTAAAATTTAAAAGTACATTAGCTGAAGTACCAAACCATGTATGTGTATGTTGCCGCAGAACTTTTTATAAACCTAACACGAAAACTTTAGACCTATCATATAAAATAGAAGACAATGTAGATTCTATATGGTTTGAATTAGCTCTCTACCTTGTAGCAGAAAACAAATATGAAATAAGTGACCCCTCAATACTTTGCAGTTACTGCACTACAAAACTTGACAACAACCAAACTCCTTCACGTGCTATCACAAATAATTTGGAATTATACCCACTACCAAAACCCCTACAACAACTTAATTTATATGAGAGCATCATAATTCAAACAGTACACCCATTTCAAGCAATAATATGCCTTCAACCAAAAACAGTAAAATTACCTCCCTCTGAATTGGTAAAAGGCATTTGTGGAAAAGTAGTTTATTTACCATTAGATCTAAAAGAAAATGTGCATACTCTAGGAGTGCAACATCCAATGCAGCAATCTTTAATTATCTTAGTAAATGTAGTACCTACAAAAGACAAAAAAATATGGCAACAGCTGGTAGATTTACATAAAGTTAGACAAGCCTTACAATATCTTAAAGAGAATAATGAATATTACAAGGAAATTAATATTGAAGAAAACTTGAAAGATACAACTGAAATAATTCAAGAAACACAAGAAGCTGGTCAATTTGAGCTACTAGATCCTGCTACAATATCAAATACTATAGACCATTATATAATTCATCCTTTGCACTCTAATGACACCATAGAAGATGCACTAGAAACATACCAAATGCGTCAAACAAATGGACCACCAATCAGCATATGGGAAAAAAGTATAGAAGCACATGCTTTTCTTCTACTCTTTCCTACTGGCAAAGGAAGAAGGTATGATGGTAGACCTATTCAAATATCAGCTTCAGAATACCGCTCATTACGGATGTATTCTGATTTAGACAAAATGTGGAATACATATTCCACCTACTCTTTGAAAGTGAACTAGCAGCTTTATGTTACGGAGATGCACACATATTAAAATCAGGATCCCACTTTCAAAATATGACAGCTACACAATTATTACAAAAAGTGCAACAAAAGGATGAGGTTTTACAATCAAATATTACAAATCTTTTAGCAAATATGCGTGGTACTAAAGAGTACTTGTTTCAACATCATGGAGATGTACGTTGTATGATCAGAAACCTTGGCCCACCCACTTGGTTTGTTACATGAAGTTGTGCAGAATATGCATGGGAAGATTTACATGATTTCCTACGCATATCAAATAAAAAGAAAACAAACATAGATATACTAACACCAGGAGAACTTTGTTCTTTGGATCCTGTTAATGTTTCAAGATATTTTCACCATCGCTTCATTGCTATGCTACATTTTATTTGTAATAAAACTGTTCCTCCCCTTGGATAAGTGCAACACTTCTTTTGGAGAAAAGAATACCAAGCCAGAGGAGCACCACATATCCACATGCTTTTATGGATTGAAGATGCTCCTAAATTTGGTCAAGACAGTGATGCCACTGTTTTACAGTTTATTGAAAAATATGTCACTTGTGAAATTCCATCAGAATCCACAAACAGTGATCTTCATGCACAAATTTCACAATTTCAAAGACATAAATGTGGCAAATATTGTCGTCGCAAATACAAAAACAAAGGGAAATACTACGCCAAATGCTGATTTGGTTTCACTAGACCAGTTACAAATACAGGTCAAGTAAACAACCTCATGTCTTCAGTTAGACATAGTGTTAAAGGTAAGTCACCTAAAAATACATATTACATAAAAAGAAAAGAAGAAGAAAAATATATCAATGATTATAATGCAATCATTGCCCACTTATGGAATGCAAACATAGATGTGCAGTACATTGCAGACAATTCTACTGCAGTTGCACGATATGTCACAGCATACTTAACCAAAGCAGAAAAGACAGAGCTCCAAGGCCTCTGGAATGACCTGTCATCAGATAAAACAGTGTCTCAGAAATGATACAGATTGGGCATAAAAATGCTCTCCCATAGAGAATGTGTATCATATGAAGCAGCTGATTGTTTAACTGGTACTGCATTGTATGGTAAATCTGAAAATATAGTATGGCTAAGTCTTGTTCCAGCTAAATCTAGAAAAAGAGTTCTAAAAACATACAGAGATATAGAAACAATAGCCAAACATGATCCCAACAGCCACGACATTTTAAAAAACAATTTATTAGACACATACTACCCAAACAGAAGTAATACTTTGGAAACCATGTGTCTATACCACATGCCCAAAACTACACATACAAAAATAATATAAAACCTGATGAAAAAAAGGTAAATACAGAGTGACAAACTGTGAAGGCAGCTTAGTTAAACTCACTAAACCAAATTTAATTAATCATATCAAATTGTCATTGAAGACTCCTCAACATAAAGAAATATATTACATGTCCCTGCTACAACTCTTTAAACCATGGAGAAAAGAAGAAGAAATACTAGAAAGCTATGACTCATATGAAGATGCTTTCAAAGCAAATGAAAGCACTATAACTGATGTAAACTTTACACAATACGAAACAATGTTGCACAATGAACAGCAACACGAAGAAGAACTCCTGGCCCAACTAGATAAAGACACTCCTGACAGTAGTCAACCTTCTCTAACAGGAAGCCAAGAACCACTGGGAGAACCACTAATAATAAATGAGGCAGAATTAGCTATGATAGAAGGAGAAAACACCATGTGTCAGTATGAAGATAAAGAAGACTTAACTATACTACAATCAAAACTAAACAACGAACGACGTAGCATTTTTGAAGAAGTAACAAATTGCACATGGTGTACAACATGAAAATAAAGAATGTTCCTGCCATAATTATAAACCTATACTACTGTACGTCAGAGGTGAAGCTGGTTCTGGCAAAAGTAAATTCCTTCAACAATTGACAATCAACAAACTGTCAGCTGTTGTCACTGCCCCCACAGGTTTAGCTGCCTACAACATAGGTGGTGTCACTTTACACCGATTACTACTATTGCCAGTAGAACACCAGAACACATTAGACTATTACAAACTTTCTGCAGAAGCTGCAATGGAACTACGCAGAGTATTGAAACAAATGAAAATGCTACTAATAGATGAAGTGAGCATGGTCTCCAACCTAATGTTGGCTTTGATTCACCTCAGATTACAAGAAGTACTGAAAACAAACTATGAAGAGCTCTTTGCAGGAAAACACATTATTGTTTTTGGAGATCTTCTTCAATTGACACCAGTAAAAGGTGAGCCTATTTTAAAAACATTAGGACACAAACTCTTCCGTAAAACTGTTGGCAGCATTGGAAATGTCAACCTTTGGCAACATTTCCAATACAGAGAATTACCAGAAAACATGCAGCAATCTGCAGATCTCACTTATGCCAACATCTTAAAAAGTATCAGAGTTTGTATACTCTCTAAAGAAGCAGAAACAATATTGAAAACCCGGCAAATTAATGCACTTCATGTCGATAATGCATGTGCTACAGATGTTATGGAACAATTAGCCCACAGAAATGTCAATTGTATGGCCTTAATGCCAACTCTTGCAAGCTGTTTCAAATTCAATGAAATAATGTTAAGTAAAGAAATGCAACCAATAATGGAAATTAGCGCCACGGACACACTAGATGTACATGGTATGACACTACCCACGTGTGACCAAGCCACAACAAGACTAAATAGTTTAGAAAAATCAATCTTAAACGTAACCTTGACGTGGACCAAGGACTAGCTAATGGAGCACTGGGTACAGTTGTTGGCTTCCAAACATACCCACGTGACAACAAAATTCAGTTTGTCAATATACTCTTTGAAAAACTTTCAGAAGTTAAAAGGATAGGACGCTCAACAGCTCGATTCCTTCTCTTCAAAGACATATATGTACGCAGAGAACAAGTTTCTCTAACTCTTGCATACGCAGTCACGATTCATAAATCATAAGGCCTTCCCCTAGACAAAGCAATGATAGATATTGGTAACACAGTCTTTAAAGAAGGCAGGAGCTACGTAGCACTATCACGCTTACGTACACTTGACGGTCTATTTCTAATCAACTTTGATGCAAGTAAAATAAACGCTGATATTCCTTGCATTTTAGAATACAATAGACTTCACTCACTATACACTCCCCATCTAAACACATATTCTGTTCCACAAAAAGTAAAACATTATAAAACAAAAATAAATCAAACAGGAAAGCAACAGGATGTCACTGCAAATCCTCCAAAGAGAGTAAAAGAAAGTAATACTTCATCAAGTACCACAAACAAAAAAGAATCAATTAGGGAAAGTAAACCAGGTACTTCTTCAAAGAAGGAAGACAAACTCTAAAAAAAAGCAGTCAGATACAGAACTACCTGGTCCATTTAAACTCTCAAATATAGTTGGTGTAAGTTGCTACACAAATGTAGCAATGAAAATTCTATTTCAATTACCACCATTTGTTGACAACATTTACTTACACAGTACAGACCCATTGTGTTTGCAAATGTTAGTACCTCACAGAAATGCAGCAAACAATCCTGACAACACGTATAGTGTTTATGGAATAAGACAACAATTGGACTACTGTGCTGGAATGGTGAAATTCACTATAAACTCACAGGAAGATCCACAAGAATTTCTAATGTACTTACTACAAGTACTGGAAAACAAAAACATACCTATAAATGAAATCTTTCAGATTTCATACATGTGGAAACATACATGCACTCTCTGCAACAATGTGACACAAGAAGAAATCCCAAAAGAACGCTTTGTATATATATCAATACCTAATTGTGAATCCATTCCATTTCAGCAACTTGTACAAAATGCAAACCATGGTAGATTATGTTCTACCTGCAATTAAGATAATCGCTCCACGTTAGTAATACAAACACATAGTAAATACGTAATACTAATGCTTCTATGTTACAATGCAGATGGTACCAAAAACAACTGCAAGCTGACTGGATTCACACATGGTCAAATATCACTTGGTAAGAAAACCTTCACAACAATAGGTATAATAAAGGTATAATAGGTATAATCTATTGCACTACACTGCATATATAAAAAAGAAATGTGGATGGTTTCAATGTAATGATAGTGCCATTACTCTAAAGCAGAGATTACCAGCAAATCTTACAAATGCTTATTTAATGTTCCTAAAACCAAAATATGATAACTAAACTGTACTTAAACCTCAAGTAAACTTATAGTAAAAAATATAAACTGTTAGAATATTCCAAAAGCTATCTAACTGCCCAAAGATTCTACAACCATTAATCACATAAATGAATACCACTAAATTAGAGCAAAAAATAGACAATTAGAATACACCAATTGGTATCTAACTCCCAAAATTTAACAATATCCAAACAGATAAATCAATACCACTAAAATATATCAAAAAATACACAGTTAGAATACGCCAATTGGTATCTAACTGTCCCAAAATGTAACAATATCCAAACAGATAAATCAATACCACTAAAATATATAAAAAATAGACAGTTAGAATATGCCTACTGGTATGTAACTGCTCCGAAATTTCATAATATCCAAACAAATAATATGTTACTGCTCCAAAAAAAATGCAACAACCCAATGTATAAAGCATTAGCTGGAAACAACAAATGAACACTGAAAACAAACAAACAAATACACTGTAGCATAACAGAAAAAGGTTTTTCTTTTAATCCAACATGGATTTTTTTTCTCCCACAGACCCAATGATTTTAGCAACACACACAGAAACTGAGCAAATTGCACAGTACTCTGGTTTGTAATCTACTAAATAGGAGGGTCCAAAAATAAAATGTTGATTATACAATGTAAAAAGTCATAACAAAATACTAATACTAACATGCTATTTTCTTTTATCACAGAAATTAACAAGAAATGCATGTACTCCAGTTACTCAACCAAACAGTAAGTATATTATACACTCTATGCCCTGGCCACAACCATCACAGCATATCACACCCATAGTATCTTATAACTTTGTTCTTTATAAATTTGTTTTTCACCCAAAGTTATAAGCAACTATAAATGTGATATGCTGCGGTGGTTGTGGCCAGGGCATAGAGTGTTGGGTGCATGGCCAAATGGCCTTGAGTTGGCATTAAGGCCATACAATTGACATTTTTGTGGGCTAATTGTTCCATAACATCCGTAGCACATGCATTATGTCCATAAAGTGCATGAATGTGCCGGGTTTTCAATATTGCTTGTGCTTCTTGAGATAATATACCAACTCTAATAATTTTTAAGATGTTGGCATAAGTGAGATCTGCAGATTACTGCATGTTTTCTGTTAATTCTCTGTATTGGAAATGTTGCCAAAGGTTGACATTTCCTATGCTGCCAACAGTTTTGTGGCAGAATTTGTGTCCTAAGGTTTTAAAAATAGGCTCACTTTTCACTGGTGTCAATTGAAGAAGATCTCGGAAAACAATAATGTGTTTTCCTGCAAAGAGCTCTTCGTAGTTTGTTTTGAGTACTTCTTGTAATCTGAGGTGAATCAAGGCCAACATTAGGTTGGAGACCATGCTCACTTCATCTATTAGTATCATTTTTATTTGTTTTAATACTCTGCGTAGTTCCATCGCAGCTTCTGCAGAAAGTTTGTAATAGTCTAGTTTGTATTGGTGTTCTACTGGCAGGAGTAGTAATTGGTGTAAAGTGACACAACATATGTTGTAGGCAGCTAAACCTGTGGGGGCAGTGACAACAGCTGACAGTTTGTTGTTTGTCAATTGTTGAAGGAATTTACTGATGATTTTGATTAAGAATGTTTTGCCAGAACCAGCTTCACCACTGACGTACAGTAGTATAGGTTTGTAATTTTGGCAGGTGCATTATTTGTTTTCTTGTTGCACACCATGTGAAATTTCTTTTGTTACTTCTTCAAAAATGCTACTTTGTTCATTGTTTAGTTTTGATTGTAGTATAGTTAAGTCTTATTTATCTCCATACTGACACAGGGTGTTTTCTACTTCTGTCATAGCTAATTCTGCCTCATTTGCTATTAGTGGCTCTCCCAGTGGGTCTTGGCTTCCTGTTACAGAAGGTTGACTACTGTCAGGAGTGTCCTTATCTAGTTGGGCTTGCAGTTCTTCTTCGTGTTGCTGTTGAATTTGCAACATTGTTTTGTACTGTGTAAAGTTTACATCAGTTATAGTGCTTTCATTTGCTTTGAAAGAGTCTTCATAGGAGGCATAGTTATCTAGTATTTCTTCTTCTTTTCTTCATGGTTTAAAGAGTTGTAGCAGGGACATGTGATATAGTTCTTTATATTGAGGAGTCTTTAATGACAATTTGATATGATTAATTAAATTTGGTTTGGTGAGTTTTACTAAGCTGCCATCACAATTTGTCACTCTGTATCTATCTTTTGTTTCATCTGGTTTTACATTATTTTTGTATGTGAAGTTTTGAGCTATGTGGTATAGACACATGGTTTCCAAAATGGTAGTTCTGTTTGGGTAGTATGTGTCCAGAAATTGTTTTTTAAAATGTCTGGGCTGTTGGGATCATGTTTGGCTATTGTTTCTATATCTTCGTATGATTTTAGAACTCTTTTTTCTAGATTTAGCAGGACCAACACTTAGTCATACTATATTTTCAGATTTTCTATACAAAGTAGTATCAGTTAAACGATCTGCTGCTTCATAGGAGCCACATTCTCTATGGGAGAGCATTTTTATGCCCAAGCTGTATAATTTTTGAGACAGTGTTTTGTCTGATGACAGGTCATTCCAGAGGTCTTGTAGCTCTGTTTTTTCTGCTTTGGTTAAGTATGCTGTAACATATCGTGCACCTGCAGTGGAATTGTCTGCAATGTAGTGCACATCTATGTTTGCATTCCATAAGTGGGCAATGATTGGATTGTAATCATTGATATATTTTTCTTCTTCTGTTCTTTTTATGTAATATGTATTTTTAGGTGATTTGCATTTAACACTATATCTAACTGAAGAAATTAAGTTGTTCACTTGACCTGTTTTTGTAACCGGTCTAGGGAAACCAAAGCGGCATTTGGTGTAGTATTTCCCTTTGTTTTTGTATTTGCGACGACACTATTTGCCACATTTATGTCTTTGAAATTGTGAAATTTGTGCTTGAAGATCACTATTTGTTGCTTCTGGTGGAATTTGACAAGTGACATATTTGTCAATAAACTGTAAAACAGTGGTGTCACTGTCCTGACCAAATTTAGGAGCATCTTTAATCCATAAAAGCATGTGGATACGTGGTGCTCCTCTGGCTTGGTATTCTTTTCTCCAAAAGAAGTGTTGCACTTCTCCAAGTGAGGAGCAGTTTTATTACAAATAAAGTGTAACATAGCAATGAAGCGATGGTGAAAATATCTTGAAACATTAACAGGATCTAGAGAACAAAGTTCTCCAGGTGTTAGTATATCTATGTTTGTTTTGTTTTTGTTTGATATGCGTAGGAAATCATGTAAATCTTCCCATGTATATTCTGCACAGCTTAATGTAACAAACAAAGTGGGTGGTCCAAGGTTTCTTATCATATAACTTATATCTCTGTGACGTCGAAATCAGTATTCTTTAGTACCACACATATTTGCTAATAGATTTGTAATATTTGATTCTAAAACCTCATCTTTTTGTTTCACTTTTTGTAATAATTGTGTAGCTGACATATTTTGAAAGTGGGATCCTGATTTTAATGTGTGTGCAACTCCGTAACAAAAAGTTGCTAGTTCACTTTCAAAGAGTATGCGGAATATGTATTCCACATTTTCTCTAAATCTGGGATCTTCAGAATACATCCGTAATGAGCGATATTCTGATGCTGTTATTTGAATAGGTCTATCACCGTACCTTCCTGCTTTGCCAGTAGGAAAAAGTAGAGGAAAAGCACGTGCTTCTATACTTTTTTCCCATATGCTGATTGATGATCCTTTTGTTTGACGCATTTGGTACATTTCTAGTGCATCTTCTACGGTGTCATTAGAATGCAATGGGTGAATTGTATAATGGTCTAAAGTATTGGATATTGTAGCAGGATCTAGGAGCTCAAATTGACCAGCTTCTTTTGTCTCTTGAATTATTTCATTGGTATCATTCAAGTTTTCTTCAATATTAATTTCTTTGTAGTATTCATTATTGTCTTTTAGATATTGTAAAGCTTGTCTAACTTTATGTAAATCTACCAGTTGTTGCCAATTTATTTTGTCTTTTGTAGGTACACCATTTACTAAAATAATTAAAGATTGTTCCATTGGACGTTGCACTCCTAGAGTGTGTACATTTTCCTTTAGATCTAATGGTAAATACACTACTTTTCCACAAATACCTTTCACTAATTCAGAGGGAGGTAATTTTGCTGTTTTTGGTTGAAGGCCTATTATTGCTTGAAAGGGATGTACTGTTTGAATTATGATGCTCTCATATAAATTGAGTTGTTGTAGGGGTTTTGGTAGTGGAAATAAATCCAAATTATTTGTGATAGCCCGTGAAGGAGTTTGGTTATTGTCAAGTTTTGTTGTGCCGTAATTGCAAAGTATTAAGGGGTCAGTTATTTCGTATTTGTTTTCTGCTACAAGGTAGAGAGCTAATTCAAACCATTTAGAATCTTCATTGTCTTCGATTTTTTATGTTAGGTCTACAGTATTTCAGCAGATGTACTTTTAAATTTCAGTATTTCTTTTTTGTATGTGTGTAGAAGAAGGTTGCTATGCATAGAATTGTTGCTAATTTGCTTTAAATATATTTCATTCTGTAAGTGGCTTTCACTTTCAAAATATTTTTTCTGGATATAGTCGATTTTTTCAAGTAGGTCTTTTGCTGTACCATGTAGAAGAATGTTATTTAAATTGGCTAGTGCTAGAGCAGGACTTTTAGCATAGTACAGTTTATAGACTAGATTTCTTATAGTTGAATGATGTGTTGATATCATTTTGATATAATGAAAGCTGCTTTTGCAAATAGGTCCTGAAATGCAGGCCAATGAATGTCCTTGTAGTCCTGTATACTTGCGCACTGGACTGGTATCCATATTTTGCAGTAGTTTAATTTTCATTTTGTCTTTGCCTTTCACGTATTGATTGAGGAATTGGCATAAAGATTTGAAAGATTATTTGGGAATGTTACACATTGACGTGCATGGCCATTTGTATACTAGACGTTCTGATTCAGTTGAATGGAGAGGTAATTCTAAGTTTTCTGCGGATATTTTTGTAAGTAGTATTTCTTGTTCCATTATGGTATTATTAACTTTTTTATAACCTCGTCCACTGCTATGGATGGCAATTATGTTTGTTTGCTTTTGTTTGTATGCTTCTTCATTAAAGTATAGTGTTTGTTTGCTTTTGTTTGTATGCTTCTTCATTAAAGTAAAGTTCTGTGCTTGTAGTGTGACTCCATTCACCTCTACAGATACTTAAGAAGTTATTTCTGTTGACATTTCGTTTATTGAGACGTCTTTTTTGTGATTTACTCATTAGTTTTGTTAGTGGATTCATTTTGTTTAACACTAAAATAAATAACTTTCTTTTGAGAAGGATTGCACTGTCTATCAACGCTTCTAAAATTAATTTCCTCCGATAGGTTTTAAGGGTTGAGTTTGATTTCTCTCCTGTTTTAGAAGATTTTGCAGGACTCTGTGACGGAACATTTTTGCTAAAATACTTTTTTTGGTATGCTTAGTTTGGACTATATCAAGATTTATAGGAGCAGTTTTATCTGTAGTGGTAGCTGATTTTTTGTTACTTGATTTGCGGTTTGTTTTACATTTTGATAGAGGAGGCAAAGTTCCTGTACTTGAAGTTTGTTTTGTTTCACTAAATGACTGTATTAGCTGTTTTGTTTTAACTTTTTTTTACAAATTCTGCTAGCGATGGATGCTTGTTTTGGACACTTCTTTTTTCATTTGCTCTGTTTCTGCGTTGCTTTCTACGGACTTGATTTTTGGTAGGTATTCTTTAGGGTCTGTTGAAAAAAATAAAGAAGGTATGGGTTGGGGTGTTCTTAATGTATGTGTGCTGTTTGCATGAGTGTGTGAGTAATATAATAAAGATGTATGTAATGGTGTGTGATTGTGCATTGGGCATCTACAACTAGTTGGGATAGCTATTCTTGAATTTATGTGCTACTAAACTGGGGTTCAGAAGATAGTAGAAAGTAAGCTGGTGGTGGCGAGAAGTAGAAATAGTAAATCTAATAGTATACAATTAAAACAGTTGTTTGTTCTATAATATCAAAATTCTGGGGGTTCAGTTGGGTTATTTGTGTGTCGAAAACTAAGAAATTGTGTGTCATTTTGCCTGTAAATCCCTGTTTAAGAAATGGGGATTTGTAGACAGAATAGTGCCAATCTCTATTTTTAGACACAGAAATAGTATGAATTAACCTTACTGTGTGCTTGAATAATATTACAAATAATATGGTGGTATTCAACTTACTTTTTTTCTGAAATGAGCAGGTGTCTTCTTAGTTGTTCTGTGTACTTCAAATGTGGCTGCTTCTTTTCAGGAGAATGGTCTTCACTGCAATTGTAAAGGAAATAATTAAGGAATTTTGTTTGTATATAGCATTGTTTTTAGTTTAGGCATTGATTTTTTTAATTGACATTGACCCTTAGTGCCTTCCTCAAAATCATGAAAACTATCTTATTCACATAAGCTGTGTTGCACCAGTTGAATATATATCATATGTTCTTAATGCATAAAATGTATTGTATTGACTAACTGTACCAACCAAAATATCGTTTGTATGCCTTGTGGACTTCACAATGTACCACTTAATACCACTATTTCTGTAACTAAGCTCTTGTAAGTAACAGCGCAGTATATAAATATAAGTAAATAAATGTTTACATTTCTGTACTAGTATTGTTTTTTGATTTATGAACATACTGTGTCTATGCAATTTTGTTTGGGTATGTTAACTTTTCATTTTGTACTTTAACTATGTTAGTTCAACGTGCTTTGAAAATGTGAGTGTAAAAAGAAATTAAATAGCAGGTAGGTTTGGAATTGACAATTGATTTTAGGAGATGGAAAAAATGACAGTAAATTCTTTTTATAGATTATACAATGTAAAAGTCAGTTAATTTGTTTATATGAATCTATAAAAATTGTACATGTACTATATAGAAAATATGCATACCTGTAGTTTGTGTTCATGCATATGGATATGCAAGCAGTTGTAAGTAGAAATCTTGGAGTCTCGTACAGTATTTCTGGTAGAAAGGTTTTTCCAATGATATGACACTTGTACTCAGAGAGATTAACAGTACATTGAAAGTGCTGATCTATGATGATGCAGTTAGATGTAGAGGTCTTGGATGTGATTGGTGGATGTTCATGTGACTTCTTGGCTATATCCAATGAGGTAATGGCACAGAAAGTGTAAAGTAAATGGTAGAAGGACTGTTCATTTTAAGATATGTCCGCAGACATGGCGGTAGTCCGCGGACATCGGGTGTTACATCCGGGGATTTTTGGGTTGGGGAGCCATGCAAATGAGAATGAGTAGAGAAAGGGATTGGTCAAGAAACTTTAGTGGGTGTGTTGTGCCAGGAGAGAGTTTTTGTTTTTGAGATACTCTTTTTGCTGAGAGAAGAACAGATAGCTATGGCTGTGTGTTTCAAAAAACAGATTGTTTGGATTTTGGGAGACTCGTGGATTCATTGGTTGAAGGTGCATGCAGAAAGCTGTGGAGTAGCTGTAGATCTTCGATTCCCACATGTGGAAGTGCACTGGCATGGAGTACGTGGAATTAAGTGGTTGGACTTGCTACCATACTCGGGAGGATAGCTCAGCGGCAGCGTGCGCATCTTGGAAGACGACACGAAGCAACAACAGGTTTGATCCCCGGGTCCGCGCTTAGAAACCTCTGGGTGTTTAAGCGCGTTATAAATACGTAACTAAGACAAAAAAAAAAAACACTATCACGCAACTAAGAAAAACGAACAATTCCTGTAACAGCGCCTCGATGCCTTCGGGCTGTGTGAGCGCTTTATAAATGTAAAATAAATTAAAAAAAATACCTCTCTCTCCTACTTTGGCAACAGAGCAACATCCAGACATAATTGTAATTCATTGTGGAGGGAACAGTTTAGGACATGTGTCTGGAATTTCTTTGCAATTTGCAATGAAAGAAGGACTTGGGAAGGTCATGGATTATGTTTCCAAATTCTCAAATAATTTTTTCACGTATTGCACAGAGACAAATTTGGCTTTGTTCTTCTTCATTTGGTCCACAAATGGAGAAAGCAAGGCGCAATGTCAACAAGGCTATTTGTGCCTTTCTAAAAGATTTTGGCATGTCCCCTTTTCACAATGAAAATATTATGTTTCATAGTACATACATATTTCGCAGAGATGGAGTCCATCTTACTTATGCTGGCAATCAGATTTTTTGGAGAAATGTACAAAATGCATTGCAAACTTTTTGGGAATTACAGCATCCATTCTATAGTAGGTGTTGAGCATTTCAAATGTTTCAAACACACATAAACACCACTAAAAGGCTCTTTTCAGAGCCACCACTTCATCCCAGATAAAACTGCAATGGTTATTATAGGGTAGCACCCCAAAAGTCCTGCTTCATTTATTTTCACTTCTACTTTTTAACTTTAAAAGGCGGCTCTGAAAAGAGCATTTTTTATTTTTGTTGTTTTAAATTTGTTTTTGGTTTTTTATACAAGACACTCTAGGAGAGGAGGGGAAAGGAGGGTAAAAGGGGACACCAACCACGGGGATAAGAAAGAGCGAGCTGAGAGAGGAAGATGTAGAGTGGGTTTCAATTGGGTAGTGAGCAGACTTTTTTGTGCTCTGAAACGATAGCCTCATAAGCACTACAAAGTCTCTCTCCCCTGCACAGTACTGCGTCGCAGTACATACATACAACTGTGACCCTCGAAAGGTAAGGGTCATCAGCATTGCATATGGCCTGTCAGGCAGCTTGAGGAATACGCTGTCCCACAGGAGTGTTCCTTGTGGTGACAGGATCGGAAACAGAGGATGGAGTAGAGGAAGTCAACCTCCTACGCTCCTCGCAAGGTACAACCTTGCGAATGGCCCCCGAGTGGAATGACCTTAGTTGTCGCTTCATGGTAGTTGTCCCAAAGCTGTAAGAACCAAACCTCCCATGACTGAGTACCATTTTGCACTCATTGCAAGTGACTTGGTTCGCACGCGCCTTAGGCCCATTACCATGAATGGTAAATAACCTCCACACCCAAGACTCACATCGAGTGCTGGTAGTAGGGACTTCCACTACCTCATTCTCATCATCCTCTTCTTCCTCCTGTGCATCTTCACTCCTGTTCCCCTCTTCAGGCCCTTGGGGAGCTGGTGGTGGTGAATGGGGTGGGGGTGGTGCTGAGGCAGATGCAGCACCAGGTGGCAGTAGTAGAGCCAAGGATGCCATCAAGATTGTGATGGAAATCTACAAATCTGCAGGAAAATTCTCTGTGCTCTGTAGGATAGCCAGAAACACAATGAGAATGAGCTCTAGGGCGTGGTCTTTTATAGGGGTGCTTGTGCGCGGTCCTGTCCGCGGACAGATCGAACACCAAAAAAAGGTTCAAAAAGTCCCAAAAAGTATGTAGAAAGTCTGGATTACTGTCCGGGACTTGTGGTATGGTGATGTATTATTGAAAAATACTGTGGATTGCCTGAAAAGCTAGTTTAAAATTGTTCACGGACACGAACAGTGTCCGCAATCAGAACACACGCTCAGCGTGGGCGCGGTCACATGATGGCTTTGGGAACACGTCCGCAAAGGGAGCAGTTGTCCTCAGGACACCAAATGCACTGAAACTATTTTGCGCATGCACGTTGTTGTTCTACGGACACTGTTCGGGTCCTGGAGTGATTAAAAGTGCATCACAAGTAAAACGAACAGTTACGGACAGGCGTTTGTTCTTAGAACAGTTTCAACTTGCCTACGAACAGTAGGGACAGGCATAGTGTCCTCAGGACAACCCCATTTTGTTTATTTACGAACATTTCAGGACATATAATATGTTCTTAGAACAGTTTCAACTTGCCTGTGAACATTAAGAACAGGCTTAGCGTCCTCAGGACACCCCGATTTTGTTTATTTACGAACATTTCAGGCGTGTGTTCTTAGAACAGTTTCAACTTGCTAGCGAACAATACGGACAGGTATAGTGTCCTCAGGACATTCCCATTTTGTTTATTTACGAACATCCCAGGACACATAATGTATTTTAAGAACACATTCATCTTGCCAGCGAACAATACGGACAGCATCCTCAGGACACCCCAATTTCGTCCATTGATGAACATTTCAGGACACAGCTTGTGTTCTTAGAACAGTTTCAACTTGCCTGTGAACAATACGGACAGGCATAACGTCCTCAGGACACCCCCATTTTGTTTATTTTCGAACATTTCAGGACACCGCGTGTGTTCTTAGAACAGTTTCAACTTGCAAGCGAACAGTACGGACTGGTATAGTGTTCTTCGGACACCTCCATTTACGTTTCTTCACGGACATTCCAGACACCCGCGCTGTCCGCGGACACCTAAATTGCTTTAAAAAAAAAAAAATTAATTAGAACACAATATAAAAATTGTACTTTATTTTACATGTATGTTAAATTTATCACAGAGAAGGTGAGGCAGAAACTGAAACAAAAACAGGAGAATTAGGGGTTTCAACAGGATTTATATGAGGTGAAGAAGGGATGGAAGTCTCATCAAAATGTTTTGGTTCATGGAGAGGGTTTGAGGATAAATGACTGGGACATGGTAAGGGGGACA
This sequence comes from Ambystoma mexicanum, assembly GCF_040938575.1. NCBI lineage: Eukaryota > Metazoa > Chordata > Amphibia > Caudata > Ambystomatidae > Ambystoma > Ambystoma mexicanum. The sequence goes on along the minus strand of NC_090928.1, from coordinate 786,861,565 downwards.
GATACATGTGGGACAATGGTACGTCGTTTTTTGTTTGAAATGATCCTCTACAAAGATTTTTAAATTATTAAAATTTGCCAAAAGTAGGTCCGTGTTTTCTTCTATGTTGTGAAGAGTCTTATCCACTACAGCTTTTTCTGTAGTACTTTCAATTTTGGTATGCTCTGCACAAAAAATATATATATATCTTAAATGTATATAAAATAATATTGATGAATTGGTTTATATTGTAAAGTGTCTACCATTAGATTCACTATCTTTTGACATTTCCCCATGTGGGAAATGCTCCTCTAGCCACTCCAGAGTACTAGACATTTCTGCAAGAAAAAAAAAAACATAATATCAATGTTTTTTGTATCTAATACAGAAAGTTTACAAATATATGAGTAAAATGTAGTACGCTTACTATTTCCGGTAAGGTGTGTTCTGAGTGGTCTGTAGATCTGTTGTTCTTGGTTGTGGAGTTTCTGTGAGGTAATCATGTTGGAAGCTTATCTTTCTTCTTTTGGTATATTCCATTTTAGAAAATATTGTATTTAAATGAATGGTTAGTGTGTTACATATATGGGTTACACTTCTTATGTATTACTACATATAATGTGTATGTGTGCTGGTTTGTGAATTTGTAAAATGTTCATATGTTATGATATAACAATTAAACATACCCCCCCAGAGTTTTTGGGTAGTGGTGCTGTTGTCCGAACATGTCCGCGGACATTAAAAGAGTTCGCGGACATCAAATTAAATTAAAATATTTTATTTTTGCTACTAAAAACCTATGAAATTCAGTGAAAAAACTTTGTTAAAGGGACGTTATGGTTAAGTTGCGCTACTAAAAACCTATGAAATTCAGTGAAAAAACTTTGTTAAAGGGAGGTTATGGTTAAGTTCTGCTACTAAAAACCTATGAAATTCAGTGAAAACACTTTGTTAAAGGGACGTTATGGTTCCAAGTAAAACCGAAAAACCCCTGAAATTTGCCAGTAATGGTAAACTAAGCAACCATAACTTGCACCACCACCGTGCACTGCTAAGACTAACACCCACAACATCAAAGATGACATCACAAATGTCATTGATGACATCACTTATGACATCACATGTCTGTCTCCCTCTTTTTTTCCTTTACTGACACATCTAGGCCACATGATTTTCTTCAGTAACAGTCAGGAACTAAAAATTCTAAAAGTACTATACTTGTAGACTTATCCTTCAACTATGTTCTTGCAGTAATTATCTTAGAGTCCAGTCATATCATATGAAACATATACATAAGGGAAGACACAAGCTTGAAAGAGAGCAATCCTTTCTGTGCATGAAGATAATCAGTAGAATTATCAGCACTTTCTGATAGTTCTGTTGTTTTTTATTACTGTACTTTCCCTGTATATGCTCATATTTGTATACATTGTACTCACACTACTTTCCTTAGGGTCCAATCACATCATGTGATACATATACATAGGGTAAATAGCATTTTTCAAACAGAGCAATCATTTATTTGCATAAAGATAATCAGTTAGGTTATGAATTGGTTCTGCTACTACTTCTGCTTTTTTGCTTACTTCACTTTCCCTGTATATACCCATATTTGTATGTGTTCTTGTCTCTTTGTGTTTTGTTTGTAATAATGCAATTATGTGATACGTGGGTTTTATTAACTACCTATTACATATTTCACAGTACGCAAATCTCTAATAAGAAAACAGTTATCATTTCATTATGCAACATATCAACATTATGAATATTGTACCTTCATCATGTATGCTGCACACAATGCCTATGTTTCTGCATGAGTAGCTTAGTGTACTGGATAGAACTTCATAATAGAATGCTATTTATATCAATGCATTGCTTAATGCACTAATTAGCTCATGGTGTTTATTCCAATGATCCTGGACAGTTTTTTCTCAACATTATAATAGGAATCCCTTCTACACACATTTCATGAAAAGTAAACATAAATGTGATGTCATCAGTGATGTCATCCATGACATTTGTGATGTCATCTTTGATGTCATGTGTGTTAGTCTTAGCAGTGCATGGTGGTGGCGCGAGTTATGGTTGCTTAGCTTACCATAACTGGCGAATTTATATATATATTCAAAATACTGCCATTTCATGCAGAGAATTCGAGCTGCACTCTCCGCAGCAATGTTCAGGCAAAGTCAATCCCAATTAGAACAAATGCTGCCAGGTCCACACCTTGTTTGCCAAACATAACCTTCCTTTATTTATTCTTGCAGGGAAAATCGTAAAATACAAAAACATGGAAATCCTTAAAAAATTCAAAGTGACCAAAATACACGGGTCCTCCCAAAGTGCAGCTATCAGTTTGCTGAGGCGTTCACGCATTCCGTGGCCAACTCGCCACTTGTTCACATTTGTGATGTCATCTTTGATGTCCTGGGTGTTAGTCTTAGCTGTGCACAGTGGTGGCGCGAGTTATGGTTGCTTACCTTAGCAAAGCTAGCGAATTTCAGGTTTTTTTTGGTTTTACTTTGAACCATAACGTCGCTTTAACAAAGTTTTTTTACTGAATTTCATAGGTTTTTAGTAGCGCAACTTAACCATAACGTCCCTTAAACAATGTTTTTTTACTGAATATACATAGGTTTTTGGTAGCGCATTTTAACCATAACGTTCCTTTAACAATGTCTTTTTACTGAATATACATATACATACTGTGAATTTGATGTATGTTTACTAGGATTCCCTTACTTTATATACATGTAACATAGAACATGCTGAACCCCCAGCTAGTGATTTTGATATCCGCGGACTGTGCGTATGTCCGTGGACCGACGCTGAAATGGGGGATGAAAGCCATTAGCAACCTAGTTTCCCAAAGCGGAACCCATGGTGCTAAAAAAGAGGATTTTGTTTCCTACACCGGGACGCCTGTGGGGCCCCAGTATAGGAAGGAAAATCCTTTTCCAAGATGGCCACCATGGAAAAGGAAGGCGAGGGTTCCATACAGGGCCCTCTTCACTTTCCATGGCAGCCTGCAGAAGGCAAAAAGAGAACCCCATGACCATATTACCATGAGCACATTTTTCTTCCGTTTCAGATCTATCCTAATTTCGAATAACTTTACCACAAAGCCAGTCCCAGGTGGACATGGCCACTTTAATCCTATATTTTCTCCCTTGTGGTCATAGCCAGTAGCCAGATCGTCTGGATCATGACCTTATTCCATGAACCAGACAATCTGGCCACTGCCCATTGCCACAGGCTACCCCTCATTCACTAAAGGTATACCGCTATTTTTTTTATAGCTACATTATGACACTTGGCAAATAATAAAATACTGGCACATTGACAAAACCATGCTTGTAGGTCCTTGCCAATGATCCTTACGCAAATTTGCTACAATTCAACCCATGTTTTATTTTTTCAAAAGTGTCAAATGAATGCACACACAATCGTCATATAAGCTAGGCCCCACTTGACAAAATCTATTCAGACTGTACGAAAACATTTTTATCTAGATCTATAATCTTTTTGCAAACCTTTGTGTAGATTTGTCAAATGGCACCACAATTATAAGCCTTTACATTATTTTGGCACCCCCCTCTAATTTTGACCCCTCTTGACAAAATCCCACCAAACTTCGCAAAAACATTTATATCTAGATCGATTATCAGTTTGCCAAAATAAGTGTAGATTCATCAAATGTCACCTCATTTATAAGCCATTACATTATTTTGGGAACCCCACTCTAATTTTCCCCCCTCATGACAGAATCATCCAAATTTTGTAAACTCATTTGCAATCAAGTCACAAATATACCATCCCATCCTCATCACCCCTCACCTCCTTAGAGATTATTTGATAAGTTTGACAAGAGTAATGCTCAGAAAATATTATTGTTCCGAGGGTTCAGGCATGTATTTTTATACATACGTTGATCGATCGCACAAACATTTCCAATGCACCTTTCCATAGTTTCCTCTTTTGTACACATGGGAAATCTGGCAACAGGGCGCGGCCATCTTGTGCAAATCTTACCCATTTCTGCATCGGCCTAAGGCAGCGGTATTCAAACTGTGGGGAGCGACCCCCCGGGCATCTGCAGGTGCATCACTGGGAGACCCTGAAAGCTCAGCATAAATCTAAAAAATAAATAAAAGAATCTTTTTTTTTTTAGATTGGAAGAAATGGGCAGAGTTGCCCACATGTTGGGGCTGAAGCATGAAACTGTCTCGGGCAACAATGAAAAAGTGGACCGCAGTTGTAAATGGATATTCATTCCTTTACTGAAAGACTGGGCATCATTACAACTATGGCGGTACGGTAGCAAGGGTGCCGGTAAGCTACCGGCACCGTTGCTACTGTACCGCCATAGTAAAAGTTGTGCTTGCGGGTGCCTGACAGCCTGCCGGGTCTGACCTGGCAGGCCATGCAGCTACGGCCAGGGTTGTAATGAGGCCCACTGTTTCAATAGTACCTAACGGGGTGCTTTGTGTTAAAATGTAAGTAAATTGTGATATATTCAGCGACAATGGTCAAAATTACTAACTGCATAGTTAAGTAACTCATCAAACTGGTCCACATTAGCCAAAATGGTGGCCCATTTTGACTGGCCCACACTAGCATTTTACATTTTTGGTACAGGTATTGCCCTATAGCCCAGTCCGAGCCTGGCAGCTCATCCATTATGGAGGAGCTAAGGAGGCAGCCCAGTGAAACAGTGAGCACTCCCGCAGCTGCTTTTTCCAGCTGATGGAGTGCTCCTGGGCTGGCTGAACTGTCAAAAGGAAAACTGTTTCCCTTTGACAGTTCAGTTTAGTTCCCCAGCTGCACATGCTCACTGAGCCATACAAGTGCTGGGGTGTTTTGCTTCGCCAGCATTACATAGCTCATTGAAAATGCTGGCTGGGGCACTGCATGTCTTTATGTCCGAGGAGGAGCTCCTGCGCCTCCTCGCACATACGGACTGAGCAGTCTGGAGCAGGGTGTTTCAGCACCCACACGCAGGCCAATACAGAAGGTACGTTAATGTTCATTGTTTTTATTTAAACATGTGTATGGATGCGTGTATGCTTATGTTATGAGTAAATGTATGGTGATAGATGCTCGTGTCAATGATAGAGTGATTGCTGTATAAATGTGCAGCGCCTTGCATACACACGTAATCATGTTGATTGTATTAGGCCCAGTGGGGCCCAGGGGACAGGGATGGTATCTTTTTACTGGACATCTATTATAGATGTCCAGTAAAAAATGTCATGCCTGCCCTCTGGACCCCCAGCACCAATTTCAAACTGTTTGGCTATTTACCCATTTTTTTGTTAAAAGTATGCTATACATTGCAACATTTTAACCCATTATTTAAAAAACATTCACAGGGGGAAACCCCCGAATCCCCCTTTATTGGTTCTGGGTCCCTCACTATGCTCGGTCGCTATGGCATTTTTGGGAGAAATAGTTAAGCCCTTCGACTTAAAAAAATCACCAGCCGCCACTGGCCCTGAGACTGTGGCCCTCATTACGACCCTGGCGGAAAGGGGAAAACGATGGCGGAAAAGCAATACCGCCATCGAAAAGCGCTCGGTGCGACTATGACCCGTCACCGCAAAGTACGAAGCCATTAGCGACACCGTAGTGAACGCCAACGCTAACTGCACTAAGCACGCGCGCGCGCACCATGCCAAACCGCAAACACCACCATGGTGCAACGGTACGCCAATTCCGACCCTAGCGGACATGTACCTAACGCCATCAGGCATGGCGGAATGGACCATCCCGCCATGGCGAGAAATACGGCATCGTGAACCAACCGTAAATGGCCCACTGAGTGCCTGTACTCCACTCCCTGGCCACATTGCACAACTCCTGGCAGGCGCAATGTACTCACACCATGCAACCAGTGAAATCTACAATTCACCCATGCATGCCAACGTAGAAATGCATGCAGGTGTTCAAAGCGCCCCGTGAGTGGGCATCCATGTACGGCATGTCACCATAGCCGTACTGATGCAGCACAGGCATGTGAAGGTACAAGACATCAAAATGGAAATCAAGAACACATGACACAAAACAACAGTAGTCCCCCATCGCTTGCCACCAGCGCAAGGCAACATCCAAAACAGCATCCTGAGGGGGATTGCACCAGCCCTGTACTCTTGCCAGTAAACAAACCAACCATCAGCAGAAGCATGTACCACACAAGTTGGCAGAGTGACTGAGCAGCCAGGCACATCCCAAGAGGGGCCGATGGGAGCTGCAGGGCACAGATGGCATCAATACAGAAGCTATTCCAATGGACATGACCCCAGTCCCCCTCCAACAAACGCACGCAAACACAGGCACCTGTGACCAGCCACATTCTGAACATCCCATCATACCATCAATCGACCTGGCTGACAGGCACCAGTCGGCCAAAAGCCAATCCCCCGCCCCTGAACAGCACATCATGTAAACAGTCACAATGGCAGCCCCTATCCGTGACCACACTGTGCTACGTAGGCAAAAGCGGCCAGTACTGTACCACACAACTCAACTCAGAAGGCGGAACACAATGCAGATCATCTCGCAATACATACCGCCACAAATCGAAAATCGCCACATCACCTGCAAAGAATAACACAACACGCCAAATATCGGAATACAATTTAAATGCACATCCAAATGACAAAGGCCTCACAGCAATTTGTAAAATAACACCAAAACATCCATCATCACCGAGGGCTGCATCTGCAATAATTGACCAGCTTCCACTTGTGTGACGCCCTGTACCATCATGGCACACAGGGCCAACATCAACGTTCCAAAAGGCAACATGGAAGCGGCAAGAACCGCAGGTCCGTCCCATGAGGCAGGCACTAGTCCAGCTGAAAGGCCGAAATGTTGCACCTAGCCACCAGAACAGCGTAAGGGCATGTGGCCCATTGGCGATCGTCCCATAAGATCGTAATGGTGCTCCACTGATTCACCCGAAGCTGCAGGTGTCGAGAGTAAAATCCATCTGGAGGAGTGGCGTACAGATGGCATCTGCAATAGGGCAGGAGATACCTGTCACCAAAATGAAACACAAATTAACCGATTGCACTACAGGACACATGATGCATCACTATCTTCATTCAACACACCAAATCCACACCCATATGCATGCTAGCCCACTCCAAAGGAATATACACACCCCTAAATCAGTATCGATACATAACGAAACCAATCGAGGTTAATACACCATTGGCAACGTCGGTTACTGTGCATGCGTCCGTCAAGATAGAACCCATGACATGGGATTAGTAACGTGCCTAGACACAAGTGTATGAAGGCGCGTCGAGACAGGGAGGATCCGACAAGGGCAGATAGACGTAAGTCCCACTATGGCAGCCTTGCATCACATAGCGCAGGGGAAGGGGATTGAATCAAAAAACACATGTACATGGCAGACCCTAAATGGAATCATCTGTCCATGCATCCATTCATCATTCCCTCATCCCGCAATGAAAACGCATGAACATTCACTCACATAATATGTGAAACTTCCATCGCGTCTGTGCGTAATGCAGTCTGCAAAAACCACTGTGCTCCTGGCCGGATCTGTAGTGTCGTGAAGCTAGATGGACTTGGGAACGTCCTGCCTTATCGTCCACTACGCTATTGCGCATCCCATTCAATTCATGTCATTCATTGCTTGCTCGTTATGGGCCCTGTCCCAAGGACATTCAACAATAGAACGTTACATTTCCAGGCAGACCTGTGGGCGTCTCCTCACCGCTACTTCGCAACCAAAAATCCTGGCCTTCGAATTCCTCACTTGCAACATTACGTCGAAAAGGCTTCTGTGAACGCTTGCATTCACAATTACATCAATGTAGTGCGGCTGTGTGTCATAATGCTAACTGGCTGCAATCACAAATGGGACGCCACGCCCGTCGGTGAAGTACGATACTGTGCTGCATGAGGGTCGGCCATCGATCGAGCCCTACATACCACTGACTCTTCACAGGTATGTAAGCGGCTGCAATCATAGCATGTGTAACAATGGGAGCATAGCATGAAAATCAGTCAAAGTACATCACACTGCCATCGGGATTTGATACATGATTCCAATCCCAAGATGCCATGCGGCCAAATGCAGCCTTACGTGCGGGACGTGCTCGGCCAGAAGGGATTGCATCCGCCACAGATTCATTCAATCAGCACAGGTGGAGGCCATACAGGCCGACAGCACATATATAGCAGACCCAAACCCCTCCCACAACCACTCCCACTCCAAAATGCTACCGGCAGGACTAGCGATGTTGGGCCTGGGGCACCAGATAGCACTGCAAGTGCTACAACTACAAGAAGACGACGAACAACAACAGGTACAACAACCGGGCGCACAGGGGAGACGGAGGAGAAGGAGGAGGAGGAGGGCAAGGCAGGGTCAGCAAGGCCCACAAGCACTGCCACTACCAACACGCAGGCGGCCCGCAATCCCACGCCTCCGAGCTGATCCGTTCAACCTCACTGCTGAGCAGATCCACACCCTCTACCGTTTGGACCGGGACACCATAATCGCCATTGTGGACATGACACATGCTGACCTCGTGAGCATGATAGATAGCCCAACCGCCATCCCACCCCTACTGAAGGTGGTGTCTGTACTCCACTTCCTGGCCACAGGCACCTACCAGCACACAGTGGGACAGTTGCATGGCATTTCACAGCCACTGTTCTCACGGACACTCTCCCAAGTGCACGATGCCCTCCTGAAGCACGCCGACGACCACATCACACTACCACGCACGTACCAGGAGATTACCAACGCAAAGGTGGGATTCCATGCACTTGGCGGCATCCCGGGTTGCATTGGTGCCATCGACTGCACCCATGTTGAATTGGTTGTCCCACATGCCATGGAGGTCCAGTACCGCAACCGGAAACAATTTCATTCAATCAATGTGCAAATGGTGTGTGACTCCAACAAGATCTTTACGCATTGTTGTGCCAGATTTCCAGGATCTACCCATGATTCTATGGTCCTGAGGAACACAAGAATACCACGCTACATGGAGCGACACGCAGGGCACAGATCCTGGCTACTCGGTGAGTCTCATTCCATGCATGACATCGTGGCCCATTTGATGCGTCAATGACCTTGCAGGAGGGGGGGGGGGCTACTTAGCACTATCATTCCACTGACACCCTTTATTCGTCCCATACAGGTGATGCCGGGTATCCACTGAAGAGATGGCTCCTTACACCAATCCGGAACCCACAGAACCAGCATGAGGAGGACTACAACCATGCCCACTCACGTAGCCGTGTGGTCATTGAACAGGCATTCGGCCTACTGAAGGCTCGTTTCCGCAGCCTCAGCAGGTCTGGCGGGGCACTCATGTACAGCCATGAGAGGGTTTCTAAGATGGTCATGGCATGTGTCATGCTGCACAACATGTGCATACGTAGGAATGTGCCCATGCCCCCTGACGCTGTACTGCATGCACCTGAAGATGATGATGATGAGGGTGGGGATGTGGAGGCACCCCAAGGAGTCCATGAGGCACAGGATGCACGTGCAATCCGACAGAGCATCATAGATGCATGCTTCTAGCAACCACGCATGGTGCCTATTACACGGAAAGGGGACCTGTGGCACTGTGTGTGTGTAGTACAGGCACATAGTGGACTGTACGCCTATGAAGGCCTCGTACGCAAATATCAATGTCCACACATGTCATTGGATGATAATGAAGTGCTGTATTGTTAATGTGATTTGATTCATACACCCTATGGACCCGCCACCCAGTGAAGCCCAACACACCCCCTCCACCCTACTTCCTCCCCCCCCAACACCAGTGTCCAAATATGCATGCTGCCCGTGGGTAGACGCTATTGCAAGCCCCCTCTACGGGTATCAGGGGCACCCCTGCCCGTGGAGCGCAGGTTCCTGCCAGATCTGCGTTGGGGGCTGCCCTGGACGGAACTTGCCACGGATGACGTCTCTGCCTGCTCGCGTCCATGCATGTCTCTGAGGGTTTGTGAGAGCTCCGAGAGCACACGGCGCACAGCAGCAAGTTCAGCACAAACGTCTTTGGACGTCGCATTCAGTTCCCCCCTCAGGCTCTCGGTGCTTTTCTCCATTTGTGCTCTCAGGCTCTCGGTGCTTCTCTCCATTTGTGCTCTCAGGCTCTCGGTGCTTCTCTCCATTTCTCCCCTGAGGCTCTCACTACTTTTCTCTATTTGTGCCCTGAGTGTCTCGGTGGATGTTTCCATGGCTGCCCTGGAACCCCCGCATTCATTCGCATGGTCCTTGAGTAGCGTGGACACTTCCTGCTGTTGCTCGATCAGCAGGTCGAGGGACTGTTGCCTCTGCTGGGCCATGGACATTTGCGGTGGTGTGACAGGGGGGCTGCTCAACACATGTTGCCTTGGCACAGGACTTGTGGGGGTTGGCCAGTCGTCGTCTTCTGGGTGCCCCTGCGTGGTTTCGTCATGGTGTAGGGGATGGGACATGCAGGGGGATTGGGAAAGGTCATGGATGGTACCTACGTCGCCAGCACTGTTTTCCGTGTCGGAGCATGCTGGCATGACAGCTGTGTCACCTATGGTGCTGCTACCACCAGAGGCAGTGCCATCAGATACGTTCTTTGGGGGGACCTGTGGTGCTGGGGTTGTGGACTTGCTGGCTGCTGGGGTGCCTGTTGCAGTCCCCTCCAGTGTGCTGGCACTTGATTCCTGCTGCTGCCGTGTCTTGATCCTTGCACCTGAGGTGGAGGCTCTTGGGACGTTGGTCCTGGCCCTCTTTGCAGGCGTGCTGGTAGGGGTGTCCTGCAGCTCGTCGTTGGTATCGGACCCTGTGGTGGAGTAAAGAGGGGCGAGCGTTAGTTATGGGTCTGTCGGATTTGGAATGGCAACGTATCAAATGCATTGGGGTGGTACATGAGGCTGATATGGGACTGGGCCTTGGAGGTGGTCTCATTTTCGTGTGGATTGAGGATGCATTCATTTGGCTGCCTGCAGTTAGGGGGTGCATGCTGCACATGTAGGGGTTGTTTATGGCATCTTGATTAATTTGTTTATTCATTCTGACTTTTAGAGGGCGCTGTCAGGGCAAAGTATGTATTGCACTATGGGGTCACATGGTACTGCACATGTTCGTGGTTTGTGGATTTCGCATTGTTTCTCTTGGCCAACCTACCTGATTCTCCGGATGTCGGCACTCCTTTCTCCATCCCTCCGACTCCCTCTATGCTCTCCATTCCTATGGTGGAGGCGCAGATCTCCTCCCAGGGGGTCAACTTGATGGGCGACTCTGATCCCCCCCCGGTAGCTGTGGCGATGTTCCTGTTCGCAGAAAGTATGCTGCGTACGCGGATCCGCAGGTCGTCCCACCGCTTGCGACATTGCTGTGGCGTGCGGGGTGTTGTCCCCACCGCACTTACGCGCTGTGCCACAAGGGCCCATATGGCCTTCTTGTTGGCAAGGGCCGTCCTGGTCATTTGACTGGAGAAGACGACGGCGGCATTTTCCTGCAGGGTCTCGGTCAGCACGGTCAGTTCCTCTCGGGAGAAGTGGACCTGCCGCTTGCGATCACACGCTTTCTTGGCTACCTTTCCCATATTTATTTTTTTAACTGGGGTTGCTAACGGGTTGGGATGTGTGTCAGGGTCGGATTTTTAATGGTTGTGTTGGGATTCGGATTTTATAGTTGTGCGGCGTGCTGTTTCCCGTTCCGGCCACATGCTTTTACTTCCGTTTCCGTATATTTACGGTGCCCGTAATTTGCGGTGCCCGCTCATTACGGTGCCCGCTCATTACGGTGACCGCTAAGATGGGTGGCGGTATTGCACCTGGTGCAGCGTACGGCGGCGGTAAGGGCCGTTTTGGGGTCATTTCCGCCATCGCAGCCTTTCGGATTCCGCCATGGCGTAATGCTCGTGCCCGATGGGTCGTAATTAGCCGCACTTTGCTCCTTCGTGCAATGGCGGAAACGCTATTTACGCTGTTGCGGTCCGGTCAGTCAATTTCCGCAAGGGTCGTAATGAGGGCCTGTGTTGGAAACAGGATGGGGGGAACCCACGTACTATGGCGGGAGCACAATGGGCGGGAACCATGGGATAGTGGTGGGAGCAGAGTGGGGAGAGCCCAGGGTGTGTGATGGGGTGCGGAGAGACCAGGAACTGGGTAGGAGTGGGATGAGGGAGCCCAGCGACTGTGATGGGAGAAGGTGACATAGCGCAATATATACTGTCCATTTCGCATTTCTGGGTGGTCCCGACCTGCCCAAATTTTGCTCAGGGGGCCCCGGCAAAAAATATTTGAGGACCACTTGCCTAAGATGAACTGCCCTGACGGCACTACATCATAAACTCTGCCCCTGAGCCTCACATCACCAAACCTAGTGATATTGTAAGCCTTTCTCGGTGACGTTCCTGAGCAGCGTATCCAAACGTACCCAGTCATCACCTACGTCACGTGACGCAGAACCTGAATATCTCACAACACAGCACGGCACAATTTGAAATACTAAACCATACTTTAGAAAGAAACAACAAGACTGTACAATTTGTAAAGTATTTTTATTTCACAACAAACGGTCCGACAACATCCGACTATTGCCATATTCAATAATTTCTTTCTTCACACGCGATCCAAAATGTTTATCGTGAGTCACGCATTGTTCTTTTTGCATACACAAGGTGTTTGTTTTGGATAAAAGAAGCGCTTCGGTCGCACAGTGAATTCTAGGGCTTGTGCATCAGCCTGGGGCTAGTCCACCGTAAAGGATGTTATGTTGCTCCTAATCGCTATTACAGCATAAGGGCATATCTGCCCTTGCCGATCGTCCCAAAAAACTGTTAAACACATTCTGTTTTTCACAAGTAGCTGGAGCTGGCAATTACAAACTCTGTCATTGGCATCTGGAATCTATGACAATCGCCAAATGGCAAAATTTACTTGTTTCGGAAATATAATAGAAATATGTCTCACTAGCCGATCTTTATTACAATTTGCTTCTGAGAACATTGCTATGTAGTATGATCAACTCTAAACGGGATACGAAAGCTGATGCTACAATTCTATGTGCTCATACATGGCATTTTAATGAAATATTAGCGTTGAACCTGGGAGAACTGAGTAGTGGTCTACATGCATATCAATGCTGGCCTGCCCATCTGGACGGTAAAAAGAACATTACACACAAAGGTTATACTTGCGTTTCATTGTAATATGCCACAAGGAACAAACAACTACAATGTAAGCCACAAATAATGCTCAGATAATGATAAGTTGATGCTTGTTTGAGTATAAAATCATCCAAAATTAAACGTACATTACATTCACCATTTCCATTCTCTTGGCATAACTCCGACCATAAGGCAGACTCTGTTCGCACCAACAATTTTTCATAAACTGAATGTACATGTTCTTTAGTCCACTTTTTGAATACATAAGCTTATCATATCTTACATTATAACAACCCTCCTTCATTCAATTCTTTTCGTAATCGTCCCTTTCTCTCAAGGTCAAAAAACAATTGAACCTTATACTGTGTGTCCGATGCGTGGGCTTCCGGAGCTCACAAAAAAAAAATCAAAGCTGGTGACCTTCACTCAGAATCAAAATGCATTCTTACTGTGCAACAACTTGCCACACCGCATCCATGAGAACTGTAATTCTCCTGCACGTGCAGGGCGGTCTTTGCATCAGGCAGTGCAGGTGGCTGCCTGAGGTGCTGACTGTAGGGGGCGCCAGTCTGACTCCATTATTACTTTAATTACATTTGAACACAGACATGAATAGCCCTTTCTTTGCCGTGCTCTGGGTGTAGCACAAAAACATCAATTTATAAACATCAAGCGTCATTGCAAAGTTTCCTTACCCCTTAGCAGTGGGTACTGTATCACTTCTCTGCACAGTGCTTTTAGCCTGCAACCTTCACTAATTTTCAATGTGATTGCATTATTTCAGTGACAACACAGATGGTGAGGCAGAAACGTAAATGGTGGACTTGTAAATATATATTGTAAGTCAATCAACCACTTCTTCCGGTCCTCGACAAGACTGTTCACGAACATCTTAACTGTTTGCACTTTTGCATCAAAAAAACACCAGTTTTTTGCTTCTTACAGCCATATCCCATCCCATCCTCATCACCCCTCACCTCCCCATAGATTATTTGATAAGTTTGACAAGTGCAATGTTGTGTTTTTCAATATGTTTATATTGCGATGTCCGCAGACACCAAGCATGGATCCAAGATGGTGGGCACTTCCAAAAATCTGACACACTTCACGCTCTTCACCATCCATCGGACATGACGTGAGCCAATTAGCCAATTGGTGTCCTGCCGCGAAGCGAACAAGGAAGTGTGTCCGCGGAGCGGACATAGATATCACTAATTTTTTGTGACCTACTTTTTGGTCGTTTTAAAATAAGCTACCAGATGGATTTTCACCAAATTTACAAAAGCATGCTTTCGGGACCAAGCCTCTGCTCCTACTGCAAATTTGATGAAAATCCGTCAAGCGGTTAGGCCTGTAGGCGTGCGCAAAGTTTTTCCCTATTCAGTCTATGGGGAAAAAAGACATTTTGGGACCCCCCTTATAACTTTGCCCCCCCGGACCAAACCTCACCAAACTTTGCAAAAAAATTCAGAGTGGGCCATATACTTTTTTTGCAAAGTTTGGATTCGTCACTACACAGCCACTAGCGTGGCTGTGTAATGTATACACAAACATATATATATATATATATATATATATATATATATATATATATATATATATATATATATATATATATATATATATATATGCACATATCATATTAGCAAAATGTACCTGTTCTCTCTGGTCCTGTGGACAGACATGACAACACTTGATGTGCTTTGCAATTGGAAGTAAATTGCACTGAGAATGGGCGTGTGTGGCTGGATGACACACCCTGGAGCAGAAATTGGGGGCAGGTGAGAGTTTGTGTGCTGCTGCATACTGGGACCTACTGTGCTTCCTCCCCACCTGTGGCCTGACCCTGACATGGTGCAGTTCATTGTGGTGCATTGCAGTGCAGATATCTCAAGACCACGCATCCCAGGTCCTTGAAAAGTGGTTTCTGAGGTCCTTTAGGGATCTCAAGTTTTCTTCTTCGTTTCAAGACCAGTCTCTCTACAACCACATTGATGTTTCACCGATTTCAGGCAACCTTCTCATGTGTGAAGGTGCTGAAATCTGGGGAAAGAGG
The DNA here is from genome assembly GCF_040938575.1 of Ambystoma mexicanum. NCBI lineage: Eukaryota > Metazoa > Chordata > Amphibia > Caudata > Ambystomatidae > Ambystoma > Ambystoma mexicanum. The sequence continues at coordinate 786,846,379 of NC_090928.1, read as the reverse complement.
TGGGGTATTCAAATGGTATGTAGCCAGTAATGTACATAGGGCCCTAGCTTGTAACTATGCAAAATAGTATGCAGATTGGTGAAAAAGTGTGGAATTGTATAAGGAGCAAAGCTTCGGCAAGCCACAAACAAATTTAGAGATTTGCTGGAATCTGGGAAAAGTGGTGGTGTTCCCAAATGTAGGGATTGCTACTCAGACGATTGCTGTGAGCCCAGCAGACCGCCACCCTCTGCCCCCTCGGGCACTGAAGCTAACCAACTACACCCACACAGAAGTTAACCGGCCATACCTATACAGAACACGATAGGCCCATCACCTCACGCCTTAAGAAAGACCCATGGTTGAAACACGTGTCAGCACTCTAGCAAATGCAAACAGCATATGGCATATATCTAACAGCACACAGAGATGTCCACCACAAAAATGGCAACATTTGTAAAAAATGTTCACGGAAACTATTAAATATTAAACTCGACCAATCTCAAGCACACAACGGCGTCCTGTATCATTAGAGACTTAGTAATGGGTATGAAAATACCAATTGGCAAATGCCACATCCAGCACTACGGTAAAACAGGGGTGCAACCCCAACCTTATACATTCCTAAACCCTGGGACTGCAGGAGCTCTGTCCCACTGGAACCCCAATTAAAGGCAGCAGGTAATATAACCTCATACGGAGAAACTTGAAAAGATCAGCACAGAGATCCACAGTTCCTTCAAGCTCCCACCCTCAAATTATAAAAAGAACAACGCTTCGCCAAGCCACAAACCCACAAAGAAATGTTATTTTTGATGAAATCCTGGGAACGGTGTGGGGTGTCCAAATGTTATGTAGCCAATAATATATGGAGGGTCCTAAAAGGTAACTATGCAAATTGTGGTGCAGATTGGTGAATCAATGTGGAATTGTATAAGGAACAAAGCTTCTCCAAGAACCAAACCCACAAACAAATTTCAAGTGTTGCTATAATCTGGGGAAACTGGTCGGGTGCTCACATGTCATGTATCCAGTAATGTCCGTAGAGCCCAAAGAGGTAACTGTGCAAAATGTGGTAAAGATTGGTAAAACGGTGTGGAATTGTATAAGGAACAACGCTTGCCAAAAACCCAGCTACCCACAAATATTCACTTTTAAAAATATAGATTACAGAGTGGGATTCACCGACCTATAGTTAAGGTGAAAACTATGTACATAGGGCCTCATTACACGGTAGGCGGTGGACCAAGGTGCTATTAGCACCTTTGTCCATGCCGGTACATTACCGGCACCACCTTGGCGGAAAGGGGAATTACCACCCTACTCCAAGGTTGGTGGGGCGGTAATTCCCCCTTCCACCATTGCCCTTCCCCATTCCCATTTTTGCCCCCTTTTACTGCACAGGGAAACTACAAGTTTGTCACTGGGGGTTCACTGATACAACTCCAGTATAGAGCTAGAGGTAAATCAGGCCCACCTGCAAATAAATGCTAGTTTTTCCTTCACCAGAACCGCTGGTGCACGAAATACTGTCAATGCCCCCCATGGAGTCCTATCAGACTCCATGGAATGGGGATTTACTGGTGTTTCCACTGCTTTTAATGGTGGTCGGTCAAAAAAACGAAAACAAAATATCGATTTTTTAATTCGGCTTTTAGACTATAAACCACTTTTAATATCCCAGTAATACCGAGATATCAGGTGGTGGAAACAGTAGGTAGGTTTGCTGGTATCCCGCCAGAATTACTGACAGGATACCGACAATCTAATAATGGGGGCTCTTGTTTTTTTGGCTCAATGCAAGTGATTCCTTCGATAATACAGTGGAAGTTGAAAATGAAAAGTGCTCAAAACGCTATTTGGAGTTTTAAAAAGGATGCAATCACGTCAGGATAGAGGTTGGGAGGGGGAAAGTAGACGCCATGTGACATTTGGGATTTGGGGTGGGTTGGGGATCCAGTTACAGCTAGAGCATTTTTGGTTTATCTGGGGAAGGCCACAGGAATCCAACCAATGATAGAAGTGGGTAAGGGGTGTGAGTTAGGGAGGGAATAAGCAATGGAGGGGAATGAGGACCATGGAAAAAAGAAGGGGGCACAAATTGAGTGACTGTCTGGACGTGGAAGACTTTTTAATTATACTACTTTTCCTGTTAGCGCAGGAATTGGTAAAACGGGAATTCCTGTTATCGAAAATGATTACTGTGAATGATTGTGTGAATAAGGATTTAGAAGGAAAAGGTTTAACATCTGTTGCACCAACATCTACTAGGCAGGGGGCAATGGGTGTTTTGTAACAAATGAATGGTGTGATTTAAAGCCCATGAGCACATATGTATGATTACAGTAGGTATTCACAATGTCATACAACATGGCATCATGGGGGACATCCGCGGGGTCACGCTGAGTTAAGAAAGTCATCACTTCCCACATCTGCTGAACTTGAAAGGTTTTATTGTTTTAAATCTGATCACATTCACTCTCTCCTAAATAAAGTTTTCTCACTGAATATATATGTGTTTATTTTGTAAACCAACTCTTTTTGATAATGCAACATCATGGTCACTTCCCTGGCATAAAGCTGGAGACCACCTTTATTTGTATTTCTTTAAAGATGTTTGAGTTTTTGAAAACCCGTCTAATTCTTGCCCGGAAATGAGGGGCTGAATTACATCAGTAGGGTGTCTTAAATGAATTGTATGGTAGTAGTCTAGAATCTATAATTTAATTTAACACAAACATCTCACAGAAATAGACGTGGGAATGTGGAACCCAATGATTGCATTGCTGTGCTTTGTGCGCAATGGTATAAGACGTACCAACAATGGAATCTTCTAGTGGATAGCTACACAAGCAAAGCTTAGGTATCTGACGTGAGAACACTCTGCAAAGCTTAGGTATCTGACGTGAGAACACTCTGCAAAGCTTAGGTATCTGACGTGAGAACACTCTGCAAAGCTTAGGTATCTGACGCGAGAACACTCTGCAAAGCTTAGGTATCTGACGTGAGAACACTCTGCAAAGCTTAGTGTGGTAAACTTAGTTTGCTTCTTACACCAACCACTCATTGGACCTAAGGATTTAATCTAGCTGTGCCATGTGCAGTGACTTTAAAAGTAGTTGACCAGTTGATCTAGGAGGTTTCTAGAAAAGGTGACCCAAACGAGGGGTTTTATGTCTTAATACTTTTGTTTACCAATGTGTGTAGTGTCAAGTGAATACTGAAACCTCTGTGACAGTTGATAGGTGAATTCCAGGAATGAATCTTTGCTAGTGCCTTTCTATTAGACTGAGAACAACATTGAATGCTTTGCAGGAAGCAGGCCACTCGTGGAAAGCAATTAACCCTGGCAATACTTAACGATTAGTTCTCTCAGAAAACCAGTGGTCACCAGACCCTGTTCAAGAAATGCCTAGCAGTACAACCCAGAAAATTGAAATCTAGTCATGTCACATCCCAGCTGAAGTGCACAGATCACACTGGAAGAAACCATCTGAAATACCAGGAATAATATAAAAGATAGAACTTTAGTCCATGTTACCATCATGCTATTCTGAATGATTTACAAATATTGCAGCTGCCACTTGTTAGCTTGATGTGTCTTAGTTTCCAGGGAAAAGCGTGTTTGAAATGGCATCCCTCCTACATGCCTAACCCTATAGGGAGGCCAGCCTAAAAACAAGAATATGGCAAACGTTTGCTTAAAAGCTAGTTGTTTGGATTGGGAGGTGTAAGCGGTGTACATTGGTGGGCTCTCACTTGTGTGTCAGCTTGCAAGGCCTGCCCCACTGAGAACATCCTTTATTCAATACATGCATACTACAATTTTCTGACTAACTCACCATTGAGCGGGAACTAAAAGTAACTACATGTTTTTGTAAAAGAATGTAGATGTAAAACTCCACACCTTCCGCACCATCTTGTCACACATAGCCCTGAAGCAACTCTCCACCCATCCGATTTTTCAAGGCAAACAAGTTAATAGCAAATCAAGCAGGATAGCTACACCTGAGCTTCCTTTCTGGATACCTATACCTTAAGGGGCTTAATCACAACTCATCTAGAAGCATGCTAGCACACTGAACCTGGTTCCTTCCTACCTGTATGCATAAACCGCAAAACAGCAAAGCAATCCTGCACTACTCTCTCTTATCGCTCCTACTGACGAAAGCTCACCCATTTCCCTGAAGCTCTCAAGTAAGAAGAGAACATGAAAATGGCATCACCAGTTGAGGAGGCAGCTTTTGGTGCCAGCGGCGGGGGATAATAGGGTGCCAGCTGGAGGCTGATGGGTGCACTGGGCAAGGGTGGGACCAGGGGGGATGGCTGCCTCCACTGCCTCCCCCAGGCTCCACCACTGGGCAGCACTATATTAAACTCAATATCACAAATGCGCTATGTTCAACTCAATATTATGACGTATAATATTTGTAATATTGAACTATATGGCAATAACTAAAGACTGCAAAATAACAAACAATATGCTAAAACTAGAATTCTCCCTAGACCACATACATGTATTCCTATTGCCACCTCCTGCGTGCTGACAACAGACGGCTTCATCCCTTGTGGTGACCTAATGGGCCCTGCAATTTTACAGCCCTATCCTGGGCCCATTACTCTGCATTATAATGATAAGCAGTGACGCACACACCTATGACGCTGTGTAATTGCCATACATTGGGCATTCCAGTGATGGAAATAAAGATAAGCTGTAGAATATAAATAGAGCAAAGGAAAGCACCATAAACTAGGCATTAGCTAAACCATATGCATGACCTGTTGGCTGCTTCAAACAAATCGTTACTTGTATTCTCTTTATCATGAAATAATCATACTCCATGGAAACGAGCATTGACCCTAGCAGATAAGAGGAGGGGTACCATATATATTGCCTCAATGGTCCATCCATACATGCTTAGGAAGCTCGTGCTGATGAAGGGGAGCGAGCCAAGCTTCGCTGTATACTTTAGTTTAACTACGCGACTTAGTTCCAGGGGGCAGCAGGCCACTTCACAGAGAAAATGTTACCAAGCCAAATATCTCAAATGTGATGCACATGTTTACATGAACAGGGGGGCGGGGGGCGGGGGGCGTGTGGTGTACAGTTCAGTCTGCATTAACGACACCAGAAGGTTAAAGGGGTGGTACGGGTGGCTGTGTAGTTGGAACATCACATTTTGTGGTGCTTTATTCAGAGTGCCAATACACACAGGGGACCTAAATCACACGTGTTCATTAATTGACCATGACCTGATTCGAAACCAGTTTCAAATGTCTGCAGTTCATCCGTTATACTATTTCGGGCCTTTCATTAACTAAGCTTTAGATTTATATTGATATTTTAGAATATTTACCATTTATGTGCCACACACCAATGGTACCCAATTTAACAGTCAATGCACTGCTGGATGCACGCAGAAACGTGGGGGAGAGCTTCATTAATTTACAGGCCTTATCTTGTTAAATGCTCTTCTGTGAGCAAAACCAGCATCCCTCCTTGACTAGGCTAATAACTGAGCCACCCCATTGAAGCGCTTTGAAACACATTGTGTATAGGCGCTATATAATTAAACAATCATATCATATCATATCAGATATAGGCAAACAACTTTTAACTCTGACAAAAAAACACAGGGAAAAGATATACTCAACAATGTGTATTATTTATCCTTGGAATGTGTTTTCCCACAATTGTATGAAAGCATCTTGTTTAGATTGATAATATATGTAATCTACTCGTATGCAATTAGATCGTAAATTGTTGCATACATACCTCCAAAGTGTCCATAGCTTAAAACGCAATGCTCTTTTAACAGGTTGTCCTGTCTGAGCTTCTTTCAAAATATTCAAAAGAGATTTAATGAGCGTAGCTAATCAAAGACCCAAAGCCTGCAACAATTGCACAATCCCAGGAACTGCTCAATTTCCTTTACCGTAGAGGGTTTTGGAATCTTTTGAGCCGTTTCTATTCTTTCAGATGTCAAAGCCATTCTTTTTGCTAAGATATTCTGACCAAGGTACACCACTTCAAGCTCACAAAACTTCACCCTTTCCTTATTTACTTTGTGACCTTTTTCCTGCCATGGCACATAGTATTGCAATTGAGTCCTTTACATATGTTTCCTTGTCAGTACTAAAAATGTAACTCTCTGTTTCCATAAGTTCTCTATAGTGAGTTCAATTCCCTCTTCCTCTTCTTTGGACATTGCATGCTGTTTGACTCTGGGTAAATGAGCTCCTTCTTTCAGAATGTTTTTCATTGGCCCTATCCCTTTCAACAGACTCACTTCATCTCGATGTGTAGTGCACAAGTGCAGTGGTACTTGTGCAAGTATCTGAAAATGGTTCTGTCCTGTGTGACATTTCATCTGGCTACTTCTAGCAGATCTACCAGTTCCCTGAAGGGCCATGGGACAGGGCAGTTGTATTGCCAGTCTCCATTGCCTATTCTCCCTCATCGCATATTCTTGAAGAGAATCGGGCAAAGGTACATCCGTCTTCAAAATCTGCAAGGCCTCGAGTTATCTTAACTTGACAAAGGGCTACATTAGGAGGATGACAACCCATAAAATGTTAATCTCATCTGTCCCTTGTATGGACACCCAAGTTGAAGTAACACACCGCTGGGAAAGAGTGACCATTCTATGTGTGCCATTCGCGTGATACTCAATCAAAATGAGCGGAATAAAAACAACTCATGCTGGTACTCGGGTCATTGACTCCACAACACAACCTGCCCCCCCCGCCCCCAATCTCTGCCATTATTGTAGATAATATGTGCAGTAAAACATCAAATGATTGAGGAGCCCCCACTACCTGAGTTTCGTTGGACCCAATACTTGATTGGAGACAGTATAAACCCAGAGTTTCACGAATGAATCCCTCTTGCATACAGGTAATCGTCATATTTAGTTTTCCCAACAGATCTCTACTCAGGAAGTTCACTGCTGACTGTGGAGCATACAATAAGGGAGTTTTAACAGACTTATCACCTAAAGTGACTTCTACTTGTTGTGTGAGAGGTATTCAGTGGATAGCCCTGGAAAAACCTTGTGTGTCAGTTACACTAGAAGACATTGGAAACTCAACCTCCTTCACACAGGAGTGAGTGGGACCCATGTCTGCTCAAACTGAAAACATTTGCCCATTCAAAGAACGTTGAACTATTGGTTCTTTTTTCTGTTCCTTGGGAATCGTCACTACCGGGCACTGAATGTCTCCCAGTGGGCTGTCCTATAACATCTAAGAGAACGGAGTACATCCTCTCATAGAATGCAATAACTGCTCTTGCACTCCCTCAGGTGATTGTGTAGCTAGTGCTCCCAGAACATTCACATTTTGTGTCAAAGTCCTGGAGTACCATCGGGACCCTGCTCCCCTTGCCTCATATGTGCTAGTCGAGTACGACAATATCTAGCAAAGTGACCAACTTTGTGATAATATCAACATTCTGAGGGGGGTCTGGGTATACCCCGTCCCCATTGAATCATCTGCAATTGCTGCTGTTCCATGCCAGGACTGGGCAAATAATTCCCTTGTGGCTCTATACCTTTCCCTCTCCCTGCTTGATTCCAGACCTCTTGTCACCCAGACTAAAACTGTGATTGAGGCACCATAGTTCCATTCTCTCGGATAACACTAGTAATCACTGTCCCTTCCAGCATTGCTTTTTCTATTTTTTTCTGAATCGACATTTTCTCTCCAACCTAACTTTGTATCTTGCTTGTCCTTTTCTGTGGTGTGCATTATTCTGTAAAAGTGTACAATATGCTCTTGGAAATCAGCCCAAGCAATCACCTCTAACTCAATCACTCTTTCTAAGTCTGATTGAACCAGCTGCGGTAACCCTTTCTTATAATATGAATGAACAAGGCTGGAGATCCCCCAGCCTGAACCCATGTTTGTCCTTCCACAGCTCTCCACTGATCTTGCATACAGGTTTTATAATCTGCTGGGTCTTCTCCTGGTTTCAAACTACTACTAAGCAATGCCCCTACATCTGGTTTGTCTGGATATATAGCCTTAAGCGTTGCCCAAATCCGGAACTGATTATATGCAGCACCGTCATAGGTATCATCAGTAATTGCAACTGTACAATCCTGCATGATCCATTAACTGATTTGTTTGTTCCCAAAAAAAGCACTGAAAGTAATAATCATACTAATTGGGTATTTATAATGCACCTATATACAATGTGTTTCGAGGTGGAATAAAGCAAGAGGGTAAGGGAATGGGGAGGACAAACAAAAACGATCCTACTAGGTCTTGTGACATTCAGATCATGCACATGCAGTCAAGTGCAGGGGAGAGGGGACAGGGGAGTGACGCTCAGGGCAAAGGGCCCATGAGAAAAGCGAGTGCCTGGGGAGGTCAGGTGGACGGAGCCGGGGGAAAGCAGAGAGAGTACAGGGGAAGGAAGGTCCACCAGCTACGTGTGAAGTAAGGGGCTAGAGGGGCTACAAGGGTGCTGGCCCAGCCAGGCTATGGCCAGGGGAGGGGCTCAGAGGGCATGTGATGGTTGAAGGGGGGCAGGGGTGACAGAAGGCTCTTGTTGCCCCCTAATGCCAGGGTTACACCCGCCGTCTGTTTTTCAAAGTGATGAATCCTTTTACCAGACCCATCTGATAGTGGTGGCAAGCCCTTTCTTAGATTTGCCCTGTTCATTTGTGGCCATGGGACATATTTCAAATTATTTCCTGGAGTCTGGAAAAGCGGACACTTCGTCGTGACTGATCCTATCTTTTCCTTAGCTTCCTTTCGCTCATATGTTTCCTATATTATTAATGCTGCCTTCATATAATCATAATCCCATTCAAGATCTCCCTGCCCTTGTCGAATGCATAATCTAGCGGTGTCCATATATCTTCGTTTAAAAGACCCTTCTCTGGCCATGGTATAATTTGGGATTTTAATCCCTGTCCATCCCGCTAACATCCAGCAGAAAGCTTGCCCATAGAAACCCATAGAATCCATCTCTAATCGTTGCGCTGGTGTTACTTCCCCGTAGAAAAAGATGTTCCGTTCCCATTCACCCTTTGCTTTCCTACTGCTTTTGCTACTCCGTGTAGGGTTCCAGATGCTCCCTCGAACTCTTCCGCATATGACGTTCCCTTTTCTTTGCTCCTTGTTCACTGTGCAATACCTTCTCTTCCACTTCTTCCTGCCCCTCTTTGCTAACGTTCTCTTCACCTTCTTCACTAACATTCTCTTCTCCTTCTTCTCCAACTTCCTCTACTTCCATTTCCGCTGACTTGGCCAGTTTCCGCTGCAACCCCATCAAATCCTTAAAGGTTTTCCCTCCCGGCCCCATAAGGTCCCTTTATAATAAGCACTGCAAGTCGTGCCCATTCAGCCTCTTCCTTTTTGGCAGGTTCAGATCAGAGTTCCAGTGTCAACACCCATAGCTCATCCTACCATATCTTCCATTAACATGATGTCCCACCCACTATTTACACTACATTCCGTTTGCCCCCCAGGGCGAGTGAGTGCCAAGAAAAGGTCTTGCATTCCCTATGCTTCTGCTGTGGCTGGAGTGAATATTAGTGACGCGGCGCGCACCTTCAATATTTCCAGAGACACGTGGTATGATGGCATTCCCTACTCCGGGCTACCTGCCACTAATCTCACTTCCTTCTTAAAAGGGCATATATGCTCGGTTAAGGCATGGCTCTAGCCAAAGACACAGAATAAGCAAAAAAAAAACATTTTACTGTTCTATCTATTGCATGCACTTCATGAGTGTATCTATTGCTATAAGGAGCAACATTAGTAAAACTTTGTACAATACTTAATAAAGCAAAAAAGGAAACGATAATCTTTTCTATTGATTAAAGATTGGATAACATTACACGTCCAAACAAACATTAGGACTACCTCCATATGAAGAATAACACCAGGAAGCCTGCAAAGCTATACTACCGATGTCACTTTCAATAGTGACAGGAGCAATGGACTTGAGACCTTTACAAATAAAATATTGACATTTTTTCTCATGCAGTTTCATTTACCGTTAGTCTATTCCCTACGATATAACACCCCTTTAGTTAAAATGGCTCTACAAGTGATACCTATCAAACTATTTTATGCATTAAAAACCTACACATTGCTAACGTAGCCCCATTCACAATATAATAACGCTGCAGAACAGAGGGGTCAGTTACGCTTTTAATATTGTCATTTGCTGCTTACAGTAGTGCTGGAAATAGCACTGTTATACAATAACACATCTCATCACAAACGCGTATCTGCTGCGTGCAGACCTGGAGCACGCAAAAGTGCCCATGAAGAAAACCTCTGGGCTTTTCTGAGGCCTGCGCTGATACACTGCCCATGGTCCTAGTCCATCCTGCAAACTAAACAGCTAGGCCTCAGTGTTAGCGCTCATATGCAACCACGCAATTAACATCCATAGGCATATCTCATTTTGTGATCGTCTAGTGGTGTGCACTGTATTCTAGATGTGGACTGTGGGTCTCAGGTGATTCTTATGACTATTATGAATCATGTTGACAGTATGAACTGTTTGTAAAAAATATACTTTCCCTTTTGGAAAGGGTGTTTGTTTCAACCACACATAGATATTTACCTATGAATGTATAGGATCATTTTTAAACTTTGTGGTATCAGCTCTGGTAGTATGATGTTTTGCACTTCTTAATACACTGGCCCTCATTACGACCCTGGCGGAGTGGGTTTACGCCAGCGTTATTCGCGGCGGACCCGTCCGCCCTACTACGAGTTCCCGTAGCGCCATGGAACGTTTTCCGCCTGGTTTTTCCGGGCGGAGAAATCCATGGCGCTACGGGACCTTGATGTTAATTACGCCACCGTATTTTGCGGTGGCGCAATTAACGCCTTCCCCACTCCCATTATACCCTATGGGGCAAAAATGGGAATGGGTAAAATGGGGAATGGGGATTTACCGCCCCGCCAAGGTCGGCATGGGGCGGAAAATCCGCCAACCTCCATGGCGCTATCGGCAGCTTTCCGCCGTGCTCCGCGGTGCATTTAGCACCGCGATTTCCGCCAGGGTCGTAATGAGGGCCACTGTGTGTTATATCACAGGTGTATCTATCTCGGTAGAGTCTTTGCTTATGCCCTTGATACAGAGACAGTAGTAGGTGTATGCAGCAGAAGAGTTACTGAGTAATTGTATATGCTATTCCAGTCCAGGAGAAATGTTGTGTGTTTCAGTAAACTAAACACACAGCGTGGTCAATCTGTTTGAGTGTTTGCCCCACTAATCACTAATCCTGAGCAAACATTGTATTGGTCTAACCTGATAGGCACTTGTGAATTGCTAATTTCTCTCTTTGTATCCACAGGTGATGGTCACTTGCCTTCTCCCACCCTGATTAGCCGTCAAGGCAGGGTTTATTTGGAAGAAGTACACTGAGCCTGCACGTAATCTGTCTGTTGTCTGTTACATACTTTGTAGTTCCTTATCTGCTCTGTGTAATATTTCTAAGGGGGCCTCTACTTTTTTTTCCTTTCCAATCCGTCAATGAGGAATCGTTTTTCGTCTGCATTTTTCCCTTCCTTATCGTTAGCTACAAACTTAACCTTTGCCTTTTTTCTGTTTCCCTCTGTCTCTGAATCTGTGTCTGCAGCTACACATATATCCCCAGACATGGTAAGGGGCATTGCAATTTCTCTTTCGCCTTCCTCTGAGGTTCCCCAAGTGGCCGGATTTTACATTCCGTGCAAACCTTTTCAGCGGCAGGATACATAGAACCTAGAGATTTATTTTCCCCAGTTTCATATGGAGGCAGAGCAGTGGGTTTCACAGTGACATGCATTTCAGGCACTTGAGCATGACATTGTGTCTCATCTCCATGTTCCCACCGTAAATTTAAAATGTGCAACCTTTTTCCCCCTTTTTCTTCCATCATAGTTGCCTCTACCATAGTATGAATGTGTTCCAGTACTCTGAGAAAAAAGGATCCCCCCTCTGTCCATGACACAGTATACCTCTTCGTAGCTCGTACCCACTCTGTGCAAAATTTGGTATTATCATTTTTTCTGTCACTTGACTCGCACACATAACCTCCAATGGAACCAATGTACATTTTAGATACGTACCTGAAAGTACAACACATTCCTGCGGATCCCTTATATCATCACCTGAGCAAAAAAGCACTAGGTGGGTCCCTTTACAAATGATAAATTCATCACCTAAGTAAGAACTGCTCGGTGGATCCTTTTACACAAATTCATTAACTTCGTGCCCACGTCTCTACCTTTTCAACTATGTGAAAACCCATGTTCCTCTACCCCGTGCCCCTACTGAACACTCTCTACCCACCCAGGGTATCCCAAACTCTAGAAGTTCCCAGGCCTTCAGCAAAGCTCAGCGTCTGCCTTATCTCCTCTTTCTATGCATATAAACTGAGGGCGAGGCACTGGTGTACAAGAGAAGGACATGAAAGGCCAGCAGACTGCTGGACGCCTACCCTGGCTCACCAAATGTGATCTGGGATTTAACTGAAATCATAATAACACGAGAAAGACAGTGGCATGAAGGTGGGTCCCTTAATTATTAACCACGGCCGGAAGTGGTTTGTTTAATCTTGCAGGGCTGCAACAAAGACTCAAAAACGTCAAAATCAACAGACACTGTATACAGGTTTCATGCAAAGGTCAGCAGATCTCACACCTTTGCAGTGTCAGGTTTACGCATCCTTATCAGCTCAGGGTTATCTTAACAATCTGCAGTTTGTTCCTTTATTTAAACAATCGTGTCAGGAAACACCAGACATAGTCAGCTCACTCTTCTTTTGACAACCCAGCTGTTTTTGCAAAACCCAAGAACTTGTTTCACCATCCCCCACCCTACATGAACATCACATGACCCTTCATACAAAATGAATGCCGATACAGAATGGATGCCAGGCAAAATCAAAACGGCACGCAACTAATCAAAATGGCTGCAAATTGAATAACAAAAACGAAAATCCAATCACCCTATTCTAATTTCTTCCTTCAACATAGATGAGTTTCTGCTTCAAAAGTGATGTTCTACTCACTGTTAATTGACAATTACTGGCAATGCCAATTGCAGGTTTTTCACTTTACTGTATTTTTACACGTAGTAGTAGGGGACCCACATTTGGATTTGATACTCTATAGGTAGCCAGTACAGAGATCTTCTTACCTCTGAGATGTGGTCATCTGAAGTACACAATTTAGCAGAGCCTCTGATTTGGACAGCAGCTTCTTTGATACATCCAGGTAAATGGATAGACAGTATTGTACTTGAGATACAATCTTTTGCAAGTAAAACCTGGCACAACAGGCTGGAAAAATGGGCGACTAGAAAGCCAGACAGCTTCGGTATTTTCGGAACATCGTGTGCTAAAGAAATCTGAAACACATATGTAATTTTCACAACCTTGTTCTGATTCAGTGTAAGAATTGCAACATATTACATGGTCAAATGAAATGTGGGAAACTACCTAGATTTACTAATGTGCATAAGGAGTCGCGTTTTAGAGCTGCCATTTTCTAGTTTTTAAAATTGCTTGTCATCCAGGAAAAATTGGGAAATAGCAAGTTATCCTAGACAGGAAGTGTCTTTGTCAATGGAAAATCAATGGTAGTGTGACCTCTTAGTAGGATGTCCAATTAAAATGTGTTAAAAAATAAGGTCCAGATTTGCATACAAATATTGTGCAATCCCGTATTTGCTATAAAGAGTGTGTTTAAAATGAGCAGGCTTGAGTGCCTGCATTTTTGAATGACCAACTGTAGCTGGTGTCATGGTGTCCAGCTGAATGAGAATAAACATTGCTGTCTGAAAAGATCCCGTGTCTGATGAGGTTTTTTTTCAAATATGACTGGCCTGGGGCTTCCGGCACAATACCAACCAGTAAGGCATGGAAGGTGGCATGGTAACCACTCACCAAACACCTTTAGACTTTCTGGATGGGGCCTTAGAATTTTTGCCCATCTGCAGCCTCTGCAAAAGCAGTGATGGGTACCCTTCTGATGGCAGGATGTGTGCAGGCTGCTCTAGCAGCACATATCTTGAACTAGTCAATGGAAATGGAACCCAGGAATATTTACCTAAAGCAAACTGATGCCAGAAAAAATGGACAGACGGCCAGTGTTGGAAGAATCAAAGACGAATGCAGAGGCACCATAAAAATGTGTCATTTTAGTTATTATTCCCATTTTCACTTGTTACCATGACACAGTTGGCCTGTGGGATGCAGGGGATCACGTGGCACTGAGCACATGGGACACAATCTAAACAATCCCTAGGGCCTTTGAGTACATTCCACCCACTTACGTAGGGTTTTTACCAGTATCAAGTGAAAATTAGAGAGGTATAATAAATCAGTTTAAAATGGAAGGTAATTTCTAAAAGTGCAAAGAGGCCTGAATCTGTCAACAATATAATCATGTTTACTTAACTGTAGAACATATTCTATATTACAGAAATGTTTTCAAGTGTTCTGAATTACAAGCACATGCATTTCCTACATTTAATCAGAGTCCTTTAATGCAATGTTTTGTTTCTCCAACAACTGTCTGATTATTGTGCAAAGCTTATAATATTATAGTGAATTTAAATAATATTCTACATTATAATGTGTTGAAAAGCTGTGATTCTATTGTGGTGACCTAGTTTTCAGCTCAGAGCCATCCATTCCTCCCACCTCTAAGAGTATTCCGGGGATTAATATTAGAAAAACACTATAATGTGGGTGCTGGTGAGCAGAGACTAAGATGGCCGGTTGTGCACGGAGCTCCCTAGCCCGAAGCAAAATCCTCCTGTAATTCTCAGTATGAAGGCTGGATATTTGCCCTGAAATTCCTACCCTCCATCTCGAAACCCTTCTATGTGGAGTGTCACCGATCGTTTCTCTCCTACTTATGCTCCGTCGCTCCGGTGTTTTCTGGTTTCTGTTTCTGTGGATCTGAGGCTTTCGGTGAAACCTGAGCCGTAGTGTGCACCTGATCAGACTCAGGTGGCACTGCTCTGGGAATTGGCTGCCTGCCTTTTGGAGTCCCTGCTTCATGGAGGAGAGGCGGATCACGAGAAACCGGTTTGACATGTGGGACTGGCAGGTACTCACTGACTGTGCAGTGAGCTCTGGCCGAGTAGTGCATGTGCCAGCGGCTCAAATCCTGGTGCCCCAGTGTGTGTCGGGCTGTCTCTGTGTCAGTGGATGCTTCCCCAGCCATGCTGACTAATGGTGGGGCCATCACCCATGCTGCATATGGTCCGCTATATAGTGGCTGGGATTGTGGCATGATCGGGCCCGGCTGCCGATGTGTTGGAGTTCGGCACTGGGAGTTCGGCACTGCTTACGGTGGCACCTTGTTGGTACAATGAAAGCATTTTTGGAGGTGAGCCATGAACTTTCCCATGGGACATCTGTAATTTACAAAACCAAGGAGTGCTTGTTGGGGTCCTGCCCCACTTCAGAATCCCCCTCCGCTAACTCCTACAATCATGACCAAGGAGATAATAAAAAACATGCCTGCATGAAAATGTACAGAAGCACACTAACATGAGCCTCTCCTTGCCAACCCACGTTCACGACCACAGGAACAGTGGATGCTGGTGGAGCCATGGAACTGTCCCACCCATACCCTTTGATGGAGGCTATGCAGTTGGGTTTCGTTTTCGGTCAACTCCTAGCTGGATGGTCTATCAGTGAATATATACTCCATTGACAAGAAATTGGAGAAATAAAGCAGACACATTACCAATGCTGAGTCCAGGATTGGGGAAACAGAGGATAGAGTTCACACAATTGAGGCCAGCCTAGGGTTCCTGAAAAAGGAACTAACCACTGTTAAGATGAAATGCAAAGATCTTGAATTCCCTTTTAGGTTCAAAAATGTTTGGGTCATTGTGGGGCCAGAGTCATGCCTTAAAGGCCGGATGGAAATGTTTGTGGAGGGCCTCCTGACCATCAATTTGGGCCAACCCATGTTCTCCCCTCAGTTCCTTATGGAAAGGGCACATTAAGCACTACAGCTGCTGCTTAGACCCGGGGCCGCACCTTGTACCATCATTGCGGGAGTCCTCAACTGCAGGGACTGAGACCTCATCTTGAACTTGTCCAGAGAGCAGGGAGGGATGTGTTTTGAAACCAGGTGGGTGTTGATCTATCTGGACTTCTTTCCTGCTGTGCTATTGGCGGCGAGGTCCTTCGACTTAGCTAAGCTCGTTCTCAGAGACCGTCAAATACCCTATGCTGTTTTGTTCCTCCCAAAGTGGCAGATTCAATTTGGGGGACGAGCTCATTCCTTCCTCAAGTCCATCATACCTCCTAGGGCACCCAAGCCAAACAGCTTCCCTTACGCTACGGATTGGAGTGGAGGCCCAGCTCGTGAGCAGAGCTGAGCGGGCTACCTGGACTTATGAGCAGAGAGATGTGCCCTGGTGAGGCCGGTCTAGGTGCTTGCTTTCTAAAAAAAAGGGCACTATGCGGAACTGATGAATGGCTATGTAATTACTGCTGTATACATCTCCTATCCATATGTTGTCTGGAGTTACTGGGATTCAGTGTAGAGCTGCAAATGCCACTCACTGATTTTTCAACTAGTTACAAATGTGTTGGCACTTTCTGTCAATTTAGGGTGTACAATGTGTTTGGGGTTGTTGTTCTTCTACAGAAGTTAATTAAGACATCAGTGTCATCACATGTTTATCAGTGTGTGGCACTGTGGGATATTGGATAAATTATGAAGGACGAAGTATATATGTTTCCATCATCATGTCGCACCCTCCTTTGCAAGCCCCATTGACACTCCTATGGTGGAATATCTGAGGAATTAATAATCTGGCAAATGCTGGGAAGCTGGTTGCTTATGTTGATTGTCATTTCCAGCCGATACTTATGCTACAAGGGAACCATTGAATGGCAAATGTGCATGAAGCCTTGGGTCCCAAGTGGTGTGGGTTCAGGTATTACGGAGCATGTTCTTCACAGGCACAGGAGTGAAAACGTTAATTCACCATACGCTACAATTTCCAACACAATACATCTGTTTTTGACCCAGGGTTTACGTATGTTGTCATGTGGGGGTTACTGGTGTGATCTGACATTCTCCTTCTAAACATGTATTGTCCAAATTAGATGATCCCACATTCTACAGGCAGCTGGCCTATACCTTGGATGCTTTGGCAGATATCCAAGCGGGGATCTTAATACTATCTTTCATATGGAACTTGACCCTCCACTGCTTCCCATAGGCCATTGTTAAGCACTGTTAAGGCAATCAGGCAAATTAGGCAACAATTCCAACTAGTGGTAAGTGGAGGTACCTATATCCATGGAGTAGGGAATACTTGTTTTATTCTACAGTACACACAGGGGCAGCCACTTACTTACGGTGGAGGGGTGCCACCACCCCACCCAGGGAGTGTGCAGTGAAAAGTGTTCACTCCTCTGCATCATTATATTTTTTTTCGTGTTCAGAGAACAGTTTTCACTCCTCTGCATCATTTGTTTTTGTTATGAGCAGCAGGCCGTGCCGTGGCGGAAAATGAAAGGTGTGTAAAAGGTGTGTAAAAAAAAAATAAGAATGAATTTGCATTGCATCTCAGGTCTCACATGTAAAATGCATGGAGCTCGTAACTCTGCGCATTTTATGTAACCCACAGATAATTTAGGTGGGTGGCGGGTCGCTAGAGGTGGCCCCGCCAGTATATATCTGTGCGCAAAAAGCACAGTGTCAATGGATGGGTCTCTTTTACAGTAAGCATTGCATAGCAACTGAATTTACTGAATGTCATTGGCTGTTTGCCAGCCAATGACATTAATGAGTGTGGGCGGGGTCATGGGCACAGGGGTATGGTGATGATGCCACCTTCTCACTTCGTGTTGGACAGTGAGTTGAGGTTGTTGCCTGCAGTGTAGAAGAGCGAGAACAGAAGAGGGTCCACGTGAACGGGCTGGCCTTGCCTTGTCAACTCGAGCTCCGGCAAGTAAGTGTGTGTTAACTTCTCATCTTCAAGTTGTTATTTACTATGCGCAGCCTGGCCTTCATTCTCCAGGGCAGCAGGGCTGGCCGTCTGGACTTGAGGCCTGTCCTGGGGAATGCAGGGCCAAGTTCAAAGCTGTTGAATGAAAACTAGGCTGTGTAGGCCTTGCATTCACGTGTGGCTCTCCACCTTTCCACTTGTCTGTGTCAGGACTCCAGGACTGTCCTGAAGCCCTGCCCTCGGGAATGCAGGGCCTAGTTGTCGACGCCGTTAAGCCGTTGAAAACTAAGCCGTGTATGCCTGGACCCCACTCTACATCCATGGACGCTCGACCCTCCAAGTCTTACACATTCCAGTTGCCCACTGCAATCCTTTCTGCCCAGCTTTCATCTGCGGTGATATAAAATTCTATGTAGTAGAATTGTATAATACTGCAGATCCTATTTTATGAATCAAATCGATTCATGGCTGCACAGAATATGGCCAGTGTAGAAGGAAGAATGCTGTGTCTGCATATTCCTACCCTACCAGGCCTGTAGAGGTGGAAACAACGCAAAGGAAGAGATCAAGCACCCCTGCGACAACTGGCCACTGTTTTGGGGCTGTTTTCATCTTTGCCCAGAAGCAAGTCCCTCAATGCAAATACAATACATTCACTGGATGGTTTCACTATATCTTACACAGAGCACGGTTTCAGTGCAGGGCTGACACAGGTGATAGATTCATGGTAGACATAGGCGGCATTTGCCACTGGGCACAAGTGTCCCAGCCTTTTTCACTTGGTGGGGCCGCATTCAAATAGGCAGGAATGAGGTGCCACTGGAAAACCCTGCCAGAGTGACTTAAGCGGCTTATTACAAGCAGCTTCTTATTTCAGACCAGGGCTCACAAAGTGTCTCTGTGAAGCTGCCACACTCAGAGCCCACGGTGATCAAATATATCAGTACTGAGAGAATGAGGGAATGCATTGCAGTGCAGGTTTAGGCTCTTTCTGAGTTCGTGTGCTCTGCATATATGTTAACATGACATTTTAAGCACATCATTAGTGACCAATTAAAAAAGAAAACTGCATTACATGGTTTTAAAATTAACTAAATTCATAGGCTTGGCACACACAACTTTATTTGCTGTAGACATTAATACTTAACATTACACAATTCATAAAATCATAAACACAAATAATTAACAACTCAAAGTCATAGAATAAGCAAGACAATTAAATATAACAACATTAGGGTTTGCACAGATGATAACAGCAAATCATAATAAAGTGGTTAAGAACCCATTAAAAACAACATCGTAAACTAAATGTAGTTGTGAATTGTCAGATAAGTGACAATGAAGCGTGTCAACGTTGTTTGCCAAGGACAGATCGAGTATTAAAATGTATGTGGACGTAAAAGAAAGACATTAATGGCCAAATAACATACCAGTAATCTTCTATGTGTCCAGCTCTTTCTCATCACTGTCCTATCACAGTGAGGCAGAGACCCCAGTGTGAGACACATGCATAGGCAAGATTCTTTGTTTTTGGCCCCTACACGAAACCCCCTCATTACATCTAGTCATTTACCAGATCACAGACTCAAAGTCTGAGCCTGACCAGGAGGGTAAGGAACTGTGACTAGCTAGAAAGAGCTGGAATCAGAATAATGAAATTGGCCAATACCTCTTCATCACTATTCCTCATGGCAGACCTATATCATTAAGACATAGCAAGCCAAAGACTTTGAGAGGAGCCGAAGCACACCATGTAGGGTGCCGAAAACATGATTTCATAGAAAAGTCTGAAGGACAAATACATGTTGATGGGGGAATCCATGTGGCAGGAATGGGGGAACATTTTGCCTTTGCTGATGAGACGGCCAAACCCCTGGTGGATCTTCCTTGTAGGAAGCGAGGATGGAAGAACATGTTGCTGATTATGGGTTAACATGATTGCTTCCTTAACCAATCGACTGTGGTGAGAGGAAGAAGCATTAAGCCCTTAAGAGCAGGATCAAAAGGAACAAACACAGAGTCGCAGTGTGTAAAATGGGCTATGTGTAAGAGATAGAGATGGACTGCCAAGAGTAGAAGGGGATCATCCTTCGAGAAGGTGGTAAAAAAAACTCCTGCTCACTGTGAATGAATGAAGGATGGGGAGTCAAAGAATGACCCCCCTCTTCCACAAGCTGAAGTTAGAGTTATATACACAGTAGTGCCCCAATAATCGCATTCTTTGTGCAGAAGTGACTGCAAAAAGAAAGAAAACCTTCAAGGCGAGAAACTTCCTGGAAAATTTGGTTAAAGGTTTTAAGGTTTTAAGGGAAAGAAAACCCTTCAGGGGATGTTATAGGATGTAACACTCTAGTTTTACCCCAAACAAAGATCCCTGCCAGGCTGGGTTGCTGCAAGCTCAGAATGTAAGGTTGAAACTGCCAAACCTTTTTTTTAGGCCATCTGATAAGAACCGCATAATTAATATGGGGTTGCAGGATAGAGGTTTAACCCAGTGTTCAGCACACCAGACTGAAAATCCCCCACTGGTGATTGTAAGTTTTAAAGGAGAACAGCATCAAGATTTGTTTCAATTAGTGAAGCTGCTCATTCCGACATACCCTTCCCCATTAACTCTCGCCTTTCAGTTTCCATGCCTCGTGTTGTGACCTGTTCAGTGTGGACTTTGAAATGTGTGACCATCGTAGGGGAGAAGGGGACAGATGGATAGGCAACTCCATCAAGATTGTCCTAGACAGAAAGAGACAAGAGTAGTTCTCTGTCCCTTCTGACTTTCGCCTTTACCCTTATGTGTTGAAATTACTTCTGCCCTGCAGGGGTACAAGGGTAATTAGTGTCTGAACCTCCTATTCAGCACTCACACTTCGACAGACCAACAGTAATCCCAATCTTAAAGCTGAAAGAGGCACAGTCAAGAGATATACCTCTTTCACATGTTGTATTAAAGTGGGCGGAGATCATTCTATACTCTTAAGAGGCATATGAATGTGATAATAGCAGCAAGCAAACAACCATCGTACTACACTGCAAAATAAAGGAATGTTTAAATAAAGTTCTAGATAAATGTATATACTTTAATTAAACACACCCATGTGCAATAATAGCTGGCGATGAAACACTAGCAAAAACCCACCCCTGTGGAAAGAAAATAGAATAAGCAGAATGTAGATGATGCAAGCACTCTGGGTATTGTAGATGGGGTGAAATGCATGAAATTGAAACTAATATCACCAAAAAGTATATAGGTGCAAATGGGTGGCTTATCAGTAACTTGGGTCCCACAAGTGGAACACAGAGGCCGGGCCCTCTCAACAGCAACTTTATCAGTTCTTGGCCGGATTGACATTGTCGAACCAAGAATAAGGATGCTGTATTTGCAGGAAGAACCAGATTCTGATGCGGCAAGTCATGCTGATCCATGCAGCATAACTTTGGTTCAAAGCGGAGAACTGTGCAGTTCTAAGGCGGGGTTCGAGCAATGCAGTGTGGAGTGTTTCCAAGGAGCAGTCTGAAGGTTGATCTGTTTGAGATGTTGGTAACAGTTGGGTCAGGTTGATGAGTGACACGATGCTTCGAGTGGTTTGAGTCAATGTCCTTGGAACACCCGTCTTCACCTCCAGAGGAGGTCTTTGGATAGGACTGATCACCCAACAGGGTGCATATGAAGTCTTTTTAACATAAAAACGGATCAAAGACAAAGTGGGCAACCCAGTTCTTATAAAGGAAAAATACCACAGGGCATTGGGTAAAATTGTGCCTGTCTTTAGGGGTGAAAACCCTGTCAAAGTAACAAGTGAAATTTGCCTTCTTGCTTTGTAATCAAAGTGCTTTGCTCTGTAGGATGTGTAGGAAATAGGAAGGATTTATTGGGACGTTCAAATATGCACTAAGCAGTGAAACCTCTAGGCAAATATAGTCACAAACCTACTATAAAACAGACACATAAATTCAAGATAGGACACATTTAAATCAATAATCACTCTAAAACAGGTAAGTACTCAGTTGCATAAAGTTCAGTAGAAACACTTAGGGCATACATAAAACAGTTCCCTAGCATTTAGTAAGTTAAGGAAAGTTCAGATAAGTAACTCCCTATTCCATTACATTAGGATAGCGCTTGCACAGGTTCCTTGGACAGGTTAGCACCAACCTAAGTCAGGAAAGACAGAGCGATAGGAACATGACTTTACTCCCATGTAACCCTATGTAAGACAGTGGGGAGGGGAACAGATATGTTAACTTACCCCAAAGCTGCTGGTTCCACTATAGACACTGCTGATGTTTCAGATTCTGATGGACACACTTTCTTCTCTACTAGGTACGGTCGAAGCAGTCCCATGGGTTGCAGGAGCAGAGCTCACTTTTGTACATGGGATTATGTTTTGGAGAGACATGGTGCTTGAATCTCAGTGTCAGGATCCTTGCAGCCGAACACCCTTGCTAAGAAAAGATTATGACTTCTGCAGACCAGGTGACCTCAGAATACCTCCTGGGAAGGAAGAAGACGGATTGCAACATGAGTCACAGCGGTCAGGCATCTACAGGCTATCCTCGCTGTATGAGAAAAGAAGCAGTACCTACATGGCTTCTGGTGATGCAAGAAGACTGACATTGCAGGAGCAGGGTTCTTCCAGCACAAGTTGAAGATCATCCATGTTCCAAGGATTGCAATCGGAAAAGTGACGGCTAGCCCAGGAAAGTGCTTGCCTGTTATGGTTGAGCACACCCATAATACAAGCCAGTAGACAATATAACAACTTTTCCTTGTATTGGCATGGTGAATCACCTCTGAGCAACAAACCTCTGGTCTTCCCTCCTTCACCTCCCATGGTCAACCACCTCCCATTCCTTATCGTACCTCACCATTCTATCTCTCGTCACATTCTCCAGAACTAAATCATCATACCTAAGACCTCTTTTCCATCTCTTTCATTCACTTTCTAATAGAGGTTCTCCCAAAACTTCTCTGACCACTGCAATTGTCTCCTTGCTCCACACTCCCCCATCTTTTTCCAATACAGAAGACCCTTGATCTTTCACAACCTCTACCTCTTCTGAGAACTTGGACTGCCCCTTTCTCACTTTCCCCAGTAACTTGAGTTTTATCACATCCCCAGGTGTAATCATCATGTTCCTACAACAATTTCTTCCATCATACCTCGCTTCTGTTTTCAACTCACTCTCCTTGAAGTTCCCCCTCAAACCTTCTAGATGCACTTGCTACATCCTTGACCTCCCCATCCATCCCAGACACAAATTTGTATTTGGTTTGTGCCCCCTAAAAACATCAGACAGTGACTCCCCAGCCCCCATGTGATGTGCTAACCTTATTGAAATACTCTCTCCATCACCGCCCTGATCTAGTCACCTCTAGTCCAAACCGCAATGCATATGGCATCTGTAAGCATTCAGTTGAACTTCTCTATACATCCGTTTTTGTTCAGGTGATACAAAGCAATGGTCAACAATCAACCACATCTTATTTCAGATTGTGCCTCACTATTCTTTCTCTCATCACATGATATGATATATGATATGGCATTTATAGCGGGCCTATACACAGTGTTTCAAGGTGCGAACACTAGTGTTTCAAGGCACGTTTCACATGCTCCAGAACTACATCAGCATTCCTAACATCGTCAGTCCACCGGTCCAGGTAAACTTCCAAAGGCTTAAAATGCAATGGATTCTCAAGCAAGGGTCGAGACTGATTATTCACTGATGATTGCTACAGCAGTCGAAGCACTGACAAGGGTTTTCTTGAAATAAGTCAGAGGAGCAGAGGGCAGTGGAGTTGGAGCTGGTCAGCTGCAGGAGGTGGGCTCAGGTTGTTAGTGGGCTGCACTTATTTGTAGGGGTCCTGGTTATAACGATGACCTTTTATCCAGGATTTGGACTGGACGATTGTCCATTTACACCTTGGGTTAGGATCTGCACCATTCAAATCGACAACAGCTATCTAATCATGGAGTGTCACTATCCACACAATCTGCCCAGCAACAGAAATTCAGGCACCAGGATGTGGACTGGGAAAGGACAGTCGCAGACCACAAATCAGGCCACACACACAGACCAACCAGTAGTCCATGATATCAGCAGCTTTCCATATAAGATACTTCTATCCCTTAAAGGGCAGTAGGAAGACCAAAGTACAATATGGCCAAAGAACAGGCAACCCTTTACTGGCACATCCATTTTAGAGTGCTAGCCACTCTTAGTGGCCATTTGTGGTTATTGCAAAGGTAAAGAGTAAAGGGTTCAAAACATAGTATGAAAATACCTGCCACTAGCTCATCCTGGACCCATTGGGCCTCATTACGAGTGTTGAGATAGCCATGCACTTAATAAGGGCATGGCTACACCCAAACCCGGGTCTGAGTCCGGGTTCCCTGAATGGGGAAATACCAGGCCATTCCGACCTTGGAGGGCCCAGTATTTTCCCATTCAAGGAACCCGGACCGGGTCCATCCTCATTCCCTTTTGAGCCCCCATAGGGCTCAATGGATATGGGGAGCATGCTAACAACGGCCCGTTACTGACGGGCCCGTTGTTAGCATGCTGGGCTGCTTGCGGGACATGCTAAGAACGTCTGGTAAAACCAGGCGTCCTGAGCGGGTCCCGCGAGCGGACCTCGTAATGGGGCGGTAAGGGGTTAACGGCTCCGGAACCTTTACCGGCACTGTTAACCCCTTACCGCCCTCCTCGTAATGAGGCCCATTGTATTTATAACCCAAAAGTTACAAAATAAAAATATATAATGATACAAAGTTTCCTAACCACACTTCACTTTATGGTGAGGGGTGCAGTTGTAAAGATACAAGCAGCCCGCAATGGGGGTGAAGAGGAAGTGCCAAGCATCATCCACACTCCAGCTCTCCCTTCGAAGTGCCAGGTACGTTCACACCGAACTATGTACGTATGACGAACAGATAAACCACAAGAGAGCCGCAGCTGGGCTTTGCCCAGTGCCTATAAGAGTAACAGCACCTATTGAAGTACCGACACCTAAGAAAACCTGGACAGTAAGGTACCCATTGAGAAAACCATATTTACAGGCAAGACAAAATAACGCTTGTCACAATGGGATACCAGAAGAAGCTAAGAAGATAATAAAGGAATACGAATGGTGATGGAAATCGGATTGATGTACATAAAGAAGATATAATGACCTAAGAATACTGACAAAGAGACGAAATACCATGGATAAGTGACATCTTGAGCCTAAGATGAAGAAATTGATGTCGAGATGCAGAAACTTATGCCATATGCACGATGAAGATATTCAGTTAGTTTAAACGTGTACACATGCAGGAAACCGCAAGAAGCAAAGAAATAGTGAAGCATGCTTATGATTAGTAGAAAATAGATTGTGGCAAGCGCCAACTATACATATATATACCTCAAAAGCACTTTATAGATGAGTGTAAACCCACTACGCACATGAGCAGAACTGAACAAAGGTTACTAAAGGTCTCAAGAGGAGAGTATTGCAGCAAACAAATCGAGAATTAAGACGGAGAGAAACCCAGCTGAAGGTTACCATGCCAAGAAGCCAAGGTCGTATCGGGCTGGAATAGGCCAACAGTGGATACACTTAAAGAGAAAAAGAACAGAGTATCCTGTTCAGAAAGGTCAAGATAAGCCACAGATGGTAGAAGACTGGCAGAATTAAATCAAATACACACAAATTCATGAAGAAGAGGCCGATTTCACGGTGTCTGAATCACGTGACAAGGCAGGCAGGAAGGGATGAGACTTTCACACCTACGCATGGATCCCTGCCATACCCATACTCCTTAGCTTTCTCAGACCAAGAGTAAACTCAAGGCCAAACTACAAAGAAGTAATTGACACATGACCACTGAGGTGATGAATGATTGTAACATAATTGGAGGGAAGCTGGGGTGCAGACTAACTCCCTGCACCTGGCTGGGTGTTCTGCATGCTGCTGGGCATAAGTGGAAATGTATGAGTGCGGTTGATGCCAATCCAATCATAGTGGACCGTGTATTCTAGGGTCCTATAGCAAGTAGAATCAATGAGACATCATACTTTTATTGACGTTTATAGTGCCCATTTTGAAGGAAGGGCTTAGTTGCCCTACCTGACATTGATTATCCATCCCCTCTCCCCGTTACCACATACATTTGTAGTATCTATGTTAAAGTTACCTTCCTATTACCAATCACATTGCATGTTAGGTTTTTAAGATTGTGCATCAGTGATGATGTGTTATTGATATAAATACTGTGTTTTTTTCTGAAATTAAGTGAAGTTGAAAGCGAGAAGGAAGATCGATCAGTTGCTGATTTTCATTGACCTCCCTGTTTTTTGTACTTGTCATTAAACGGACTTCCTTTGCCAAACTATTGAGTTGTCATCATTATTTGGTGCACGAGTACGGATCTGCATCCCCATCTATCTCGAGGGTGCTGGTGCTGCTACTCATTTTATAGAGCTTTTTGGAGACGCCCAGTTTTATGGGCCGGCTGGGGTCCATCCAGTTCAGGGGACATAGTCTCTCAGCACTGATGGTTTTATGGACTGATCAATCTCCCCATACAAATGAGCACAAACCAGGGGAGGTAAAGCAGAAGGCTTTATTACCTCACAAATGTAGGTTAGGAAACAAAGCAAACAGAAAGAGTGTCCCATATACATCAATGGGAGGAAAGCAATAAAAAATACTTCTTAAAGGTTTATACCACTATGTGATTTTGCATCAAGCAGTACACCACCGAAGATATTATCACCCCTCTAAATTGCCTCCTTGTTATCAATGTCTTGTGAATTACCAGCTGAGTCAGTTTATCAGGAACTCAGAGACATGCCTTTCAGGTTCTCCATGCCCTTCTCTGCAGCAGGTGCACTATCGTAGTAAAATGGCATGCTAAATATTAACCAGTTTTCACACTCAATTTGTGCATGAACATGTATAACGGAAGCTTGAGGCACCATTTTCTGAAAAATGTTAAATCATGTATGGATTGAAAAAAACAACGACAAATATAATTAGAATTAAATGTACATGAAACTTGAACAAAATAACGTTTACCATTATATACCTTTCTATTGATAGTAAACGCCAATTTGAGAAGGCTTGCCAACAATGGTCATTACATTAATATTTAATAGCGACTGATCCTTGTGAGATTGGGAATATCTACTTAATTTACCAAAGGCCCTTGTCTATCAAAATATTCGAAGGATTGGGGTCGTTAATTTGAGGAAACATAAATGATTGACTTTTGCACAAGCAAGTGCAACTCTGAGCATGAACTGAGGGAAAGTTATGAGGAGAGAGAGAGAGAGAGAGAGAGAGAGAGAGAGAGAGCGAGAGAGAGAGAGAGAGTATGGGCACTGCAGGCACGCATAGAGGGAGGACACAGAAGGGATATGACTAAGAGAGTGTAGAAATATTACTCTTTGCATAGAATGATGTAATTCGTGCAACAGACCTGGCTGTGGGCAAGCATCAGAATGCTATCTGGCAGCTGCTTCTGGTGGAAATACACTTCATATCGATTCCAAAGCCCTGCATTATTTGACTTTTTATTGTTTTGAGATGAGGTGTCAGCATTGAGCGTCAGCTAACAATTTATTTATTGTATTTTATTTTATTAGAATGTTTGTTCACGCTGGCCCTACCCAGAGGGACACTGCCCTTTTACAAGGTTCACACCTTCAAAAGATGGAATGTGAAACACAAATTAGAAAATGTTTTCAGAATATGATAGGAAGATTAGGACAGACAAGCCGTAGCTGTGGTGGTGGAGGTGCTGGTTTATGTGTGCAGAAATAGGTATGTTTTGAGGTTATTTCAGAAAGCGGTGATGGACAGTGCAGAGTGGGTGTAAAGTGGAAGCGTGTTCAATACTCTGGATGCCCACTGGGTAATATGTGTGTTTGTGTTCCTGTTAGTTTGCTGAGTAGAATGTGTAGAAGATGCTGGCTAGCTTGCCTGGTGTTTGTGTGGGTGATGTATTACAGCTTTCTGTGAAGTTATGATGTAATTCTGAGATGGATGGCTTTGAATACAATTATGTGGTGTAGGGGGAGACAGTACAGCTGGGCGAAAGCTATGATGATGTTTGAGTTTTTCGGTAGGCGACGGATGAGTCCCACTGTTGTGTTTTGTATGGCTTGCTTAGGGGGCAAAATTGCAATTGGTGAGTCACATGAAGAGAGCCTTACCATAGTCCAGCATTGACAGAACTAATGCTTGGACTGTGGAGCAACAGCTTCTGAGGGTGTGGAGTTGTAAAGCGGATGCGATTTGGAAGTGTATCTGAAAGTGTCACCTGCGTATGGTGGAAATGGAGTGCAATCTGCATGTTGTTGGAAATGGACATTGTATTTGCTAAGGGTCTATCCAAGGGATTCTAAATACAGGTTGAAGAGGAGTATAGATGAGGAGTAACCTTGCAGGACCCTGTACTTGATTGGGATAGGGCCGGATCACTAGGTGGGCCTGGAGACAAAAGGTGCTCTGTCAGTGATGAAGGGGGTGCATCAGTCGATGATGGTGCCTGAGAGTTTCATCCTACGGGATAGGATCTTGCAGAAAATGGTGTGGTTAATGTTGTCGAAGGCTGCAGAGATGTCGAGGATCATGAGTATGGGTGTGTGTCCTGTGTCTGTGATGTTGTGCAGATCATTGAGGATGTGACGTTTAGAGGTCTTGGTACTGTGTCCAGGTTGAAAGTCAGATTGGAAGGGGGTGAAGAAGATCTTTGTGGTGATGTATTGATGCAGTTGGGTTGTAACACATCGCTCCATGATTCTGGTGATGTATGGCAGGATAGTTATAGGGTGGTAGTTACTGGGGAACGAGTGGTCAGCAGTGTTTTTTTAGGGGAGAATTTTGCTGTTTTGAGTGTGGAGTGTATGCTACCATGTGAGAGACAGGAGTTGATGATTTTGAGCCAATGTGTAGCAAGGTTTATGATGCAATTGAATGCGGCTTGATTTGGGAATGCAGCATCCAGGAAGTGTGCAGGTTTTGTTTTGGCAGTGAGGTTGATGACGGCTTATTTGTGAATGTGTTGGAATCTATTTGATGTATTGGAATGTTTGGGAGTGGGGCAGCAGATGGGAGGGTTTGTCTGATGTGTATTTTTGGTGTTGAATTAGTTCACCGGGGAGTTGCATACTGAAGTGGATAGGAGTGTGCATGGTGGTTGGGAGAGGGACTTAGTAATGTTGAAACGTTTCTGTGTATAACTGGTGGCAGATTGGAGTTTATGGAGGTAGTGGGTGTCTATGGCATAGCATATGGTTGTTTTTTGTTTGTTTGTTGCAGCAGTGTTTGAGGGGTTTTCTGCCCTCGGGGAATGGGCTTGTTAGCCATGCTCTGTTCAGTTATCTGGATTTTGGCTTGATAGAAATGAGGGAACAGTTAAACCATTATTTATAGTGGTGACTGTGTGTATTTTGTGATTTGAGAGGTGGTATTTTGTCGAGGGCCTGTGTGATGATGGGTTTTTAATTGTTTAGAAGAATGAAGTGATGTATGTGTTGGGAGGAGTGGGGTGGTATGTGCGTGGTGCTAAGGCTGTGTCTTTAATGTGTTTGGTTTATCTGGCTGGAGGGAGAGGGATGTGTGGCAAGTGGGGGGATCTTGTGTGGTCGAGTGAGCATGAAAGGAATCTCAAAGTGGTCAAAACATAATAAGCAATTTCAATTTTCCACAGAGACTTGATGTTTGCTTGAAATAAAAAGGTCAAGGTTGTTGCCAGCTATGGGTGTGGGGGAGGTGAAAAGTTGAATTAGGTTAATGAGGTGAGTGGAGTGAGGATATTGTTTAGTATTGGGTTGCTGTCTGGATGGAAACTACCAGGATTGAAATCGCCAAGGTAGATATTGCTTTTGGGGAAGCTGTGGTTGTTAGTTGTGAAGTCAGTTTGGAAGTTGGGACTGAGTTTGGGGGGCAGTAGATGAGGTGGATAAATGGAGGGTGTAGGTGAGATGGAGGAGAGCAAGTGAGAGAAAGAACTTCAACAGAAGTGTATGAGGTCTTTGGGGTTGCTGAGGGTGAGTGTGTATTTGTAAATTATATCAATGCCACCACCTTGTATTTTTGGGTGGCCTCTTTGGTTGATGAAATAGTGTGGGGGAAGCATGTCAGTGATAATATGTGTGTGATGAAGTTTGAGATATGTCTCTGTTAGAACGACTACGTCTAGCAAGTGTGTGCTAAATAGATTATTGATTTCATGTGCGTGTGTGTGTGCAGGTAAACAGTGGAAGTTGAGCAGAATGCATGTGTACGTGAACACTTGTTTTAATGGAGTGTTGTGTTGGAGTTTAATTTGAATGTTCTCTGTATTCTGTGTGTGTGTGATGTTTGGTGGCCTGAAGTGATAAACAGGGGTTAACATGCGACATAGAACGTTTAAACTGGATGCCTAGGTGAATGGACGCCCTAGGGAAGTGCTTATATTCCCAAAGTAACCCAGTGCTATGTAGACAGGAAACAGACATGCACAGGGAATAAGAATGCAGTCCTCTTTTCTGAAACAGCAGCTGGATCACAGAATGCAGGTAGGAAGTCTCAGGAAAGGAGTGGAGGGCCCTTCCAAGCTGCAAAATGTTGGCTACAACTGTGGAGAGGGTCAAATTTAACCGTGCACGCAAAGGAGAGGAAGTGAATATGAAGACAGTCGAAGTCCAGGTGCGGGTCTAAAAGGGGCTGCTCATGCTGCTTGTGCATGCATTTTGGAGGGCTTCAAACCTGCAAAATAGTGGCTTATTAGAAGGTGGAAGGGTTAAATACTAACCCTACCTTGACATATCCTTTAGTTGCCCCAACAGAGGCACATTTAACATGTGACATGTACTTGTACTGAAGGAATTACTGAAGAATATATCATGGCGCAGGCACAGCTGTGTATTTTGAAGTATATCAAGGAACCGAATATATTTGAGCAGAGCAAAGGTCACTGATGGGGATCAGGTCCATTGCCCACCCTTTCCAGCCCCGAACAAAAGGATAATAGCTATTAGCACACATGGGCCTTTGCCTGATGCACTAATAGATGTGTTTATGTGAAATAGGAGCTGCACTTGCAATGTGTGCCCAATTGCCCAACAAAAGGTGGCCTCCTGGGATAATGGGAGGGAGTAATTGAGTAATTCCCTTTAGTTTTTCCTTGATGGACATCATGGCAGCCGAATGGAAAGGACTGGCAGTGAGGCAGTCAGGGATCAGCGCTTCTCCCCCAGTTGCTATGAACAGTTCATGTGGCAGTGGAATTCTATGCAGCAACCACTGCCTCCACTAGCTGTGGTTCACTATTTAATAAGGTGCTTTCAGTAAAGTTGCTCAGGGCAGCAGACATTAGGCTTGTGCAGTGCACAATTGGAACATCGTCACAATGACAGTATACAACACTACTTATATCCACTGTATATCGCACACCAGTAACGCATCCAGCCTTACTCCTATTACATTTCAGCCATGTATTCTTGTATACAGCCCTATCGTATCTATCTGCCAGAAAATCTGCTTATTCGTTTAGCTAATTGAATAAGCAGTCCAAGCAAGCTCTCAACGTCTCCCATGCCCTTTTACACAGCCACAGCCTGTCCAGCTGTTGAAACAAGTCTTCGTGTCTCACTGTTACACATTCTAATGGATCATTGTCCCGAATGCATTTCTTATCCGGTGCTACCTCAAAAAAAGAATAACCGAAATGGCCTATGCAGAGGAAATTATCGTTTATTTTGCTTCGTTAAGCCTGGAATTATTTTGCTATATTTCACAAACTGGCGTTTAGATGCCTCTGGTGGACGTTGGAATAACATACAGTATTGTATTGTCGTGAAGACATTCCGTGCATCATTAACACTTATGTAAAATGCAAACAATACATGTATGTTATATTGCCAGTAGATGCCCCACACACGAGATGTTAACATTTACCAAAAACTATAGACTCCAAACATGGTATAGAAAATAAACTATTTGCAACATTGTGTGTTTGCTATCTGGGACAAAAGACGTGTTCAATATTCTGTTGTATTTATTGACGTGTTGTTAGATTCCATTCAAAGTGACTTACATATTTCAGGTTTGGAAAGGCGCAATTTGAGGGCATGCTATCACAGGCAGGGACAGTGGGGGTAATTCATAGAATTCGGCGCACAAGTGGCACACGCGGCTGGTGCACAGAGTGCGTGTGCGGCAGTCTGCGCCAGCCGCGTGCGCCAAAACCCATTTCAGTGCACAGCGTATGCAAGGATTTCAACATCCATGACCAGCGTGGTGCAGAGTGGCGCAGCGATCCTGCAGCAGTGCCAGTAACGCCCCAAACCCCGCACTGTGTCCCAAAAACATCGCACAAATCACCTACATGGCGCAAAGGCCAGGGGACCAGCATACAGCGCCCCCAAGCATGAAAACACATGTAAAACACCCTGTGCACCCCTTGGAATACACGTACCCCGCTCACGCCATCGAAAATGCGTAGAAAACTCCCCGCGCACCCCTCGGAATACACGTACCCCGCTAGCGCCAGCAATAAAACCTGTGGAAAACTCCCTGCGCACCCCTCGGAATACACATACCCCGCTCACGCCAGCGAACTGCATGGAAAACTCACCCGCACCCCTCGGAATACACGTGCCCTGCTCGCACCAGCGAAAACGCGTGAAAAACTCCCCGCTTGCCTTGCTCGCACCAGTGAAAAAGCATGGAAAAATCCCTGCGCACCCCTCGGAATACACGTACCCCGCTTGTGCCAGCGAAAACACGTGGAAAACTCCCCACGCACCCCTCGGAATACACGTAACCTGCTTGCGCCAGAGAAAACGAGTGGAAAACTCCCCATGTACCCTGCTCGCACCAGCGAAAACGCATAGAAAACTCCCCGCGCACCCCTTGGTATACACATACCCCACTCGCGCCAGCGAAAATGCATGGAAAACTCCCCACGCACCCCTCAGAATACATGCACCCCGCTCGCGCCATGGAAACTTGTCAAAAACTCCCCGTCCACCCCTCGGAATACACGTACCCCGCTCGCGCCAGCGAAAAAGTGTGGAAAATTCCCAGCGCACACCTCGGAATACACGTACCCCGCTAGCGCCAGCAATAAAACCTGTGGAAAACTCCCTGCGCACCCCTCGGAATACACATACCCCGCTCACGCCAGCGAACTGCATGGAAAACTCGCCCGCACCCCTCGGAATACACGTGCCCCGCTCGCACCAGCGAAAACGCGTGAAAAACTCCCCACATACCCTGCTCGCACCAGTGAAAAAGCATGGAAAAATCCCTGCGCACCCCTTGGAATACACGTACCCCGCTTGCGCCAGCGAAAACACGTGGAAAACTCCCCACGCACCGCCCGGAATACACGTACCCTGCTCGCGCCAGAGAAAACGAGTGGAAAACTCCCCATGTACCCCGCTCGCACCAGCGAAAACGCATAGAAAACTCCCTGCGCACCCCTCAGAATACATGTACCCCGCTCGCGCCATGGAAACGTGTCAAAAACTCCCATCCACCCATCGGAATACACGTAACCCGCTCGCTCCAGCGAAAAAGTGTGGAAAACTCCCAGCGCACCCCTCGGAATACACATACCCCGCTCACACTAGCCGAAATGTGTGTAAAAGTACACGCGCACCCCTCGGAATACACGTACCCACTCGTGCTAGCTGAAACGCGTGTAAAAGTCCACGTGCACCCCCGGAATACACGTACCACATCCCACGAAGAGCACGTACAGAGCAATGGAAACCCACCTGGGACCTTCAACCCGTAGCGAGGAAAACGCCCATGCATGTTACCTCACAGACGGGCTTAAGAACTAAAGGCCTTTCCTCGAATTACACGCTGACGTGCTGTTTTTTCACGTGCCAAATCACGCCGTATCAAGCTGGCCACGAGACAACACACGGAAGACCGCGCTCCTGCCCAGAAGGCCGAATTACTGCCCCTCAGAGCCCCGAGCACCCTCCCACGAGCCATCTGCTGCTGCCTGCCTGCCTGCTGCCACCGTGCCCTGCCATTTGGTGCCTGCACATCTGCCATCTGCAGAAGTCCAGTTGTAGTGACCACCCCTGCTGGAACAGAAGACTCCCGACTGAAGTACCATCACTCCACAGCCCGGCCCCAGGACCCAGTTGCCCACCCACACCTGCCTCGGCGGTTGCCATGTCCAACACAGCACCTTCCCGCACCAGTGTCAACCCCCAGCCAGAGAGGCAGAGGCTACCAGCTTCAGTGCCATAGAAGTTGGTATTCTGGTGCAACAAGTTCTGGGGCATTATGATGCCCTCTTCGGAAGACCACACCCTGACAATGATGGACGGAAGAGGATCTGGAAGGACATCGTGCCTGCCATCAATGAGGAGGGGGTGGCAGTCCGCGACATATGACACGTCCGGAAGCGCTGGGAGGACTTCAGATCCAGGACCCTCAGTAAGGCCTGGCACCTCTTGGAGGCAGCGGATGCAGAGGGGTGCCAGGTCTTCCTTACCAACGACCAGATGAGGGTCCTGGAACGTATACGCCCAGCGCTTCACCACCAGGTCCTTGAAAGGCATACCCGTCAAGAGTCGAGCAGTAAGTGTCCATGGGCCTCATTACGACCCTTGCGCTAAACCATGGTGCTATTAGCACCATGGTCCATGCCGGAGTCCGCCATGGTGAATGCCGGAATTACCGCCCCATTCCAAGGTTGGTGGGGCGGTAATTCCCCATTCACCATGGCCCCTTCCCCATTCCCATTTTTGCCCCATAGGGCTCAATGGGAATGAGGAAGGCGCTAAGTACGGTGCCGCAAATTGCAGCACCGCACTTAGCACCAAGGTCCCTTTGCGGCACCCTACTTTAACGGCTGGTAAAACCAGCCGTTAAGGTTGGGTCCCGCAAAGGGACCTTGTAATTAGGCACTAAGTGTTTAATGGCGCCGCAGCCTTTTACAGCGCCGTTAAACACTTAGCGCCTGGGTCATAATGAGGCCACATGTTGGAAGCAGTGCATGTTGAGGTGTGCCAGGTGTGTGCAGCTTGGACATATGTCTTGAAAGGCCCATGTATGGATGTGTATGTGTAGAGACATGAGCCTGCCGCATGTGAGTCCAGTCATGTGTGAGGCACATCAATGGTGTATGTGTTACAATGCATCATGCAGAGCAGCATGCGGAACACACACATGTATGCATGCCTGTGTCTGTACTTTGACATATTTAGGGTGTGAGGGATGTGTGCTGCTGTCATAGACATGCATGATGTACATGTCAGTGTGTCTTAGTAGTGTGTGCGCCATGGATACATGACACATGTCCGTGTAAATGTGTTCATTCACTGATACAGCCTAGTCATCCTTGTATCCACTGTGTCTGGGGGTATATCGGGCCAAATGCATGACTCTGCAGTGATGTGTGTGCATGTGACTATCATGTCCCATGGTGCATGTGCACCATTGGTGCAAATACGGTGCCTTGGACATGGATACAAATGTATGTTGCATGTGCCATGCCTGTTCCTGCATGTGAGTTGCCTGCACTGACCCATGTGTTGTGGAGGGACATGATGGAAGTGACGTTTGACAGTGCCACTCATGTGCTATTGCTTTGTGTCTAGGGGACTATAGTTCAGTACCCTGATGCTTGTGTTCAATGTCTCCCTTTACACAGTGGCGAGTGAAGAAGAGGGTGGAGACGGCGCTGTGGAGGAAAGAGTCAGGGATGCCTCCACTGGCTGGCAACGCAAGCCCCAGTCAACCTCCCAGGAAATACCATCATCCGGGAGCGAGGGGACTGGTGCCGCGTCTGCCACTACCACTGCAGCGGAAGGGGCGGATGAGCCCCCACAGGGGCTTGCAACAGCGGAAGACGGTGTGGAGCCATCCAGGTT
This sequence comes from Ambystoma mexicanum, assembly GCF_040938575.1. NCBI lineage: Eukaryota > Metazoa > Chordata > Amphibia > Caudata > Ambystomatidae > Ambystoma > Ambystoma mexicanum. The sequence continues at coordinate 786,810,585 of NC_090928.1, read as the reverse complement.
GTTGGTGGGTATAGGGGAGGAGGAGGCCGCTACAGAACTGCACATGGGGCCTGTTGGGGGTGGTACCACTGGTGCAAGTTGTGCAGTCCAGGGGCAAGAGACAGCACATGTCGCCACGGAGGTGCCTGTGCATGTCTCTGTCCCTGACACTGTGACTCCATCACCATGCACCAGCAGGGATGCCCCGTCCCAGGCCCGCCCGGAGGTAGGGGGGAGGTCCACGTCATCTGGCACACCTCTACCTGCGGACGAAGGGACCCGTGACCGGATGGAGCCCATCCTGATTGGTGTTGCGTTGCACACACGTAACATTCGTGATGACGTGCGTGCTTCCTGGGGGGACCACGCATGTCATCACAAAGAGCTGCGTGCCAATGTAGCCCAGTTGGGAGGGTCCATGGTCGGGGGTTTTCTCCATGTGTCAGCCAGTCTTGCGGCCCTCTCCTCCTCTGTGCACACCATACGCCAGTCGTTCTCTGTGTCGTCTTGTGGCCCAGACGCCACCAAGGCCCCCTGTGGATCTGCCCCAACCAACGCAGCCAGCCTGGTGGAGATCCCAACCCTTCCACAGTCGGGAGTCGGAGGTCCAGCAGGGCTGGACACCCCACCAACTGGACCCCAGCGGATGGAGGATGTGCCGGCATCATCGGGCAGGGCATGTGCACAACGGCGCCAGTGGATTCCATCATCCCAGATGCCGTCGTGGTGGCGGAGGCAGTTGCGTCGGAGGCAGCAGCAGGCTCAGAGTGGGAGGCATCATGGCTCGGGGCCATCTACATCACAGGGGCAGGCATCGGCCGGAGGGCAGGAGGACCCTGGATTGGGAGTGTCTTCAGTGTGGCAGCGGTTGGGCCAGCAGATAGAAGCAGAGCGGCGGTGGGCGGAGGAGGCACGGATCACTATGGTCAGGGTGGAGAACTCCATGTGCAGGGCATTGAGGCGAGCTGAGTGCCTCGAGGCAACTCGCAGGGAGTTGGAACAAGCCATGACTGCATCCCTGCGAGACCTCGAGGACAGGGAAGAGGCCCACCTCCGGGACGTTGAAGAGGAGTTCGATGATGCCCTGGCCCGAAACATCGAAGAGTGAGCCGTAGGACTTGTCCGCCGCCATTGTACATATTTCATTAGTGTTAGGTTTCCTTACTTGTTTCTTTTATTATGGAGTTAATGGACATTGCTCCACTTCATGTATATAGTTTTTTCTTCATAGACTTTTTGGTAGGTTTCATTTGCTTTGGGGATCATGGACCCTTTGGACTTGGATTGTACATAGTTGAAGACTTGTAAATACTTTCTTTTTTAATTTTCCCATTGATCAATGGTTTTCTTTTATTTGGATTATTTATTTCTTATTGACATTGGCAATGGACCACTTTTTTCATTCAACATGATTTTCAATCATTTTTTAAATTGGATTACCTTTTTTTTAATTATATCTGTCATTGTATATCGATTTACAAGTTTGATGTCCTCTATGTTACTTCGTTATGTTTTCAACACGTTTTTGCTAACTTCATGATTGGTGTTGTGTTCTATCATTGCTTTTGTGCATGTCTCAACGAACATTGCCTCAGTGATGTATTGCCACTGTGTGGCTCCGTTGTGCATTTATGCATGGCCATGGTGGTTCTTTTAAGACTGTCATGGCATGGGTGATTTGGGAGTGGGCACAGTGAATGGTTGCATGCTTGTACTGGGGGGCAGGGGGGATTTTGGTTGGCATTAGGGCCATGGGTCTGTTTAGTCATGACGTTGTTTGGTGGGCCATGTGTCGGGGCCTGCTGGCAGGTGCCCGTCACTGGTGGTTGGGTGGGTTTCTGGGTGGGGGACATGAGTCGGGGCCTGCTGGCAGGTGTCCGTCACTGGTGGGTGGGAGACATGAGTCAGGGCATGCTGGCAGGTGCCCGTCACTGGTAGGTGGGTGGCTGGCTGGGCGACGTGAGTCGGGGCCTGCTGGCAGGTGCCCGTCAATAGTGGGTGGGTGGGGGACATGAGTCAGGGCCTGCTGGCAGGTGCCCGTCACTGGTAGGTGGGTGGCTGGCTGGGCGACGTGAGTCGGGGCCTGCTGGCAGGTGCCCGTCAATAGTGGGTGGGTGGGGGACATGAGTCGGGGCCTGCTGGCAGGTGTCCGTCACTGGTGGGTGGGGGACATGAGTCAGGGCATGCTGGCAGGTGCCCGTCACTGGTAGGTGGGAGGCTGTCTGGGCGACGTGAGTCGGGGCCTGCTGGCAGGTGCCCGTCAATAGTGGGTGGGTGGGGGACATGAGTCGGGGCCTGCTGGCAGATGCCCGTCAATGGTGGGGGGGCATGTGTTGGGGCTCTCAAGTGCATAGTTCCATGTGGGCTGCCTGCAGGGCATGGTCGGGGTGGATGGGCTGCCTGCAGGGCATGGTCGGGGGTGTAAGGTAGTCCCCTGTGGTGTGGGCTCTCTGTGGGGCATGCCCAGGGTGGATGGACTGCCTGCATGGCATGGGGAGGGGGGAAAGGGCACACCCGGGAGGGCCCACATTGCCAAATTGCGTGTAAATTCCATGCACACCCCCGGAATAAACGTACCCCGCCTACGCTAGCGAAAATGTGTGTAAACGTCCACGCGCACCCCCGGAACATGCGCAGGCCCCACAGGCATCCCACACCACAGGGGGGACTTTTTCAACGCATTATACCTAATGTGAGCGGGGTATGTGTATTCTGGGGGTGTGCGTGGACTTTTACACACGTTTTTGGTAGCACGTGCAGGGTATGCGTATTCCGGGGGTGTGCATGCACTTTTGCATGCATTTTCGCTAGCGCGGGTGGGGTACGCATATTCTGGGGGTGTGCATGGACTTTTACACACATTTTCACTAGCGCAGGAGGGGTACGCGTATACTGGCCGATGCACGTGGACTTTTACATGCGATTTGGCAGTGTGGGCCCTCCCGGGTGTGCCCTTTCCCCCCTCCGCATGCCCTGAAGGCAGCCCATCCACCCTGACCGTGCCCTGCAGGCAGCCCACATGCCACCATGCACTTGTGAGCCCCAACACATGTCCCTCCCACCATTGACGGCCACCTGCCAGCAGGCCCCAACTCATGTCCCCCACCCAGCCACCCACTCACCAGTGACGGGCACCTGCCAGCAGGCCCCAACTCATGTCCACCACCCACCCACCAGTGACGGGCACCTGCCAGCAGGCCCTGACTCATGTCTCCCACTCAGCCACCATCAATGGGCACCTGCCAGCAGGCCTTGACACATGGCCCATCAAACAACATGTCATGACTAAACAGACCCATGGCCCTAATGCCAATCAAAATCCCCCCAGTACAAGCACGCAACCATCCACTGTGCCCACTCCCAAATCATCCATGCCATGACAGTCTTAAAATAACCACCATGCCCATGCATAAATGCGCAATGGAGCCACACAGTGGCAACACATGACTGAGGCAATGTGCCTTGAGACATGCACAAAAGCAATGATAGAATACAACACCAATCATGAAGTTTGCAAAAATGTATTGAAAACATAACAAAGTAACATAGAGGACATCAAACTTGTAAATCAATATACAATGACAGATATAATTTAAAAAAAGGTAATCCAATAAAAAAAAAACTGAACGTCATGTTGAATAAAAAAGTCATCCATTGCCAATGTCAATAAAAAATAAATAATTCAAATAAAATAAAGCCATTGATCCATGTGAAAATTGAAAATTGAAAAAGAAAGTATGTACAAGTCTTCAACTATCTACAATCCAAGTCCAAAGGGTCCATGATCCCAAAAGCAAGTGATGTTCCGGGACAGGGCATCATCAAACTCCTCTTCAACTTCCCGAAGGCGGGCCTCTCCCCTGGCCTCGAGGTCTCGCAGGGATGCAGCTATGGCCTCCTCCAAATCCTGCGAGTTGCCTCGAGGCACTCAGCCCACCTCAATGCCCTGCGCATGGAGTTCTCCACCCTGACCATAGTGAGCCGTGCCTCTTCCGTCCACCGCCGCTCCGCATCTATTTGCTGGCCCAACCGCTTCCACACGGAAGACACTGCCAATCCAGGGTCCTCCTGCCCTTCGGCCGATGCCTGCCCTTGTGATGTTGATGGCCCTGAGCCATCATCGCTCCCAACTTGAGCCTGTTGCTGCCATTTATGTGCCCTGCCTGTCGATGTCTGCACGTCCTCCTCCTGCTGGGGTGCAGTTGTTGGGGTGGCCACCCTTGCTGGAACTCCGACTCCCGACTGTGGCAGGGATGTGTCCTCCACCAGCCTGGCTGCTGGGTCAGTGGCAGCTCAACAGGGTGCTCAGCTGATACTTGGGCAGGAAGATGGCACGGAGGACGACTGATGCATAGGGGGCTCAGTTGAGAAGGGGCTCATCAGAAGTTCCAGCACACGGAGGAACACAGCTTTGCTGACCCGTCCTAGTAGGTCAATGCGGTCAATGAGGTATTCGAAATGACATGCAATGTCCTCACGAGAACCCTGCACGTCATCCCGAATACCACGTTGACGCAACGCCACCCCAGATAGGACATGCTCAAGATGGTCCTGGATTGCCACGTCCGCAGGGAGAGGAATGCCAGTTGTTGTGCGTGCATCCCCTCCCTGAAAATGGGTCTGGACGGAGGCATCCCTGCTGGTGCCGGATGATGCAGTCACATGATCGGGGACAGGATTACAAACAGGAACCCCCGCGGCGGCCTGTGCTGCCTCCTGTCCCTGTCCTAGGACTGCACCACTAGCACCAGTGGAATCCCCCACTCCAGGCCCATGTGTGAGCCTTCCACGGCCTCCTCCTCAACCAAACCACCCACCAACCTGGATGACTCTGTGCCATCTTCCTCCATAGGCCCCTGTGCGGGCTCAGCTGCCCCTTCTGCTGCCGAGGAGTCCACCTCCAACCTCCGCCTCTTGGACCTTCCCTCAACAGCTGCGGCCGCGGTCGCGGCACCAGACTCCTCACTCCCCGGAGGGATGACAGCATGGGAGGGAAGCTGGGCCTGCTGGCGGTGGGATCCCTGCTGCTGTGCTCCACAGCACCGTCTCTGCCCTCTTCATCAGTTGACGCTGCAGACAGGGAGAGACAGAACACAGGCATCGGGGCACTGTACAATGGTCTGATACACACATTACAGTTGCACATGAGTGGCAGTCTTAAACTTCACAGTTGGCATCACACTCCCCAACACACATATCAATTGAACCCACACACATGCGCAAATGAACAGGAGTCGTGCAGCAGGCAGCAGCATCCATACACATACAACATCATGAACATCAGAAGGTTAGCCTGATGTCACATGCAACATGGGGAGTGCCGAACACATGCACACACACCACCAGACATACATGCATCTGTACATCTCCACCACCAGTCACAGTGCAATCATCGGCAACTATGTCACATCTGCCAATGGGGTTCATACATGTTTGTGTCACATGCATCAATGGCGTATCACATTTGCACACATGTCAAACACACATGCACATGTATGCCGTGCACGTACATGAAGGTGGAACCAGCATCCATGTGTCACACCCCAACCATGCCATAGTACATACACAGAAATGCTAACATGTGTGCATCCCCACATGCATTTGTGCATCATGCATTTGAACACATACACCATTGATGTGCCTCACACATGACTGGACTCACATGAGGCAGGCTCATGTCCCTGCACATACACATCCATACATAGGCCTTTCAAAACATATGTCCAAGCCGCACACACCTGGCACACCTCAAAATGCACTGCGTCCAATCAGTACACATGGACACTTACCGCTCGACTCCGGATGGGTATGCCTTCCAAGGACCTGGTGGTGAAGCGCTGGGCGTATCCGTTCCAGGACCTTCATCTGTTATTCGGTAAGGCGCCCCTCTGCATCCGCTGCCTCCCCTCTGCATCCGCTGCCTCCAAGAGTTGCCGGGCCTTACTGAGGGTCCTGGACCTGAAGTCCTCCCAGCGCTTCCGGACGTGTCGTATGTCGCGGGCTGCCACCCCCTCCATGTTGATGGCAGCCACGATGTCCTTCAAGATCCTCTTCCGTCCATCATTGACAGCGCCTGGTCTTCTGAAGAGGGCATCATAATGCACCAGGACTCCACCAGGATACAAACTTCTGTGGCACTGAAGCTGGTAGCCCTCTGCCTCTCTGGCTGGGGGTTGCCAGTGGTGTCTGATGGTGTTTCCCCCAACATGACAACCCCCGAGGCAGGTGTGGGTGGGCAACTGGGTCCTGGGGCTGGGCTGTGGAGCGTTGGTACAGCAGTCGGGCGTCTTCTGTTCCAGCAGGGGTGGTCACAACAACTGGATCCCTGCAGATGGCTGGCGTGCAGGCACTAAATGGCAGGGCATGTGGCCAGCAGGCAGGCAGGCAGCAGCAGATGGGAGGTGGGAGCCTGCTCGGGTCTCTGGGGGGCAGCATAATGGCCTTCTGGGCGGCAGCATAATGGCCTTCTGGGCAGGAGCATGGTCTTACGTGTGTTGTCGCGTGGCCAGTGAGGCCAGCTTGATACGGAGTGATTTGGCACGTGAAAAAAGATCACGTCAGCATGTAATTCGATGTGTGTGGATGCCTGTAATTTGAGGAACGGCCCTTAGCACATAAGTGACGTTACGCGCGCGGGTGTTGCCTTCAGCACGGGTTCAAGGTGAGTGCAGGCCAGTACACCACTGTATGTGCTGTTCGTGGGACCGATGCGTGTGTTTACTCTGCTGGTATCACACGCAAATACTTCACAGTGTCTGAAGTCCGTACCTCTTCTTTTGGTGGGGTGTTGCCTATGCACACAAGCGTGTGTGTTTTTTTTTTCACGCAAGGCAGGCGGTGAGTCGCATATGCTTTTTTCCCACTGTGGTTCCCCCTGTGCATGCATACCGTTTTCGAGGTCATAGTAGCATGCATGTTCCATGCGTACGTGTTTTTTGTGTCCCTGGGTGCCACACTGTACTGCTGGAGGTAAAATTCACGCACGTGGGCTACCGGGATCACGTGCACAATATTTTTTTTTCAATTCCCTGTCCTTATAAAAAATGTATGTTGATTTTTCTTTTTTTTTGGGGGGGGTATGCCTGAGCGTTGCGTGACCTGTCATTTTTACCCAGGGGTCACAGACAGCCTTGCAGGGGCACTGGGGTACCTATTTCATCGAGTACCCTGCCACATTCTAGCCAATTGCCCAGGACAATTCTTGAGTGAATCTCCCATAGCCTATATTGCATCACTGCCATGGTTGGGAGGCCACCAAAGGCTAAGGGTGACAAAGTTGGGCGTCCTCCCATGGCTGGGCATGGTCGGGCAGGTGGGCCTAGAAACCAGGGAGGACAGGGAGTCCAGGGTGGCCAGGGTGACAACAGGGGGAATGGGGGGAGAGGCAGGGGTGCCACTCTGGGACGGGATGCCCAGCCACATGCTGGTGCAGACATGCCACCACCCCCTGTGGCTTGTGGTGATGCAGCTGTTTCATCACAACCTGGCGACCATGTCACCCAACAGCAATTTACATCTGCTGTCACAGGCCCACCGGTGGTGGTTGCTGCAGGTGCAGCTGTGGGCACCTCCACCCGGGCTCTGGGTCAGGCAGCGCAAGTTGTGTTGTGTGAGGAGAACTCACAGGACGATTTCCAACTTGTCTGGAGGTTGGGCTCATGTGTGTCCACTGTGGCTGTGACAGTGGCACACGTATCTGGGGCAGTTATGACATCTGCTGCTCCAAGCAGCCGGGTGGTGGTAACTGCATGTGCAGATGCAGCCAACATCACCCCAGCAGTGACTCAGACCCAAGCCGGTCCTTCTGTCCTCATACCAACACCGACTGCCTTGGTCCAGTCCACCAGCGCCACTGCCCCCACTGATCAGGGCCACATTGCCCACTTAGGGTCAGTACCACCGTCCAAAAGGAGGAAGCGTGCTCCTACATAAGAGGCTGGGACCCCAGAAACGGCTCTGGCCTCCGGCAAGTCAAAGAAGATGCCTTTCTGCAATCAGGAACTGGACTTCCTTGTGGACTACGTGTCAGAACACCAACGCGATAGGCTTGTGAGCCCACAGTGCCATACAACGCATCACCAGCGTTGGGTCCACCGGCAGCATGTTGAGGATGAGTGTGACATCCATGGGATTCCAGGTGCACACAGTTCAGGACTACTACAAGCGCTGGAATTACCTCAGACGCAGTGCTAAGCAAAAGCGTGCCTCCAATTACACCATGTCTCTGGTGACTGGTGGTGGGCCACCACCAGAGGAGGATGAACTCACTCAGAATGAGGAGATCACTTCAGAGTTCATCCCGGAAGAACAAATCCGTGGAGTGGGAGAGAGAATGGATTATGATGTTTCATCTGGTGAGTATTGATGTATGTAACTCAGTGACATGTGTGTTTGGCATGTGTGACTCGCCCAGCTACAAGTTGGCTCTTTCCTATCTTCAATCTCCCTCTCCACCTTTGTTGTTCACCAGGGGTTTGACCTCTCGGCCTCAATTCATAGAGAGCACCAGGCAACTCTTGACTACTGCATTATCAGTTTTTTGTACGAGTTCCGGTGCTATGCTGATGACAACCAACTCATTTCCTGGCTGCCTTGGGAACCTCTTATCCCTCCCTTATTTCCGATAGCCTCATTGCCATTTGCTTTTGGTGCACTACCAACGGTCTTTGTCTGAATGCCAGCAAGACCGACATCCTCCTCATCGATACACCTTCGCCATCCTTTGGCATCAATCTCTGTCCAGCCCGACTTGGCCCTCCTCCTGCCTCCACCTGCAAGGCCAAGAACCTCAGGGTCACCTTTGACTCAACACATTCCCTTTACACACACATTTGTGACGTATCTTGAGATCGATTAACTTCTTCCTCCAACTCCTCAAGGGTACTCTGCCTTTCCTAACATTCTCCTACATGCTCACAGTCTGCCAGGCTCTGGTTTACTCAAGGTTGGGGTACTTTGACAGTCTCTTCAAATATTCGACCTGCCTCCACATTCCACCCTCCACCACTAATCCAGTACAGGACTGCAAGACTTGTCCTTGGCCTCAAGCCCTTGGATCCTATCTTTCCAGCTCTGTAACCCCTTCATTGGCTACCAGTGGATGCAAGGATGATACTTCAGACCCTCTGCATTGTGTATAAGGTTTTTTTTGGGACTGGGTACAAAATGCCTTCAACAATCCCTCTACCAATTCCTCCCCTCATGAGTCCTTTACTCCTCTACCCCACACTCCCTCAAGGACAGTGGTTCATTGAATAAATAAGCTAGGAGAACATCTTTGTGTACAGCTGGGAGCTCACTTTTGGACAGTCAACTGGCCATGTTGAAACTTGAGGAGAAATATATCTGCTTCTGGAAGCACCTCAACACCTTCCTACTTGCTCCTGCATTAGCCCCTCTTTTACCCAGCTGAACAGTTTCCTCTGTTGGCACTGTGCCCCTGCACACACTCTGTCCATCGGATCAGGTACTTGCTCACCCTGCCTCCCTGCTGCACTGCTTACAGGCCTCCCATATCAATGGGTCCAGTGCGTGTACCCATACAGTCCAGTACTCTTTGTCTGCACTCATCAGATTTGGCCTGTCCAAATCATCTTGCACTTGCCACTTGCTGGCTGCACTACCACTTTTTAAATGGACATTCTATCATTGGATTTCATTTTCCTTCTTTGGTCTCCTCTGTTTGGCACGTTCCCCTTCTCCCCCTTCCTGGGTCGTCAACCCTTTATCCCTTCTCCATGCACTTGTGTGTTCTCAATGTCACTGTGCCCAGTATGATAGTTGTATTGAATTCCTTTTCTCCCGTGTTCCCCTCCCTTTGCTTGTTTGCACTCTGAGCCACGTGTGTACGAGTGCAAGCTTGATGAGATGTCACATCATGTCATAGACGTCCTTTGTCCTTGGTGCAGTGTGGCTCACTCTGAGTGTGCTTATGGCAGTGGCTCCCCATGCACATATGTGCATGAGCATGTTAGATGTGCATTCCATGTATGCCCCTAGGTGTCCTTGACCACCTGCTCATTGTTGAATTTGTCCAGGATGATCCAAGTGTCATCTCATTTGGACAGCCATGCCATGCTCACTGTAGGTCTGTGTGTCATCACACACAACTATAGGCTGTGCACATCTGTATCATGCACATGGCTCCCCCTGTTACAGGCCCACGCCCTCTTTTCAACTGGTGTTGTCTTCTACATGCATGGATGTACTATGGATGGTTCCTCACCTCTCCTCCATTATGTCCACTTCTCATCAGCTGTAGTGACTTTGAATGACGAAATGCAATAGACGCATGCCTACACAGTCTGGCAATGCACAGTTGTGTGTGGAACATGTCATTGCCATGCAGTGCCTCCCTGCTATTGGTCAGAGGGTTGGTGTTTCACTGAAACCATGCTACCTGGTGCATGCCATTTGCACATGATGGCTGCAATTGCTGTTACACTGCCATAATGTTTGAATATTGCCATCACTACGTACGTGGTGATGTTGTAAGTTGAGGGGCTAAACATGCACTGCACCGCACACACCCACTCCTGTGCCAAGTTAAGCCCTTCAACATGCAATCATGATGGTGCTGTGATGTTGACCTGACATGTATGTACCCATGTCCCTCCTTTTACAGTATGGAAAGGCACTAGTGTAGGTGCCTCCTATGACACATGTACTGTGCATAGTTGATTGTAGTTGAGTGATGCACATGAACATGCATGTTACATGTATCATGGTGTGTTAGGTTAGATTTCTAGCTGTGTCTATTTGTGTGTTCACACATGCTTATGCTAGGTGCCGACTACTTGTTCCCATCTCTCATTTTGGCATTGGATATATGCCTTCTAGAGGTTGTGTGTGATGCAGATGATGTGCAACATGCAATACATGTGTTGCCTTCACATGTTGCACACATTTTCTGCTTTTCTGATGGCCTTGCATTGCAATGCCACTGGATGCATGTTGGGGTTTGAGTTGCCTTTAACATGGCTGTTTCATTATTAGGCTGTCAATGTTGTGAACTGTATGTGTGTGGTATGTGCTACTGACATGCGTGTCCTTGTTTCTTTTCTTTATTTTGCAGGTGATGACGCACTGGCGGTAGAGGATGAAGATGTCATCCCAGACACAGTGGTCAGTTCACATGACCAAACAAGCACCAGTGGTGGTCGTGGGATGGCAGCCCACGAGAACCCACAGGTGATCCAGGACATCGTGTCCAGAGCTGACTCTTAGTCGGGCTCTGATGTATCCACTGACCACAATGTTGATCCGGATCTGCATCATGATGTGTCGTCACCGGTAAGTGATCCTGTGTTGGATGATTTTCTGTCTGCGACACCTGCAGTAGGGGGCCAGGCAGGGTTGGAATGTCCGCCTGTGGTGGTTACGGGTGCACGGTCACACTCAACACCAGTTGGCCATGTTCCTGGGGCATCAGTTGATGGAGGAATGCAGTCCTGCAGCCGCAGCGGCACCAACCCAGCAAGGACCACGGCTCCTTGCTGGGACCAGCAGGTGTGGTGTCTGGCAACGCGGTGGCCGTGTGCCACCTTGGTCAACTGAGTGGGAGCGTTACATGATTGCCATAGCACAGCAACAGGGGGGAGCAGTTGAGATGATTGCTCAAGGTATGGAAACTGTGGCCCATTCCATCCTCCCCTCTGTAATGCAAATGGTGCTCCAGCAGCAGGCTACGCAGTTCACATGCCACTCACTCAGGCTGGGCATGGCGGTGTCTGACAGGGCGCGCCGGGTTGAAATGGTGGCTCTGCGTGAAACAATTAGTGCTCAAGCAGAGGCACACCGTGAGGCCCTGAGGGTGGAACAACAAGCCCTCCGCTCCACTCTAGCTGACCTCATGATGGATGAGAGTAGGCGGACAGAAGACAGGACGGTACAGCTTGAAAGAAACATCTCGGCTGAACTCTGTGCAAGCCGGGAGTCATACCGTTTGTCATGTGAGGGCATGCAAGCAGAACTCCGTCTAACACGTCAGTCCCTGCAGGAGGAAGCATGTGTGACACATGAGGTAATGCATGCTGACCTCAGTCTCATTGCCTGCCAGGACCTGGCTTACCAGACCTGCATGCTTGCTGCCATTGAGAGGGAAGGCACGGCTAGGCGTGCTGAGTCAGCTGCACCGCGTCCACCTTCTGATTCAGATCCAGAGGGTGACGATAAAAACCTATCTTCCACATAGGTCGGGCCATGCAGGCGCTGAGCCCAGTGAGTTTTTTTTTTACCTTGATATCTACACATGTGGGTGTTGAGGTGTACCCTGTACCTCCCCCCTCCTGGGCACCTCCCCACCACCCGGGTAATATATGGCCATTTATTTTCTAAAGATATTAAATTGTATGGTTTTTGGTAAGTATGGTTTTTGGTAAGTATGTTATCTTTTAATTTTAATATTACATTTTTTTTCCTTTATTTTGTTCTTTTTCAATGATTTCACTTTGCTTTTTATTTGTTATGTTTTTTTTCTATTTTTCTTCAATGTTATTGATTTTGTTTTTCTTTCTTTCATTACTCTTTTCATTTCAATTGATTATTTGATTTAATTTGTATTTTCTTTAGAATTCTTTTTTTCTAAATGTATTTTGTCTATTGTGCATACATGTGACAGTGTGGTGCTTTGTGGCATCGGAAGGCATCCACTGTGTGTTCCAGCTGGGTCCATTCAAGCTTGTCTTGTGTATGTGTTTTGCTTGGGGTCCTGACACATATACTACTTCTGCTTCCCTTTTCCATGGGCTCGCAAGGATGGCTCGGTGTAACAGCATATCACACATGGGCATTGGGTTTCCATCATATCTGTAGCCAGCCTGCAGTTCTACTTGTGTGTACACCCCTAGTGGGTATTCCATATGGTTTCTCCAATTCATGTCTGCACTTCACTTTGGTGAGTATCATGCTGACTGTGCATTTCATCATGTTGCTTGAGATGTTTGTTATGTATTGACTGTCGATGTTAATGCACTTCCTGCTGTAGCTGGTAGCATGCACCCTCTGGCTGCGTACAACACACTGATCATGGAAGAGGTCCGTGTGCTGAGAATGTGGAATTGGAACAGTTTCCCACCAGTGATTTTGACATGCCACATGAAGGCTGCACGCTGAGTTACCCCTGTCACCACGCATGTCAACAACCACCCATTCCTTGCTAGCACCACTTTGGCCATTTTCCAGCCCTGGCTGGTGTTTGGATATGCCATCTGAGTTATGACTACATTGTTTGTGATTTGAATTTCGTGTTTTTGTCCTGGACCTGCTTCCCTTCCCACTGTTTGCACTTGGCCCTTTTGACAATCCAGCCAACCAGGATGCTTGAGCTTGCCACCACTACCAAAGCCACTTGAATGCTCCCCTGTCTCCCCTGCCCCTGTCAGTGTCCCTCTGTCTCCCCCCTTCATCATCACATCCCCTACTCTCCTGCACCGTCAGGTTTCCTTCTGCCCTCTGTTTGTGCTTTCTTTCACCATCTTCCCCATTAGTCATTTTGAGCTTGGCCCCCTCCTCCCTCCTCTCCTCCCTCTCCCTCTCCACCAACATTTAGCCTCCTCCTTGTACTCTGGCTGTCATTCTCACCCACTACCCCAATTGCCATCGGCCATGGTGATACGTAGGCGTTTGTTCTTTGCAGACATTTTCCCTTTTGCCTCTGTCCTTCCACACCCCACCATCAACATTTTAAGTATGATTTTGCCAGTTGCTTTTATCATTAGTACCTCCACCACTGATTGCAGTTAATCTCTTCCCCCTTTCCCTTATGTCTTTCTTCTCCCCCTCCCCAGCACTATCTTCATTCTTTGTAGACCTACCACAGTTTGTCACTTGTTTTGTTACTCTCCTCACCTCTTCCCTCCTCTTCCCTCACACACCTCCTTATGTGACTCCTGCACTGCGACTACTGCTCTCAGGCATAGGAATGTTGATGCTAGTTATGTCATCCAAGATTCCCTCCCTAGACTCTCCCTTATTGTTCCAGGCACTTGTAACATGTTCTTTGCTTTTCCAGTTCATTATCACACTGTGAACTGTTTGAAGGACATGTAGGAATGTACTGTTCTTCTCCCTTGTTCCCTTCCTCATTGATGCGCTTTGATGAACTTTGTGTGTAGGTTGTATTATGGAATTCTATGATTCATTAATGGGTCACTGTCTGCCATTGACGATGTGGGGTACTCTGTACATGATATGTTCTGCTGGTCAATGGCTGATGCAATGTAGTGCTTTATTTTGAGGTGTCAGGGGATGGGTGTGGTTTGACACACAGGGGGGTTCTTGGTGCTATGTTCACATGTGCTGTGTACAGGACACTGGCACTCACTTCATTTCTCATGCATGTATTCTAGGCATGTCCCTATGGACAAATACACTTAAGCAACACCCCCACAACTACATTCTCACCATGCAAACGCGTGCACCCAGATTGCCTTCTCAAGAATGCTGTGTCACGACAATCCATGTTAACTTCCAAGTCATTGATCGTGTACATGCATGACAGGGTACTATTTGGTTGAATGCCATTTTTTTAAATGATGCAGAAGGGTTTTCACCAATGCAATGCACACTCACTGTGCTGTGCAATGCACGGTGTTAGATATGGCAATTTTCAATTGTCCAATATACATGGCAACCGGTATTCTGATTTTTGTTGGTTGCACCACTGGTGGCATGCATTTGTGCCACCGTTTTCAGGGTGTGAGGTTTTGATCACTCATTTCTTCCGATTCCATGTCAGGTAAAATTGTCTGGTTCCTATTTACATTTCTCATGTGGCACTTCATGACTATTGTGTCATGTGTTGTGCATATGGTTGGATGTTTTGCCGTTGCATACCATGGTATGGTGTGGCAGCCGGGGTTCAGGAGTGTGGGGAGGGTTTGGGTTGCATACCAGTCCTTTCATGCCCTGTTTAGCAAGGGGGGGGATGCCTTGCTGTGTTCCCTTTGGTCACATGGGATTGGTTGTGTTTAATTAGCTAGGGCTGCACACAATGTAGAACTTCCGTATACACATTTTCAGGGTGATAAGGTAGTGACAGTTAACGGTGTTCAGTCATAATATCGAGAAATAAAATGTCGAAAGACAATAATTCAAATAAAATAATGTTGAAAAAAAAATATTTATTTTTTTATTTATATATTTTTTGGGGGGTTTCGCAAGTAAAAAAAAGGTTAAAAAAAGGTTAAAGAAGAGGGGTTGGGGGAACTCTCCCTTTTCGAATAAAAAACCTAGTGAAAAAGAAATTCGATTTTTTTTTCCGACATTTTTTCGAAATTATGACTTTCGACATTTTTGTATTCGATATTATCACTATAAACCACAGTTAACTGTCCCTGTCTCATCATCGATTATGACCTGGTATGTGCCAGGCCTGTGTCTACTCCAGCGGGGTTGGGGGTTTAGGTGAAAAATGTGGCCACAGGGTGCGGGCTGCCTCGCCACATGCCTTTTCCCTTCCCATGCGCAGCAGGGGTGCGTGTGGTTGGGGATGTGGGGGTACCACCATATCCACTGGTACGCCATGTCGTGTTGCAACGTTGTGCAGGACACATGCTGCCACAATGATCCCGCACACTACTGGGGGTGTATATAGTAGCTGTCAACCAGAGCGGTCAAGGGAGTGGAAGCGTGACTAGAGCACTCCGAGTGTGTGCTCCACTATGCCCTGGTTGCAATATGGGATGCGTTGTATCTTACCTGGCGTGGTGTGGTGGGGTTCCGTATGGACGTCATCATGTAGGTGCTCAGAGGGTAGGCACTGTCCCCTGGTAAGGTATAATGGTTGTCATTATTTGGGCTGGTGCATTTGTCTGTGTGTGACATGTATGCATGTGCACAAGCATTTGTACTCACCTAGGAGCCATGTGTCGCCATGCTTCCCAGCTTCCAGGGCCCGGCTCAGAGCAGACATTCTGAATATGAAACTATCATGGATGGACCCAGGATAGTTTGAATAGAAAGAGGTGATGATTCCCTTGGCATCACATGCCACCTGCACGTTGATGGAATACCAGTGCTTGCGGTTTTGATGGATGTTTTCAGTGGCCCTAGGTGGACGTAGGGCCACATGGGTGCAATCTATGGCACTGAGCACTTTGGGGAAGTGTGCCACCCTGTAGAAGTCCCGGACCACGGTCTGCCTTTCTGCCGTTGTTCTGGGCATGTATATACGCCTCCGAACTGAGGTGCGCGCAGTGATGATTGCCAACACCTGGTGTAGGCAACGTGACTGTGTGGCCTGTGAGACACCCCCAAATATGACAGTTGTCTGCTGAAATGACCCAGTGGCCAATAAATGCAGTAATTTGAGCACCTTCTCCAAGGGGCTCAATGCATGGGAGCACAGGATGGGTGATGAGAGTTCATCCTCCCACTCCCTGACCAGCTCTAGGATGATATGAGGTGGAAACCTATACCTGCCACAGACCTGGTCATCAGGCATCCCAAAAAGGCTGGTCCTGGGCAAAAAAATGCGGGACCTGGCTATTCTACTCCTCCTGTGATTTCCCACGATCACTGCTGCGAGGAACAGGACATTCATCGTAGCTGTATATGCTTGTTTGTTGTTTGCACGCACTTTTATGCTGTGCGGCCGTGCTTCCGCCTGCTTTCGTGTGGCAGACGTAATTCTGCGTGTACGTGTGTTTTGATGTGCGCAGGTTTTCCCTAATCGATTCCATGAATATGTGTAGTTTGCGTACGTGTGGGCGTTCCGTGTACTTCCCAGCGGTACTTCCCCAGTTACGCCCTTATTTTCACACGTTGTTCTCCATTCAGCGTGTTCCGCCCCTTGTTTGCCCCCTTTTTGAAGTGTGCGCTGACGTTTTGTTCGGGATGTGGAAGTGATGTGTGCGCCGGTGTGCACCACGTGCGGATTTGGCGCACATCTCGGAAAATACACACGCAGGGCCTTCCATGAATCGCACGCGTGCGAATTCGCACCCATGTGCCGGCTTTTTCATGCTTGCGCCAGCTTGCGCCACTAATTTCGGCACACATTTATTCCATGAATTACCCCCAGTGTGTTCTGCAGTGTTGCAAATGGTATTAAAGCACTGTTGAATAAATAGCTCACTTTGGATAAAATGAGAAAGACATCGAGCAGAATTCCATCAATGATGTTATCTCAGCATGACCTATAATTCTGTATACTTCTGTATACTTTGACGTGTTAGTTTAGCATTGCATTTCCATTTGAGGTCTTTATCTATCCTTAACCACTGCAAGAGAAATCTGAGATGGCTAGGAGCATCATCATCAGAAGAGTCTGGTTGGGAGCTAATATATTCTGCGTTTACAAAAATAACTGTTTGCAATCGAGCAAATGAAAAATACTGCCTTACTCTAAACTATGGAAATATTTTTCAGTCGGCTCCAAATAGCTTGAAAAAAAAAACATGAGTACAATGCCAGTGCAAAGGAGTGGATTGGCGGAAAGGGTAACAGGACGTGTGGCGATTGAGTGTCACGATTAATTCTTTACAACCCTTTTTCCTTTGAAGCACATCTCCCACGATCATCTAAGTTTTCAGAGTCTGACAATGTTCACATTTAGAATGTGTATTCCTCCCTAAATAAAAACAAGAGCTTCAAAAGCCATTCTGCATCTCTTAAAAATCATTGTCAAAACAGATCAGCGAGTGAATCAAATTTCTTCTCAGCCTAAATCTGTCTGTTCTCATATTTCATCACACAAGTGGAATCGGAAGGTCATTTTGCCACCCCAAGCAGAGTTGCATTGTCAGTAGTATAGTATGAACCTTGTACCAGATGATATTATGACATTAATTTCTCCATCACCACTTTGTCTCTTGCCACCAACCTCTGCCCCAGAAAATACCACATGTCTGATCAACAGACTAGGCAGCAGGCACTAGAAGGAGACAGTGAGGTGCCCTTGTCTTCTACTACGCATGGATACGCAGTAACTTCTGATTGCTTCCCTCTATGTAACCTCTTTGAGAGAGGATGCCTTGATAGGTAGAAGGGTTCATGGGCTGGGTGCCCAATGGGTCCCATGGGAAGTAGGCAGCGCAGTTGTAATTCACCAATGCAAACTTGGCACACCACCTCCAGTCCCAGGCATTCCTGCAAAGGTGTTTGGCAGTAAAGTGGAATCCAGCTGGTATTAACTTTACCATTGGTCAATGTATTTGAATGCTGCCACCAGGTTTTAAATCTCGGCCAGTGTGCCAAACGTGAGTTCTACTTATGCGTGTGGTTCTCAGGTCTTATCCATTCAGTGTACATGAAAAGTTAGATGCTGAGCTATACAGCTGTTGTACATAATATATGCCCTCTCTACCCACCTGCATTGTTGTTCATGATTTTTCATGATGTGTAGACAAAGGTAAGCATAACTTCTCATATCTGTTGTTAACAATAAAAGGTGGAATTGTCCTGCTGAGGAATATAAACCTGGGTTTATTTTGCATGTTGCCTGCTAAATGTTCTTGCTGGTATGTTCATCTTCTTGAGTTTTCCTCACTGTGTTCATGCCTCCATGTCTCTTATCCACTGTGATCAAACTAAAAAGAATCCTCTCTTTATCTGGCATTTCTAAAGTTCATATATTAATATTATGGTTGCCAATCAGTTCTACATATCCACTCTCACAATCAATATGCAATGATGGGGAGCAGGTGCAAGTGGATCTAGGTCACCTGGCCTAAGCCCTGCCCACCTGGTGCCTTCCTGCCTGCCGCTCATTTTCACCACTTAGCAAGCCCCGCCCACCTGGTGCCTTCCTGCTTGCCGCTCTTTTTTTACCACTTAGCAAGCCCTGCCCACCTGGTGCCTTCCTGCTTGCTGCTCTTTTTCACCACTTAGCAAGCCCCGCCCACCTGGTGCCTTCATGCTTGCCGCTCTGTTTCCCTACTTAAGGAGCCCTCCAGCCTCTTTTCCTTTGAAGATGGGGAGCAGGTGCAAGTGGATCTAGGTCACTTGGTCTAAGCACCACCCCTGCTTTTTAGCCCTGCCTCTTCCTTCCTGCTCTTAACTATTAGGGTGTCTCTCGCCCGGGCGTCTGCAGTGAAGGCAGATGAAGAAAAGGGCAATTCCTGTTTGGACCTGTTCGGACCAGATGGACCCAGGGCCCGACCCCCTGCTCTGACAGCAGGTAAGCATGCACCAACATCTGTTACCCCTCTGTCCCCACAGGCCATTCCCACCCTCTATGGTCACCCTGTGATGTTCCCTTGTGCCCCCCCTTCTCGCACACAGGTGTTGCCTGTTTTGCTTGATTCTTCTACCCTGCTCCCCCCCAATCTCCTCCAGCCTCCTTCTGTAAGAGTCTCTCCTGATACATTCTGGGTTCACCATCACCGTCTTGTGGCCAATGCAGGATTTGACTTTTATGAACTTCATTCATTCACGGGGCGTCACTCTTTCTGAACTCTCATGCTGGACTTCCTTTGCATCTTGTACTCATGGTGGCCCTGAATCATGCTGTTCCCATCTTCATCTTGTATCCTGGCTTGCAACATCACGTGTTACTACTGACCTCTGCAATTGTATTTGCTCTCCACTCTTGCTTCTCCACTCTTTTTGACTGCTTACTCTCTGTTCTCTCCTCCTTTCCCTTATCCCTTTTCCTATCTCCGCCCTTTACTTTCTTCTATGCACTTACTCTATCAGAATGGTCCCTGGACCTAATATGATAGCAACCTTGTCTGTTTCCCCCACCCTCCCATTACTGTTTTTTTCCTACCCCCCCCCCATCCAGCAATGTCATCAGGCCTAGTATTATAGTCGCTTGTTTTGTTCCTCCCCTCGCTTTCTGCACCCCTCTCCCTCACCTTTTGTTTTTCTCCGGCTCTACCAGAAATGTCGCCAGGCCTAGTACGGTAGTCACCTGTCTGTTTCCATTTCCTTCCCACTCTCCCCCTCCCTTCCTTATCTATGTCTTAGCTCTTGCACTATCTGAAATGTCGTCAGGCCGAGTACGATAGTTAATTTCACATCCTTACTGTTTATGGCCTGTAAGAATGTCATTGTATTTTCCCTTGTTCCCTCCCTTTCCTTGAAGTGCTTTGAAACACATTGTGTATAGGCACTATATAAATAAACTATCATATCATATCATATCATGGTTTTACCGGTATTCAGTTATATTATTGCTGGTAACCAGTTTTACCTATATGCCCAATTTGGCTTCGCCGCAATCTCTATTATGTCAAACCCTCAGTGGCATGGGTACTTGTGAATGTCAGTAGTAGAGTGAGATACCTTTTATCAAGTGTTTCAAGTGACAGGTGGACCCGCCCCTTTAGCACACCCCTGAATGCCCCCAAACATTGTATATACATTTGATATAAACTTGATAAGAACACTGCTGTAGTGTATATAACATTTGAAAGAGATGTATCTGAACTCTTATAAATATAATTGAGCCCCAATAAATGTGATGACCCACAAAAAACTGAATGTATATACATTTTATATTATTCCTATGTAACGTTGATAAGAACCCTAATGAGTTTGATATAGATTTATCTGAACCCTTATGAATTTAATTGAACACCAATACATGTGATGACCCCAACAATTATATATAACTTTTATATTAATTCAAAATAACTTTGATAAGAACTCCAATGAGCTTATTATAAAAATACAACTTTGATTGTTTCCTTACAGTTTGAATAGGTCTGTGTGCTAAATAGGCATATGTCTATGGGTGGTTCGAAGTCTATGGCGCTGTTAGGGATGGGGTCTCACAATGCGCATATGTAGGTCTTACTGCAGGAATTGAAAACACATGCGGTCTTCAGACTTCTCGGGGCTATCCATCATGATATCAAGGAAACTGTAATTATGAACATGTACAGGTATGACAAGGAGAAAACAGCCCAAGGCAGCCCCAGTGATTCCGATGATAATTAATTACGGTTATATGTGATCTTACCAACCACAATTACAGAGTGGTAAATTTTATCGCAGACAAAATACCTAAAACACCCCAAAAAATGTATTTTTATTTCGGCTGGACCCCCAGGCCCTCATTTGTTTAACCTTATAATGCCACCACAACCCCATCCTGACCCATTTCAACCCTTTTGTCCCACTACCCTTTATTTATTGAATTCATGTTTGCAGTGTTTTTTGGTATTATGGTCTACTCTGACATTTACCACTCTGTAATGTTTTAGATATATTGACTGGATACATTATTTACCTTCTTGCTTTAGGAGAAGATAGAACCATTTTGATATAATGGATGACTCACATGCTTTGGAGGGAGACCATGAAGATCAGGTGTTCAGTGAGAAAATGTCAACACTTTCTGTGAGCAGTCAGCCGCCTCTTATCACGACTGTCATGGGGCGGTATGTTGGAGATGTCATTCAAAACACTCAGGCGAGTGCAGTCGAATATATGGCTAATTTACAAATGGTTAATGATGCTGACGCTGTGGTTCTTGAGCAGCCCATGGGCATAGAACCCATATTATCATTTCTAAATATGAAACATGCTGAAATGGTGTCTGAAGACAATGGATACACGTCTATGATCATGCATTATTTTTATTTTTTTATTTATTGTGTATTTATTATGAGCCTATACAACAGAATGGTGTTTTGAGGTGCATCAAGGCATGGGAGGAGGAGGTACATGGAATAGAACACAAAACAAATATGTTCCTACTAGGTCTTGAGACAATTCGGATCATGCAAGTGCTGTAACATGAATGAAGGTGAGAGGCGGAAAAGGGGAAGTGTAGGGGGAGGAAAAAAGGGAGGACAGACAGAAATAATGATCCTACTAGGTGTTAAGACAATTCAGATTGTGCAAGAGCAGTAACAGAACTGTGGGGAGTGTGGGAGGATGCACAGTGTAGAGTGGGAGGTAACAAGATGGGAAGGACAGGCAATAACGATCCTACTAGGTCGTGAGATCATTTGGATCATGCAAGTGCAGTAACAGAAAAGAGGTGAGTAGGAAATGAGGGGAAGTGTAGGTTGGGGGACAGGGAAAGAAGGACAAACAGTAATGATCTTACTAGGTCAGGGGACAATTTGGATCATGCAAATTACAGTAGCAAAAATTGGTGAAAGGAGGGGAAGTGCTTAATGGGGAGGAGGGAGAATGCTCAGGAGGGGAAGGGTAATTAGTACAAAAGGGCATGTTCACATCTAGCCCAGGGTGGAAATTAAGAACAACATTGGATTTGGTGCACAAGTTGGGGAAGCGTCACCATGTGGTGCAGGGGCAAAAACAAATATGTATGTACAAGTAGGTCAAATGAAACAGGAGAGCCACGCCCTGTGGTGCAGGGGGCAACAACAATTATGCATGTACAAGTAGGTAAAATGCAACAGGGGAGTTTGTCACGCTCACCTGATTCCCACAGAGGTGCAGGTCTGGCTTCGAGTGCTGATGCTTCTTCAATGGTGAAGCGCAGGACTCTGAAGATGGACTGGAAGGGCCCCTCTACTCTGGCTTCTCCGGCTCGCAGGAATATTCCCCTGTGCGTGAAAAGGGAGTATTACCTACTGACTGAGTTATGCACAAGCCTCTCACTCTCTTCCAACCCTCCACGATACCCTTCCACGATTCCCCGTGAAGTCTCACCTTAGGGTCAGGAAGGATGAGCTCTCCATCCTGCTTCTGATGCAGGGGTGCGTTGAAACCCAGTTACTTCACTGGATTGAGGATTATGGGAGTTCAGGTAAGCTTGACTATTCAGGTAAGGCTCTGTAAAAGTTCTGTTGCAAGTTCAAAAGTCCAAGCTTAATAATAATGTTCATTATCTTTTTCCCTTTAGGGGCCAGGGTTCGGAATGCCAGAGATATGGCGCCGACCCGAAGTGATACGTGCAGTTCCAGTAAATTACAGGTAAGTTCTGGATGAGTGCTCGGGTAATGTCTTTGCATTCGCTCATTCAATGTCTTTGTCTTTTTTCCCCATAGGGGCCGGGTGCCTGGAAGCGGCAAGACCCGAAATGAAATGGGAATGACCCAACAGGTAAGAATTAGAAGGAAACTGAGCTTTTCCTATTCCCTTCCTTCTCTCACCTTGTTTTTGTCTTTCTCTCTAGGTTCTGGGAAGTGGCTGTGGATCCGGATGATCGCTGCTGAAGATGGTGGCGTCCAGGAAAGGGGAGTGAAATGCAGCGCTGCAGCGATCGTAGCGAAATGCTTTTAAAATGATGTCTTCCTTTTCAGGATCCTCGGTGTGATGTCTCTGTGGTGCTGATTTAGCAGGTAAGGTCTTTTGTCTCCCTTTGCAGGTGACCCAGGATACTGACAGGCGTGGCTGAGGTCCAGTTGCAGGAGCTGACACGGTGAGCGTCCAGCTGCGAGGAGCAGAACAACGGGAAGCGTGAGTTGCTGATCAGGTGTGGTTTAAATAGCTTTGGAAGAAGTTCCAAGTGTCTATCCTTCCTCCGATCAGGTATGTATCCTTCCACGACCACACCCGGGTGGAAAGTAATCCCACAGGTAAAGTAGTTCCATTCAGGCCTCAAGATGGCCTGGATGTGGCAGCATGGTCTGCATCAGGTAAGTGCACATTAAAACACTTGAACACATGTCTAGCTTTATGAGCATGGCGCCTAAGGCGCCAGGACAGGGGTCCAACATGAGCCTGGCGCCTAAGGCGCCAGGACTGCGTCCAAAGGGCCCCAGCTTGGGCCCGCTGGCACTCCCCTGGGGGAAATGATGCCTATCTCTGGGGTTGCTGGGTCAGACCTGGCTCCTTGGAGGTAGGCATCATGACAGAGTCTCACCCAGTGTTGCAGGGGGCAACAAGAAGTATGCATGTACAAGTTACACAAGTTGCAGCCCCACATGTACATTTCTCTACAAAAACATTATTGTGGGTTGGCTCCCAATTCACATCTTTCTTCATGAAGAATGGCAGAGTTGAGGTATGGTAGAGTTACCCCAAACCCCTCAACATTTGAGGAATACAGAAGGCCATGGATCGTCAATATCGGATGTCTTGCCAGCCAGAAGGAATATATAACTCAGGGGTAAGACCATACATTTCTGTTTTTGTCTACAGCCTCTAGCTGACACAAGGGATGGTAATGAGGAGAGCCACGCTGCAGAAGACACTGTCAATATTTACTGTGTTTGCTGCTCAAATCAAATTGAAAAACCAATGGAATCTCAGTAATATACTGCATAAACAATGTGTCTTAATAATGGAGACTGATAATGTTAAATATGATGCGGTCACAACAGTTGTGACCTGCTTTGATATCCTAGACATTCAAGGTTTCACACCTATAGTGGTGAAAAGGTGTTTAAAAACAGCACTGGAAATGGTGTGCTGGGCATACACTTGATGATCCACAGAAGGAGGCTCATGTTTGTTTGCAAATATCCTATACTGATAAACAGTTTTGCAACATATGCTAAATGTTGAGCCCTAAACGTTTTGTAAAAATGATGCATCTAATACAGCCATCAACCCAGCTAAGGGTTGGGAAAGGGGCAGAACAATGCATGTCTAAAACATTGTGGGCTATACACGTGGCAAATAAGCCCCTTTTGAAAATGAAGCAGTTTAAACATGGATGTCCGCTGTGTGCTAGAAGTATAATTCAGAAAACTGTTCACACGTGGGGGGATGAAGTGTATATAAGCCATTAAAACAGAGACACGTGAATGATGCCTCATAAACTGACATATGAAGATTGGGACTGTAGACAATTCACATGTATTTATGCTTATTTCCAGGAGATACAAAATGAACACTTGTTAGTTAGCTGCAAAGTTAATGTGAAACAAACCAGTGGAAGTGTACAGCAATTGATATTGAGTTTACTTAAAGAGCATATAGGCAGAATATCCCCAAGAATGTTGTGTTATATGTTTCAACAGATGCCACCCATCAATGGGCATTTACTGGCAAAATTGCTACTAAGTGGGTTTCAGTGATTTAAGTATTCCTGTGGAATTTTTGTTTAAGCTGGCGGTGATATGATGATATGTTATGATAGTTTATTTATATAGTGCCTAAAGACAATGGGCCTCATTACAAGGAAGGCGTTAAGGGTTAACGGTCACCGGTAAGAGTACCAGTGACCGTTAACCCTTACCGCCTTACTACGAGGTCCCTTTGCGGGACCCGACCTTAACGGCTGATGTAGACCAGCCGTTAAAGTTGGGACCCGCAAAGGGACCTTGGTGCTAATTACGGTACCGCAATTTGCAGTACCGTAATTAGCTCCTTCCCCATTCCCATTATGCCCTATGGGGGAATTACCGCCCCACCAACCTTGGAATGGGGTGGTAATTCCTTGTTTCTCCATGGTGGTACTGGTATGGTACCGGCGGCAACCATGGTGCTAATTGCACCATGGTTTACCGCCTACCGTGTAATGAGGTCCAATGTGTTCCAAAGTGCTTCAAGGCAAGGGAGGGATCAAGAGAAAATACAATAACATTCTTACAGGCCATGAACAGTAAGACTGTGAAATTAACTATCATACTCAGCCTGACGACATTTTAGATAGTGCAAGAGCTAAGACATAGGGCCTCATTACACGGTAGGCGGTAAGGGTTTATCGGTACTGGCATTTTACTGGTACCGGTAAATCCTTACCGCCTTACTACGAGGTCCCTTTGCGGGTTGGGGAATTTAACGCCTGCTTTTTGCAGGTGTTAAAAACCAACCCGCAAAGGACCTGGGAGCTAATTACGGTACCGCAATTTGTGGTGCCGTAATTAGCACCTTCCCCATTCCCGTTATGCCCTATGGGGCAAAAATGGGAATGGGGGGAGGGGGAATTACCGCCCCACCAACCTTGGAATAGGGCGGTAATTCCCCTTTCCACCAAGGCGGTGCCGGTATTTTACCGCCATGGACCATGGTGCTAGTAGCTAGTAGCACCTTGGTCCACCGCCATCCGTGTATTGAGGCCCAAAGATAAGGAAGGGAGGGGGAGAGTGGGAAGGAAATGGAAACAGACCGACAACTACTGTACGAGGCCTGACGACATTTCTGGTAGAGCAAGAGAAAAACAAAAGGTAAGGGAGAGGGGTGCAGAAAGGGAGTGGAGGAACAAAACAAGTGACTATCGCACTAGTTCACAAAAACTATGGGGTCAAAGGAAAGAGTTAACAGGAAAATGCCCTTACTTTAAGTACTTTTTAACACGACAGAAATTGGGGCAAATGCCAACTGTGATAAGGTTTAGTAAGAACCAAACAAAGTCTGTTTTCCAAAACCAGGCAACCAGCCTGTGTTTTGGATAAAAGTACTGTGGTTGAGGGCAGGAATATTTTCATCAAAACAAGAAACTGCTATGTGCTATACCACTAGCAGTGACAAGGCTCTGGAGGGAGACAGAAAAGGATAGGGTGAGATTCTAAATATCCCTTCCTTTTACCCACACCTGTCCCTATGTTGCACTGGTGTGTCACCTACAATACAGTGGACAGGATAAGAAGATAAACTATTTCCTTCTAGATGTTATAAAAACGTTCAGCCTTGTTTAAATCATGCCCTTCAACCACTCTCTTCCACTATGTGTCTGTATTGGAAGAGACAAATAGCCCAACAAAAAAAACTCAGTACTTTAGTGGTTTTGTGTACAGACATCCACCGGGTTATATATGTCTTTAATGACCCAGGGATTTTGTGTAGGCCACGTATACCGAATTTTATAAAAACGAGTTTATAAAAAAAAAAACAAGTTTATAAAAACAAGACACATAGACACAGGTTACAACAAACTTGGAAATTGTGTCAAAAAACAAACAAAGACAATACACACTCCACGGGGTGTATTCCTAGATCATATTCCTAGATCATATTGTTACTGCATCAAGTGGGGCGAGGTAAAAATTGCTCATATATAGAAAGTTCGATTGGTATCTATAGTTCGTAGTAATTACTGTCTACCGGTTTCAGTGGCAACGTGTTTATTATGGGCACTTTCATCAGGACAGTCTGTTTGTATTCAACAATTAGGTAAGTCTAGTTGGTGCATACCAAATGTTGGATTTGGAAAGAAAGGCGGAAATATACTTAACCGCCTCCTTAATGTGTCTTGGGGCTGGGACAGACGGGTGAACCTGTGTAAAAAAACAAAATGTACACTTATCACCGTTTGGTAATTAGCTGCCAATGTATGGCTTATGAATCAACAGTTCTATTAGTGCTATTCATATTCATCATACACAACATAGAGTGTGGTCTAGTTACTGGCTTTTATCATAACAGTGGACATGGTGGTCTACATTTTTACCTATAATCCACTTGACCAATGACTTATTGTAAGAGACTTTTGTACATGTTGAGACCCAAGGATCGCACTGACCTGAATGTAGAGAGTGGATTGTCCTTGTTGTATAATACAGGTTTAAGCAATTATTGTCCACGGTGTGCCGCTGGAGATATCTGATCTTAATGGAGAGGGGGAAAGAGATACCAGAACAAATTGTCATCGTTTTTGTAATACTGCTGAGATCTAAAAGTTGTAGAACGCACAGGGTGGTACGGGTGCTCAGACTAGTTTTCAAAAAGGTGTACTGCATATCGCACGTTTAGGGGACAGAGTGTCCTGCGTTTTTTTGACTTAATAACACGGGGTGGTATAGTTATTCTAATCGTATCCTAAGGGATTGTTAAAGCATGTTCCACGCTGCAGGTCCAAATGGCCCCTGCTTTTCCAATTAGGGTGTATGGGTTCTCAAGCTTACCTGGCTGAATTGAATTCACTGGCTTTGTCCTAGTTTCCCCGCACTCGTAAACTGATTGCGGCGTGCTTGTATGAAAAACTGTTGTGGATCCAATCGCAAGTCATGTGATAATATGCCACAAGCATCGCGTATTATTGGGTAGCGTGAAACCGTCATCCGGAAGTCAGGCGCTTAACTTCATGGTTAAACCTGAAGTCAGGCGCTTATCCTCCCGATGTAAAGTTTGTCAGAGGGAAGAACATGTATTTTAGTCAGTCATGTTTATATATTATGGAAGAGGGGCATGTCTTACTTCCATGAATAGGGCACAGTGTTTCCAAAGCATTTTTATCATAAACGCCTGTGTATTAATAAATGCACGGATACGTGACCCAGACTGAACGTGACTACCACGGGATTTGGCTAGTGCCCGTGTATTGTTGAATAAGTAGTCACATGGTCCCGAAGTGCCATAGTTTCCGGGATTGTCCCCATGGTTATTCATGACAAAGGGCCTCATTACATTGTAGGCGGTAAGGGTTTACTGGTACCGGTAAAATACTGGTACCAGTAAATCCTTACCGCCTTACTACGAGGTCCCTTTGCGGGTTGGGGAATTTAACACCTGCTTCTTGCAGGCGTTAAAAACCAACCCGCAAAGGGACCAGTGGAGATAATTACGGCACCGCAATTTGCGGTACCGTAATTAGCACCTTCCCCATTCCCATAGAGCCCTATGGGGCAAAAATGGGAATGGGGAAGGGCAATGGTGGAAGGGGGAATTACCGCCCCACCAACCTTGGAATGGGGCAGTAATTCCCCTTTCCACCAAGGCGGTGCCGGTATTTTACCGGCATGAACCGTGGCGCTAATAACACCATGGTTCACCACCTACCATGCAATGAGGCCCAAAATGCTGGGTACTCTGTCAATAGGTATCAGTGGTGTTACACAGAATGGGTGTGTCAGAACGAGTTATGCATATTCTGTACATGTGAAAAAAATGCAGATCACATCAATTTATGCAGCGCACCTCAGCTAATCATAGCTAAAGTTTGACAAGGAATATTCTCATTCAGTCCCAATTTGTCTGTTTTTAGGCAGAAAACCGATTTTTGCTCTCTTTTTAGGGGCAGATTGGCCATATCACCGCCTCTTCTCGGACAGACCACTTTCTCTGTTGTTGTCCATGAGATTTCATTGGCGTTATGTTTAAATGTTTTAAAATGTTCAACCAACGGGGCATTTTCCCGTTGAGTTCTTATACACGACAGATGTTCTTGTATGCACTTTTTTACAGGTCTGGTGGTCATACCTATGTATTTTTTGTTACATGGGCAGCTGATCATGTAAATCACATTTGAAGTATTGCAGTTGGTCAATGACTGTTGTCGCCACGGTGTCGTTAATCCGAGATCCAAAGTTTGGGATCTTTTCGTTAAAGGACATACATTGCATTGGCCACATGCAGTGTGTCCAGATGCCGATGTTGTTTCCCAAAGCGTAGTCTGTGTAATGACTTCCTGAGGTGGCATGTAGGAATGTATGTGAGTATCTCTCAGGTTCTTTCTCTTTTTAATGGCGAATCGTGGTGTGGGAATAGTCACTGAACCCATATTCAAAAGTGGCCAAAGTTTCACCATTTCTCTCTTTATTTGATTCACCTTGTTCGAATAACTGAACACTGCCGTGGTAGTTTTCTCATCTATCGGACTTGCTTTCTGTTGTAGGGTAATGGCTCTTGGGATGTTTCTGGCCCTTTTTCTGGCCATTTTGATTGTTTTTTTTAGGATATCCGCGTTCCGATAGTTTGTTTGCCAGATTATTTGCTTTGATGTCGTTTTCCTGTAAACTCGAACAATTCCGCCTATAACGCAAAAATTGTCCAAATGGCAAGTTTTCGCGTAGGCTTCTTGGATGGAAACTTTTATAGTCAAGTAAGGCATTATGGTCTGTAGGTTTCCTAAAGAATGTTGTAGTCAGTTGTCCTGCATTAGTTCTGATTTCCACGTCTAGGAAGTGTATAACCTCTTTTGAGATACAGTGGGTGAATTTCAAAAAGGTGTTCCGAGAGTTCAGCCAATCCAAAAATTCCAGAAAGGAGGTTTTGGTCCCTGTGTAAATTGCCAAGATATCATCAATGTATCTCGTCCACAGGGTAACCTGTGATCTAAAGGGATTTGTTGGTATGTAGATCGAATTGTAGATGTTGCTCTTCGAAATCCGCCACATACAGGTTTGCCAGGGATGGTGCAAAAGTGGCACCCATGGCGGTCCCTGAACACTGTTGGTAAAAGGACTCTTTATGTAGAAAAAAATTCTGGGTGAGTGCCAATTCTGCCATTTGCACAATTATTTCTATTGGAACTGCTGGTGGAGTGACCAGTTCTCGTAGCACTTTTTCCACAATTCCTTCAATATCGAGTGTCACCAAGAATTGCGTTGCTGGATCAAAAGTGACCTCGTGTAGCATGTTTAGGACACTCATTGTGCCTTTCAGATAAGAGCGCATTTTTGGGATCTCTGGTCTAAAAAAAAAGTCCACAAATTGTGATAAGGGTTCAAAAATGGATTCAATTCCTGCTACAATGGGTCTTCCCGGTGGGGGTGATATGCCCTTATGTATTTTGGGTAGTGAATAGAAGACTGGTAATTTTGGGAACCTGGGAGTGAGAAATGCCACCTCTTTTGCACTTATGTATTCCTCACAGGCTTCTTCTTCCATGATGTTTGCAATAGTTAAACGTAAGGTCTGGGTGGGATCTCCTCTTAAGATTTTGTAGTGGTTCCTGTTGTCCAAGAGTTTAGTTACCATTAAGTCATAGTCGTGTGAGTTCATGATTACAATGGCTCCTCCATTGTTGGCTTGTTTGATGGTCAGTGCCGGATTGTTTTTCAGGCCTTGGAGTGCTTCTCGTTCGGATTTGGACAGGTTTTGGAAGCTGGGTTTGTCTTCTTTTTCCAGTTCTTCTAGTTTTTTGAAAATAGCCTTCTCAAATACGGTGACTCTGTAGACACAGTCGGTGGATAACAGGTTGATTTAGGATGTAATCCTGTGGTATCGGATTCTCTTCTGACATCTGTGTTAGATTCTAGTTGTCCGAAGTATTGTCGTAATCTGATGTTCCTCATTAATCTGGCTACTTCGATTCTTGTCTGGAAACCATCATGTCGAGTAGTTGGGACGAAACTTAGTCCCTTTTGTAAGACCCTAGTTTCTGCATCGGAAAGGATCTGGTCAGACAGGTTCATGACTAATAGTTGTGTTGTTGTTGTAGGTCCCTGCCTCTGCTCCTGGTTACTCGAGGGGATCCCTGTATTAGTCCCCTGCCTCGCCTGCCTCCTCTTTGGCCGCGATATAAAAAAGAGGCCTTCCTATTGCCATTTTGTCCTCTCTGATTGGTGTTGGCAAACTGGACTCTCCTGTCTCCCGATTGGTCACGGGGCCTTGAACTATTCCGTTCTTGTTCTCCTGAGGGTACTGGCCTATTTTCTTCATCCGAGCTGCCACTCGAGAAGCTCCATTGGTCCAGTGTATTCCATTTTTTGTAGTTATTACGTCTCGGTTGCCATCCTCGCCTGTTTGTATTAGTCGGTTGTTGTACCGACCCTATTTGGGGTTCCTCATAGTAGCTATCGGTGATGTATGGATACATTTTTTCATATGTGAAGGTTGATATGTCTTTTTTGAGTTTGTTGATTTTCTTATTCAAATTCAAATCTTTGAATTCTTTGATCAAGGAATTCATGTTGTCTAGTTTTTTCTTGAAATTATCCAAAACGTCCGTTGACTTCAGTTGATCAATTTTAAGTTCAATTTCACTCATTAGTTTTATCGAGACAGTTTTGGCCGTGTTTATTATAAGTATGAGCCAATCTCTTGTACACTTATTTGCAATAAAACTCCAGTCTTTTTCAAACTGTATCTGGTCTAGGAAAATTCTCGTACTAGGCCTGATGACATTTCAGATAGTGCTGGGGGGGAAACAATTAAGGGGAGGGGGGAGGAGACAGACAGGGTTGCTATCATACTAGGTCCAGGGACAATTCTGATAGAGTAAAGTAAGGGGCAGAGGGGAGGAGATAGGAAAAGGGAGAAAGGAAGAGGAGGAGAGAACAGAGAGTAAGCAGTCAAAAAGAGTGAAGAAACAAGAGGGGAGAGCGAATACAATTGCAGAAGTCAGTAGTAACCAGTGGTCGAAGTGTACGAAAAGAAGAGGTGGAACTATGTTCCCTGCTGGCCTGCCCCTGCTCCCCACAAACCCCATTGCCACAACCCCTCCCAAACACAATACACCCCCCAAACACTTGCACCTGCTGTTTAAGGGAATGTTCAGTGCAGTGCACTGAAAGTGAAGGTTTCAACTTCTTCCTACACGTTTATTTTGAAACAAAAACATTCCGGAAGGTTTCTTTTTAAAATAAAAGTATAGGAGCTGTAAAAGGTAATTTAAAAAAGTATTGGAGCACCGTTCCCGACCGCTCCCGCTCACTTCGACCACTGGTAGTAACACATAATGTTGCAAGCCAGGATACAAGATGAAGATGGGAACAGCATGATTCAGGAGTACAAGATGCAAAGTCCAGCATGAGAGTTGAAAAAGGGTGATGCACTGTGAATCAATGAAGTCCATAAAAGTCTAATCTAGCATTGGCCACAAGACGGTGATGGTGAAACCAGAATGTACCATGACAGACTCCTGCAGAAGTAGGCTGGAGGAGGGGGAGGTGGGCGGAAGGGAAGCCTGGTAGAAGAATCATTTACGACATGCAACATCATTTCCCATCTGCTAAAGGATATTGGCTAGTTATTAGAAGTACAATTTTACAAAAAACTGACAAACAATCCACTTGCAGAACTCAACAAAGAATGGCACGTTGTGAGCAAAATTTGGTGCCAAGAAGGCCATATAACAGAAGATGAACTTCTCTATATGAACATAGCCGGTCCGATAGCACAGCGAGTTGAGCGCTCACTTTGACATCTGTGCAGAGCCAGCTCACACAGGTTCAAATCCCGGCCGGGCCAATCTCAGTGTTTCATTCTTCAGAGGTCAATAAATGAGCACCACACACCGTGGATAAAAGAAGCAGTGCTCAGATACCTGAGGGCTCGTACCGCGATATAAATGTAAAATTGTTATTATCCAATTCCCCCTTTTTGGCAAAAATATACTTTGTCCCCAAAATACATGAAAAGTTCCACAATTTCCCACCGTGAAAGCCAATAATAAATGGAATAGGATCCCTTACCAAAAGAATTTATCAGTACAACCCCTTGCCTGAAGCCTGGCTTAAGTTATCAAAGACATAATACATGTTATTCAACAACTAGAATTCATCTTGTGGGAGACTAACTATAGAATAGTCACATTAGATATTACATCACTCTATACCAGCATACAGCATCCAACAGGCATCCAAACAATAGAGTACTTTCTTAAATGAAGATCATTCTCATACCAAACCGAAAACAGAATGTTAATATCAATGTTGGAATTCACAATTAACAATAAAATGTTCTGTTTCAATGGACAGATTTATCAACAGAAACATGGTACAGCTATGAGAGCCAAATATGCCTCTCTTATGCCACCCGCTTCATGATATTTCTTTTGAAAAAGAAAATGCATCGATGCATACAGCATTTACTGAGAGCAACAAAATAATATACTGTGGGCGCTATATTGATGATATCCTTATCACCTGGGATGTAGGCAAAGCACCTCCCCTGAAATATGTTTAATAATTTACACAACAATCTCAATATCCATCTCACTATGAATGAAAGTACCAAAAGAATATGTTTCCTAGATATATAACTCTGTGGAGAACAACGCCATTCAGACAACACTATATACAAAACCAACAGCAGGTAACAGCATTCTACATGCAACCAGCATCACCCCAAACATATTATAAATAATACCCCATATGGAGAACTCCTTAGAATAAAAAGAAATTGCAGCAGCAACAAGGTTTTCTCAATTCATGCTACAACTTCTTTGGAAAATGTCAGGCAAAGAGGCTATGATGAGAAAACGTTGACAAACACTCTAAAGAAAGTCAATATGAAGGATAAATGGACCTACTAGGCAACAGTACCAAACTCCATCCTGCAGACAACTGTATGAAAATAAGGCTTATTACCACTTACAGCTCAGATGTACATAACACACAGAAAATGATCAACAAACATTGGAACATCTTAAAACTTGTCCCGGATGTAAATAAATATCTAGAACAAGAACCAACTTTAGCATTTCAAAAGACACCAAATATCAAAAACTGTATAAGTCCAAGCTACTTTACACCAATACAAAAAACTGCAACCTTGTCCTCAATGTGGAATCTCAAACCAATGTTGAGCAATATGAAATGTGATAATTGCAAGATATACCCACAACTGCTAAATGGGAAAGACAATATTCAGTTGCCCACTGGCAAATCTATGACCATCAAGAAATGTATCAATTGCAACTCAAAATAAGTTGTCTATGGCATGATATGATATGATATGACATGATATGGCATTTATAACGCGCCTGTACACAAGTGTTTCAAGGCGCAACGAGGCAAGGGAGGGGCAATAAAGGGAGGACAGACAACGATCCTACTAGGCCAAGTGTCATTCATATTGCGCAAGTGCATGGGATGGGGAAAGTGCGTGGGGGACGGGGAAGGGAGAGTGCAGTACATGTGAATAGAATAATAACAATAAGTAAAAGTAACAGCCAGCAGGTGGCAAGTGCAAGGTAAGTGCAGAATCAGGTATCAAGTGCTGGTAGTGGGACTGTAGGGATACAGAGACAGTCCCCAAGTGTGGGGGATACCAGGCAGGCAGTGCAGGCTTGAGAGACTGGCGGAGGAGGGACATGGGCCCGAGATCAGAGGGTGACCAGTTAACCAATGCAGTTTCAGTATCAGCCAGCAGGTCAGTAGGGGAGAGGAGGCGAAAAAGCAGAAGCAAAGAGAAAGGTTTTGAGGTGTTTCCAGAAACTGAGATAGTTCTCCTCAAGTTTCAGGGAGGGAGGCTGTTCCAGAGGGAGGTCCCAGGGCCGAAGAAAGAGATCTGCCACCAACGCATTGCTTGGAGAAGCGACTGACCATGAGGGTGTTGGAGGCGGATGAGCGAAGACCTCGAGAAGGAGATATTTCGGAAGAGAAAGTTGAAGGTTTTGAGGCCCCGGGCCCCAGAAGGCATTGTGGACAATTTATGGAATGAATGCTATGCAACAAACTCTACATAGGCAGCACAATACACCCATTGAAACTCAGAATAATGGAACACCTAAGATCAATAACAAAATCAAGATGTTATGTTATGTTGTTATTTTGCATTTATATAGCGCCTTAAGTAACATTGGTATGATCTCAAGGCACTGGTAGGTTGAAAGCCCTCGGGAACCATGGTTCAAGTCAGTAGAGAGAGAGAGAGTCATAAGGTGCGTGTGAACACCGGATATTTGTGCAGCAGGTGTGTCATTCGTATGATAGCTGCTTCTTAGCGGTAGGTGTGGTGGTGGGAGATCATGAGTATGTGTTTGTTCTGGCTGGTTGTTATCCAGACTGATTCTGGCTGCGTTAGGCCCGAGGAGAACGCCTAGGCTGGCAGGTGTGTAGCCAGCTGTGTTTACTTAGGAGGATGGGGATTATGAGGCAAGTGCTGGTATGAGAACAGCTACACCGAATGTGTCATAGCATTGCTGTGTTCCAGTTGAGTGGTGGTGTATAGAAGAGAGTAAGCGTGGAGATGTGATATGGTGGATTACATTAGCTAATTGTGATCGAGCACACCCCAACCGTTCCATGCACCCCAGCTGTTCCATGCACCCCAGCCGATCCATGTACCCCAGTCGTTCCATGCACCCCAACCGTTCCATGCACCCCAACCGTTCCATGCACTCATACCATTCCATACACTCAAACCATTCTGTGCACTCAAACCATTCTGTGCACTCAAACCATTCTGTGCACTCAAACCATTTTGTATGGTGTCCATTCCGTGCCCTCTATCTGTTCTGTGCATTCCATCCATTGCATGTACTGGCTCAGTTCTTTGCACACTATCTGTTCAATCAGTTCTATGTCTTCCTTCTGAACCATGCGCTTTGTCCGATCTATGCATGTTATCACTTGATCCTCCGGTCCGCCCAGTCATCCGTTCTACCCACCTTATCAGTTCTACAAGCATCATCTGTTTCACCCACCTCACCTGTTCTGCCCACCTTATCCATTCTACAAGCATCTGTTTTACCCACTTCACCCATTCTACCACCTTATCCATTCTACAAGCATCATCTGTTTTATTCATCTCACCCGTCCTGCCTACCTTATCCATTCTACAAGCAACATCTGTTTCACTCACTTCATCCATTCCACATACTTCACCCGTTCTACATACTTTACCCGCTCTACATACTTCACCCGTTCCACATACTTCACCCGGTCTATCCACAACCTACATCAGCTCCTTCCACACCCTACATCCGCTCCATCCACACCCTACATCCACTACATCCACACCCTACATCTGCTCACTCCACACCCTACATCCGCTCCACTCTCTACATCCGCTCCACACTCTACATCCGCTCCACACTCTACATCCGCTCCACCAACTACATCCGCTCCACCAACTACATGCGCTCCACTGACTTCATATGCTCTACCGACTTCATACGCTCCACCGACTTCATACGCTCCACCGACTTCATACGCTCCACCGCCTACATACACTCCACCGACTTCATACGCTCCTCCAACTTCATACGCTCCACCGACTACATACTCTCCACTGACTTCATACGCTCCACCGACTTCATCCGTTCGACATTATCCGTTCAGCTCACCTCATTCGTCACACGCACTCAATCCATCCCATGTACTCCATCCGTTCCATGGACTATATCTATCTCACACACTTGAATTTGTTTATTCCATTTGTTCTGTTTATTCCATTTGTTCTGTTTATTCCATGCACTCTTACATTCCATGCCATCTATCCGTTCCAAGCACTCTATCTACTCTGTGCACTCACCCGTATCATGTATTCATCTTTTCCATCCTCTCGTCCACTTTATTCCTCTCGTCCACTTTGCTCCTCTCTTGTCCATTACATTTGTTTCATCCATTTCATTAATTTTAATCACTTTACTGCTTTCATACAATGTATTCTTTTCATCTACTTCACTGCTTTGATCCACTTTACTTGTTCTATTCTGTTTGTCCTTGTTAATTATCATTAAAGGTTATGAGTTTGATTTCTCGCTCAGATCATGATGCTAGAATGTTATCCATGATC
Source organism: Ambystoma mexicanum (assembly GCF_040938575.1). Taxonomy (NCBI): domain Eukaryota; kingdom Metazoa; phylum Chordata; class Amphibia; order Caudata; family Ambystomatidae; genus Ambystoma; species Ambystoma mexicanum. Next base: position 786,773,664 of record NC_090928.1, on the reverse strand, counting down.
TAGCAGTTTGTTCCTCTTGTCAATTACATTTATTTCATCTATTTCGTTAATTTTAATCACTTTACTGCTTTAATACAATTTATTCTTTTCATCCACTTCACTGCTTTCATCCACTTTACTCGTTCTATTCTGTTTGTCCTTTTTAATTTACATTAGCGGTTATTCGTTTTCGATTTCTCGCTCAGATCATGATGCTGGAATGTTATTTATGATCTAGCAGTTTGGGCTAGTGTCATTGAGTTGCTGTTATCCAGTCTGAGTTTAGAGTCGATTTTAGAGGAAGAGCCATGTTTTCAATTGTTTGCGGAAAGACATGAGGTCCTCAGTGAGTCGGATGTGGGGTGAGAGTGCGTTCCACAGAGTGGGGGCCAGAGCTGAGAATGATGATCCACCTAGCCTGACTGAGTTTGTTTTTGGTATGACTAGGAGGCCCGCAGAGCTTGATCTTAGAGTATGTGCAGGGTGATAGGGTCTTAGTTTGTCTTGAAGATATTGAGGTCCGGGTTTATGCATTGCTCGGTGCGAGATGCATACGGTTTTGAAGGTCACCCTTCGGGCAACCAGAAGCCAGTGCAGCGTTTTGAGGGCTGGCGAGATGTGGCCTCTTGGGCCAAGCGCTAGTAGCAGTTTGGCTGCAGCGTTTTGTGCTCCTTGTAGTTTGGTCAGTTTGTACGCGTGGACTCCGAGGTAGAGGGGGTTAGCATAGTTGAGCCTTGACATAACAATTGATTGGACCGCGGAGAGTCTGTTGGGAAAGGAGAGGTATGGAAAAATGCACCTAAGAGTTTTAAGGTGTTAGTGGCAGGACTTTGAGACAGTGTTGACTTGGCGAGGGGGTTAGGTCTGAATCTAGGGTGAATCCAAAGTTTTTTACTAAATTAGAGGGTGTCGGCGAGTTGCCCATGGCAGATGGCCAGGGTAGCGGGTGTGCAAGAAGTTCGGTCTAGCCACATACCATGATTTCAGTTTTGGAGGGGTTTAGCAAGAGGTTGTTTGTAGTCATCCAGTGATCTATGTCGAGGAGGCAGGAAGCAAAGTAGGGTTGGCAGTTTGGTTTTGAGTTCAGGAGTTTTAGAATTAGTTGAGTGTCATTGGCTTAGCTGTAGCACAGGTTATTGTGCGACCAAATTATTCGTGGGAGGGTGGCCATACAGAGGTTAAAAAGGAGGGCTGATAGGCATGCTCCTTGTGGAACTCCAGTGTTGACTGGTCGGGCGATGGAAGAATAGGTGGAGAGTAGGGTTATATGGTTCCTATTATTGAGGAAGGATGCTATCCATTTGAGAGCGTTTCCACTGATTCCTAGGGAGTGGAGGCGATCAAGGAGGATTGAGTGGTTGATTGTGTCGAAGGCGGAGAATAGGTAAAGAACGATTAATGCAGCGCAACCCGCAGAATCTGCAGTATTTTTAAGGTCATTCCAGATTGAGGTTAAGGTGGTTCCGGTTCCGTGTCGGGCTCTGAAACCTTATTGAGCAGGGTCTAGAAGATTGTTGGCTTCGACAAAGGCATTTAGTTGGGAGTAGGCGGTTCAGTCAATGAGTTTGGCAAGGAACCTGGTGTTTGAGATGGGGCAGTAGTTTTTGGGCTCGAGAGGGTCGAGGGAAGATTTTTTTATAAGATGTTTGACATGAACCGTTTTGAATGCGTCACAGAAAATTTCCGAGAAAAGGGAGTCGTTTATAATGGTTCTTGTGTGTTCTCCTGCGCAGATAGATTCGAGAGAACCCGAGAGCCGGATGGTTTGCGGGCAGAGAAAAGTTTGAGAAATTGGTCGGTAGATATTGGACTGAAGGAGTCGAACGTTGGTTGGCTAGTGGTCGCAGGCGGTGGGATGGCCATTATGGTGGGTGGGTTGCCTGGTGGATGTAAGAGAGTTAGTTTGTTGGTTAGAGCATTTGTTCTATTGAGGTCTGTGGTGTAAAAGTGGAGAGAGAGTGAGTCGCACAGCGATTGTGAGGGGGTCAAAAGGCTGGTGGTACATGTCGGTTTGGTGAATTAGGCGATGATCTTGTGAAGTTCTTTGCTGGGGTTTTTCCAGTTTAGGATTCGATGTTGTAATGGGCTTTTTTTGCTTTCTGGATTTCAGCCTTGTTCTGGTGAAGGTGCCGGGCCAAGGTGGATCGGCTCAGGGTATTTTGTCTTTCCGCCATTTGCGTTCTAGGAATTTATATCGTTTTTTAGTGGTCTTCAGTTCGTGTGTGAACCACCTAGGGAAAAGGCAAAGGTAAGCTGATGGTTTGCAAGAGGGTGTGAGCCGCATTAGTGAGGTGTTGAGCCATGAGTCAAAGGCGTCGGAGGTTAGTTGTTCATCGAGTAGGCAGGTAGGGGATTGAGACTGAAGGAGTGCGTCAGCTAGGTCAGGAAGGATTTTTAGTTTCTTCCAGCATTTGCATAGATTCAGAGGTTCTGGGTCGGGAAAGGGGAGATCCAAAATATCCATTAGCTACTCATTTCCTTATGGGTGATCCAGGAGCAGCATCCGAAAATATAAAATTCTTTGGAATTGAAAAGGTGGACATGCCACCAAGAGGTAGCAATAAAGAATTATTATTAAGAACACAATAAGCGAGATGGAAACATATAATGGACACATGCTTCACTGGCCTCAACCAAGACACAGAGATGAGTAACTACTTATGAACCAGCCCTAATGACTGTTAAAGCAAGAACAAAAATTGCCTAGAACAAATACATATGGCATTATAGACCATCCAGCCACAATGACATTATATATTGTTCAATCCGACAGGAAAGATACACACTTTGAACAATAGGGAAATGTTATCACTTACATATATAGTCCCCTATTACTGCCATGGAACTCTTCTCAGAAAAAATGCATATTCTCTGCCTTTTACTCACACAAGTTCCCTAGTTCCCAATCTGTATATCCACAAACTATCTGGGTACTATATGTCGCACATTGCTATTAAGCAACATTTAGCAACATCCCGCTCCAATATGGAGATAGCAAAGTAATCATCAGCAAGAAGAGCACAGAACGTGCTGCCATTCAGCACGATGATGTCATCACGCCAATTAGCGCGATGACCCAGGGACGCCAAAATGTAAATAGATTGCCATTTTGAAACGCTGACAGCAAGCGCGGATGGGGGTTCCGAAATTTGCTTGGACAATTGAATCCAGAAACCTACCATTTATGGTAAGAAAGCCATACGGCAGCCACCCTGGACTTACCTTACTCTAAGCAATGCATACCTGCAATAAATTTCAAATATAATATTTAAAACCTTTCCAAAATTATCTATTTGTAACACTTTTAGACAGAACCAGAATATGGATACACAGTGACAAAATTGAGATAAACACCAATAAACTAAGGACAACTTGAAGAAAATCAGATATATTTAGAGATAACACGTCTATAAGGGTGAGTTATATTTTGGAGTTATCTATGACTATTTAGCAAAAGATAAAGTATCTCTTAAGTATATAATCACGCACAATTGTATTTACTTTGTTTTGTTCATTTCTTTAGAAACTATAAGCAACCCATAACCTTCTGATGACCCACTGGAGTCACTGTGGAGAAACACATGCAGAGGTTAAAGAAATGAACTGTACATTTTGGAAATAAACTATGGAAATGAATCTCAGAATGTAGGTTGCCAAAACTGTTGTAATCTAGAGACTTTAATTTTGGAACGGTTTATTAAAAAATTGAAACAAATACATACTATCAATGCTTACTAAGCACAATGATTTGCTTTAACTAGAGCTGGTGCAAACTGAATAACCCATCTCAGCATAATCTATGTAACATATTGGGCAGACACAATATTGGGAATTTCTTTGCAGACCACTACACAGCTACAATAAGAAATCAAATAAATGAATTTGCCCTGAAGGTTCATTTTTGACTGTATGAATCTCTATACAACTGTTTAATAGGGAAGTTTATACAGTTCTATCAGCCACCGCTAGTGTTTGCTTATCGACCTAGTGAACAGCAGAGTGTGTATGAAGTAGCTGAGCATACTGCAGAATTTGCAGCCCAATTGATAACTGTACAGCAGAAGAAAACCCAAGATATTCAACATGAATACAAATCTGATGGTGTAAATCTGAATACAAATCTGATGTTGTAAATTTCAATCTAAATCGGTTGTTTGTAAAATGCAGTTGTGTCTTAATGTCCAACTGCCATGAGGTGATTATGTCCTGCGTAAAGCTATTCAAAATATATAACTGTATTGTAAACTGAGAACTGATGTTAAGAATGTGTCATGGAGCACTGTCAAGATGTGGCATTCAGGTCATGAGTCCTGCGCGATACAGAAGCCTGTACCAAAACAATTCAAACAACAAATGACCTTGGTATATGATATCGATAAACAATGGCAGTCTGATTTTATGGATATGAGCCAGTTAAAGGGAAACAATGATGTCTTCCAATAGATTCTAGCTGTCATTGATGTTCTATGAAAATTCACCTATGTTGAGGCTTTAAAAGAAAAGATGGCACCCAGTGTAGCAACAGCTTTTAACAGATATTTAACAATGGGCGAGTACCCACTAAACTACAGACAGATACCTGTAAAAAGTTTCTAAGTAAACTGCTACAGATCCTTATAAAAGAACACAGGGAGCACCATTTCATAACTCACTCTGAAGTGAAATCCTCTTTTGTAGAACATTTTATTTGAACTTTTAAAACAGGGATCTAGCATTTCTTCGCAGCTCAAAAACACATGTAGATATGTGGATGTTTTACCTGCATTTATAAATGTGTATAACAACACACATCATAGATCTATTAAAACTACCCCCATAGCTGAAACACCCCAGAATTCCTTGGAGATCTGTAAAAACCTGTATGACAAAAGACTTTTTGAAAATGAGTCAAGCACTCCCTTTAAAAAGGGTGATCATGTGCGGATCTCCAAACTCTAGGCCGTCTTTACAAAGGGTTATGAGCAGAACTACAGCAATGAGATCTTTCTCACAGATGGAGTGGCTCTCTGGGAGACCTTCATAAATACAAAATAACCAGTTAGTTAGGCGAAGCTGTTCAAGGTGTTTTTATAGGGGGGAGATCCACAAAGTCAGCAAAGACCAACACATAATTTATAGAATAGAAAAAGTCATAACTAGTAAATGACTAGGCGCTAGGAAACAATATATAGTGAAATGGCTGAGATGGACTATGGAACTCAACAGTTGGGTCATCGGCAGCTCCCTAAAGGCCATGGGTGTATAACAGAAAAGTCAAGGAGCCTACACCTTTGACACCTTTTTGCATTATGCGCCCCAGCAAAGCATCCACAGATACATTCCCAGAGAACAAAACATTCAGCTTCACTGTGAAGCTGGCCAAACTGTAAATTTGGAAGGACAATGGACAGTGGCACTCACAGAAGTTCGAGGCATCCGTTCATAGGATATTTTAGGCAGCGGGAACACCACATTTATTATAAAATGAACAAACCCTCTGAGACTTTCTCAGGGCCGCTTCGCTGAGGGGTACTTCCCAAATATACAGGATCTTTTCAGAGTCATCAACAAAAGTATATAAACTATACCAGAGTATGGTGACATGGTGTTAGATCTAGACCTGCACCAGAGGAACGTTTTTCTCAAGGGGCCATGCGTGTGTGTCAAGTTTTCAACAACTTTCAGATTACTCACACAGGTCATCAGCAAATCAATAAGCCCCTTTTTCCAATAGCTACTTTGTAAACTATTGTTCCTTCAGAATGTTTTTTACAGGGAGACCAGAGACATCTAATTGTACATTAAAAATATTGAAGGTTTTGCTTCAGCTCGCCCCTACCCATCAGACCACCAGATTAAAATCTGTCTGACCAGCACATGAAGGGTTGAGACTTTCTTTGCACTGTCACACCCCTGCTCTGTCTGCTGTCAATCAAATAAAGTGACAGCATCCTTTGTTAATGTTGCTAATAAAAGATTAACATGACATGCGTGAATGTTTCTAGTCAGAGTCAAAGCAGTACTTTATGTATTTTGTAGGAGAAACTATTTGGCTTCGAGTGAAAATTAATTAACTATTCGGCCGAAGCTGAACATCTCACTTTCAGTGAAAATTCGGGCGAATACTTACTCGAAGACTCATTTCGGAACACCCCTAGATGATAGCAATAGTATGTATCATATGTGTGCAACAAACTGAAAGAGTCGCTCTCAAAGTTGTTTTTGCATATAAAATTCATTGGGTTTCTTATCAAGTTTATATCGAATTCATAAAAACAAAAAGGGTCATCAAATGTATTGGAGTTCTTATCAAATTTATTTTTAAAAAATGTGGGAGTCGTCAAATTTATTGGGGTTCAATCTAATATATATTGAATTTATATAAAATATTTTGAGGGTCATAACATTCATTAGAGATCAATGAAATGTATTTTAAATACTGGGGTTCATTAAATGTATTGAGGTTCAATGAAATGTATATAGAATTTACATAACTTTTTGGGGGGTCATCAAATGTATTGGGGTACAATTACATTCATAAGGGTTCAGGTATAATTGTATCACATTTTTATATCAAATACATTGGCATTCTTCTCAAATTTATATATTATTCGTATACAATTGATATGCATGTTTTGGCGATGATCAAATGTAATGGGGTTCAATTAAATGTATAGCGGTTCAGATACATTGCTATCAGATGTAATATACACTACAGCAGGGTTCTTATCAAGTTTATTTGAAATCTATATACAATATTTTGGGGGGCATTCAATTCATAGGGGTCAATCAAAGTTATAGGGATTCTGGGGCATGCTAAAATGGTGGCCAGGTGTCACTTAAAATTCTTGATGAAAGGTATCCCACTCTACCACTAATGTCAATCTAAGGGGATCTAGCCCTGAGCATGTTTGATTGACTTACTGGCTCCTTACTGTATTTTCTTCAAATCATTATGCATTTCACACTGGGCAATCACAGGCATCGGCTCCAAGTTCCTGTACATCAACCTGTACTGTTATTGACTAAGATGCAAGTGATCTGCTCACTTGCACATTCTGAATGCTCACAAGGACTACTAGGTCCACTTCTATCCTTCTTTGTTATATTTGATTTTCACTCCATGTTCCCTCCCTGCTGCCCACCGGGCTCTTTGAAACAAAATGTACTTGATGTATAAGTGCCTTACAAATGCACAATAAATAAATACGATGCAGCCTCTGCCTAAAACCACACCTTCAAATTCTCCTGTAGGTTCAATTCTTATTGGCTGGTGCTTTCTTTTCAGTCCAAACTGCCATGCTCTGTATTACTCAATGGCCACTTCCCATTATAAAAGTACTTAACACCTGAATAATCTACCCTCCTAGCACAGATATAATTGGGCAAATAACTGTTACCCACACATAAGGATATTGTCGTTTACAGCAGCCTATTAAACTGAAATACAACAGGGAATCTTCATCCTGCTCTAATAAGAGTAAATGCACACACCAATTGGTTATCATGAATCATTTGTGCATAGGCTAACATGTCAAAAAGATGTACTCACACTATCTCACACTATGGGCCTCATTACGACCCAGGCGCTGGACCATGGTGCTGTTAGCACCATGGTCCATGCCGGTCTCCGGCATGGTGGATGGCGGAATTACCGCCCCATCACAAGGTTGGCGGGGGCGGTAATTCCCCATTCACAATTTGCCCTTCCCCATTCCCATTTTGCCCCATAGGGCATAATGGGGATGGGGAAGGCGCTAATTACGGCACCGTAAATTATGGTTGCCGTAATTAGCTCCAAGGTCCCTTAGCGGGTTGGATTTTAAAGCTTCCAACCCGCTAAGGGACCTTGTAATCAGGCGCTAATGGTTTAACGGTGCCAACGCTCTTTACGGCTCTGTTAAACCATTAGCGCCAGGGTCGTAATGAGGCCCTATCTCATGTATAGCCCAGAGAGTCATGCATATAGCACTATAATTGGAGTACATCTGTGGTTATCACACACGCACCACACCTACATCTTCAACTTGAAGAAAATGCCACCAAATACCTTTCATGGCTATCGTGAAGCAAGCAGGGAACAATGCCTCATACAGAGGGAAGAGAGCACACTTACACTCCATTCATGGAGATTTCTAGGATTTAGGGAACAGATCTTGCGAGTTTAGAGAAACCTAGCAAGAACTCAATGTAAAGACAATTTAAGGCCCCCAGGCCATGCAACCCTTGACAGAGATTCCAGGAAGCCTGCCCAGATCTACTGTGTCACTCATTCTGGATCCAGACTGCCCAGGGAAATAGAAGGAAGACATTAGGAAGGAAAAAAACCAGGAAGAAAGAAGACAAGGAGAAAAATGACCTAACATGTTTTCCTTCATGCTCTCCTGCTGTTAATGTTCTGCCACTGCGGGTCTTTGTGACGCCACCCCCTGTACCAGAGAAAGATTGGACAAGGTTAGTGTGAACAGAAGCATGTTCTACAGGCCCCAACCTCCCTTAGACTACTTTCCTGAGTACATATACTGTTCCACTCACCATGCTCTGTGATGTTGCTTCTCTTCTACGTTCAAGTGAAGGCTGACTCCATCCCGGACTGGAAACATTTCTGTGTCGAAAACAAATACTAGTATTTCTCAAAGTAGTACTGAATTTCTTGCACAATATGTTACTAACCTCCACCTATTTGAACCTATTTGAACTGTGATGTATAAAACAGCTTGAACTCTGTGTCGAGGTTTTGGCTCAAGCAAACTCTCAATAGGTTCTGTTTTAAACCTATTGTTTTTAGATGTGTGTAAAAATCTTTGAATAAATCTATTTACCTTTAAATATTTTCTTGGACCCTGTATAGCCAGCATCTAAAAACTGGCTACCTGCCTCTCATAGCCTACCTCCTACACACGGTAAGAATAGGGGTAGCCTATGACTCTTCTCTTCCTACTACATGATGCCTTTTTGAATCAGGCCCCTTTCTAACAAAAAAGAAGGCCCCTAGCCCCTCCCTTTCTACCTACATTCGGACAACCCGTTGGTTGTTGGGCTTAAACAACCCCTTTCTCCATCAAATGGAAGATGTTAATATCACCGTTTTTACGGATGATACATACAAGAAAATACTAGTCACACCTTTGCTGCTGGGAAACAAAACACCAACAGCCATTCCAGTTCAAAATCCATCCACCAATGACCTTGATACTTTATTTGCAAAAAAGAAGAAACTCGTGAGAACAGAATCTCACGGTCACTTGATGATCGAATACCTCAAAGCAGGAGTAATCCCTGAGGGTCTCCAAGTTAGAAATATTCCACGTGTGTTCCTAGATAATCCCAGGTTTATGAAAAAGTTCAGCGGAGTGGGAAATAAATGTTCTCGCGATTGGGTAATTTTGGTCATAGAAACCGCAGAGGAAGAAACCAAGAGCCAAACAGAAGAACTTCGAGTCCTCGGAGAAAAGATAAACACCAAAAACATCCTTCCGCATATTAAAACCCATCTGGAGAAAATTGAAGAAGAAATTAAGAAGTTCCAAAAATGTACAATTGACCAAAAAATTTGGAAACTGTAAAACGACGTTAAAAATTACAAAGAAGAAAGAACATATCCGTACCTTGCACCAGGCTTCTACAACCAAGCTAACCAAAACATCCAACAGAACAAACGTAACCCACGCAGACCACAAAAGAAGTTTGTCACCTTTTCAAATAGTTCAAACAGCAGTGGATCCAACAGTGACACAAGCTCCACTTACTCCGGAGCATCTACCCCAAACCAACAACAGGATTTTCAAGGGCGTGGACAAAGAGGTCGACCAAGACAATACCAACAGCATCCAATGAGAACGCGCCAATGGATGCCACCAGGGAACCAAACTTGGTAATACCCATCTTCAATTTGAGTAAACACATACTCTCCCATGAAGAAATCAGTGTTCTTAGCAAAGGCCTAAGCTTCATCCCCACAACGCCAGCAAACAGATTCTAAACTGAAGAACTATGTAAATATTTTTGGACCATTAGGCTTAAACACTTTTTCATGAACAAACCAAATCAAGACCCTCCTACCTCCACAGGACTAAGACCTCCCTCCACCTTTGCGCCACTGTCACACATGGTGTGTCCAGAAATCCTGGCATATGAAAACCGTATTCTCCTGGAAATCAACCAACTATTCGACAAAAACATTAGATACCCAGATAACTTAGACAAAAAAAGAACGCTTGGCTCTTAACAACCTTGAGAATAACCTCGAATTCCTCATTAAACCCGCCGACAAAGACAGAGGTATAGTCCTTTGGGCAAAAGCACTCTACAACACGGAAGTCCAGAAACACCTCAACAATACCAAGTTCTACCGACAGATACCCACTGATCCAACTACCAGACTTCTCACCGAAATCGAGAGTCTGTTGTGCCACGCATGGCAAGAAGGTTGGATCAATGATGATGAGAAACTATTTTTGATAAACCGTAACCCCATCTTACCAGCTTTTTATTTATTACCCAAAAGCCATAAGGATGCTACAAACCCACCAGCCCGACCGATAGTGGCCGGCATAGGATCAATCCTAGAGCCTCTATCTATCTATATTGATTTCTTCCTACGACCATTCATTGGACAAATGTGTTCCTATGTACAAGACACCACGTCAACCATAAAGAAATTGGACACGCTATCTGTGGGCCAAAATGACCTTCTGGTTACCCTAGACGTTGAATCGTTGTACACCAGCATCCCCCAACGTGAATGCATTGATGTCTTAGCCACCTACCTCAACCTAAGAACCAATATGGAACCACCAACTACTTTCCTACTTGAATGTATCCGGATTGCCCTTACAGAGAACTACTTCATCTACGAAAAAACATTTTACCAACAGTGCCAGGGCACTTCAATGGGAGCGACTTTTGCACCAGATATAGCAAATCTCTTCATGGACTCTTTTGAAGACAAATCTATTTACAACACAAACAACCCATTCAAAGACCAGATAGGTTTCTGGGTTTGCTACAGCGATGATGTACTTATGACATGGAAAGGGAACGAAGTCGAACTACAAGAGTTCCTCACATGGCTCAATAGCGAAGACACCTGCATTAAGTTCACCATACAGTCAGATAAAATGTCCATCCCTTTTTTAGATCTAACTGTGTACAAAACCGCAACTAACACCCTGGCTACTACTCTCTATCGCAAACCTTCAGCAAAAAACACTCTTTTGGAATTCCAGAGTTTTCATCCTGCAGCCCTCAAAGACAATCTACCTTTCGGCCAGTTTTTAAGCCTCAGGCGTAACTGCACAACCCGGGAGGCTACGACACAACCAGCAAAGACCTCTCATTGCGACTCAAGGAAAGAGTATATCCGAGTCACATCATTCGTCAAGCAAGAAAAAGAGCAAAAAACAGAAGCAGAGAATCTTGTCTCTCCCCCACACCACGGGATCTATGTAAAGACAAAATGACCTGTGTCACTACTTTCTCTCCCTTAAGTAATCAAATTAAGAAAAGCATCCTACACCACTGGAGTATTCTACATACGGAAACTTTCAAACCTCTTCAACCCCTTTTCGCCTTCAAAAAAAGCAGAAATTTGAAGGACAGACTGGTTAACACCTACACTGAACCCACCAAACCCATTGAAAGACAGAACACCTTATGGAACCTACCGCCGGTGAAAGGCCATTTTAAATGCGGGTCCTGCTCTGTTTGCTGCCTAACCAAAGACATGAAATCCATCTAACTCAATGGCAAGACTTGGTCCTTCAACACATTTACTAACTGCAAAAGCAAATGGACGGTATATGCCATACAATGTCCCTGCAAACTACTCTACATTGGCAAAAGTAAATGAGAAATACGACAACGCATCTGCGAGCATCGCTCATGCATCAAGAACGGAATCCCAGACAAACTAATGGTAGCACATTTTCAAGAGAAAAAACATACACACAACGACATGTTTTGGTTCATTTTTCAAACGTCCAGAAACCCCTTCAGAGGAGGTGACAGAGATCTATCACTCCGAAAATTGGAGCAACAATGGATATATCGCCTGAACTCAGTCAAACAAGGCCTCAATGTTGCCATCAAATGGAGCCTGTTTTTCAAATAAAAATTCTTCCCAAAAAAAGTTTTTCTAATATAATCACAACCACAAAGTACTTCTAGGGTTAGTACCCTGTCTTTTTTTAAAAACCCACCAGAACTCTGTCAATCAATCAATTTACCCAATTTTGCTCTTTCTAGTCACGCATTTCTGAGCAGTCATGCCTTTCAATTTTGAAATCGCTTGTTCTAATTATCAGTGAACCGCTATCTGTATCGACAAAGATGCCATTCTCAAAAATATGTATAATATGTACTTTTCTCAATACTTGACAAACCATAATAGATGCAGCACATGAACAGTTAATACCGGTGAGACCATACCATGACCCGTGTCTATAATTTGTACTTCAGTCTATTTCTATCTCTTTGCCATTGTATGTCATGTGGTTTTTGTCACAAATGCATTTTTGTCACAAATGCAATTTTAAACTATGAGCTGTTTTGATGCACCCAACAGAATGTACTGACATGACTCCCTCAGTCTCTAAACAGTTGCTTGCCCAACCTTGTCGATATACTCTTCACCGCGCATGCGGTTCCCATTCTATGCGGTTCCGCGCATTTAAAGCTTACCCAGCGCTCCAATGCACGCATGCGCGCTCAACACGACTTTCCGTCATTTAACTTTGGGATAGCCACAGCTCTCCACCGCGAATGATCAGCATCGCTGGAGCTGTACATTATTAGGTACACTTTTCAACTAAGACCGGCAACGCTCTAATTCAGCCTGATTGCTGCACTCGGTTACTCTGCTATTTAATCACACAGACGCCGCTCTCAACAACTTTTAAATCGCTGGCATTTTGTCTAAATCAACAGATAGCAATTGTCACGTTATACAACACATCACCAATGGCCGTTCTAAATGATCTATCACGTTCCATCTTTGGCAATAGTCACTTTTTAAACACAATCACGGTAGAAATCCTCCATCAACAACTTCTCTTTTCCATGATATCACAATTCGCATAGCACCTAATAATACAGGCATCACCCAAATCACTTTGCCGCCTCAGTTCAAAACCTTACCTAACAGGGTTTTTTCAATCCAAACAGTGCCTACATCTTCTCGGTCACTGTCTACAACGACCCTCGTTTTCCAGTTTTGACACCTGGACCTGAACATACCTTCATCTAAGGTATGCCCTCCTCTAAATTAACATTACACTGTGAATCCATTTTACATCAAGGTAACTAATTGTTACCCATTTGTTCCTGTAGACTCCGGCTACAGCCGCCCGCCTAGACAACAGCACAGGCTTTCAAATTTTCCAGTCTAACTGCTGATACTTCAAGGTAGGCCTTGATCACGCAGGTCTTTTTTTGTGGTCTCCCCTCTTCCAATACACTTTCTAAAGACTTTCTATCCTTTTTAGAAACTCCCCCTCTCTTTGAACCATGTCCTGATGAAAATCCGGACCCTTCACCAACAAACACTTCTACGTTCAAGTGAAGGCTGACTCCATCCCGGACTGGAAACATATTTCTGTGTCAACAACAAATACTACTATTTCTCAAAGTAGTACTGAATTTCTCGCACAATATGTTACTAACCTCCACCTATTTGAACTGTGATGTATAAAACAGCTTGAACTCTGTGTCGAGGTTTTGGCTCAAGCAAATTCTCAATAGGTTCTGTTTTAAACCTATTGTTTTTAGATGTGTGTAAAAATATTTGAATAAATCTATTTACCTTTAAATATTTTCTTGTGACCCTGTATAGCCAGCATCTAAAAACTGGCTACCTGCCTCTCATAGCCTACCTCCTACACACGGTTAGAATAGGGGTAGCCTATGACTCTTATCTTCCTACTACATGATGCTTTTTTGAGTCAGGCCCCCCTCTAACAAAAAAGAAGGCCCCTAGCCCCTCCCTTTCTACCTCTCCCATCTTCAGGTGCCACAGAGCCGCTCCTGCAGACACAAGATCCAAGGACAGGAAAGAAAGGACTGAGTGAGTGAATCAAACTCAAACAGACATTCCAGGACATTAGTATTTTAAGGACCTGTTTAATGGTTTGTTGTCCCTACATCGATAACAGTTGTTTCCAACTCATTTCTTCCCAAGCAATTACTTTGAAACAACTCATCAACTATTTTTTAAAAGTTTTGGTGGGGTCCCCTTCCCAAGCACACCCTTGCCTATACTATTATCCCCATCCCAAGACCCACCCGACCCATGTCAAACTCTCACGCACCCCACCTATATATTTCAATGTTTTTTAAAGTATTTTTTTCATTAAAAATTACTTCGAAAAAACGCCTGTCGATGTAACAACGCAATACCCCCATTTAATCTTGAACATTTGCACAAATGGATCAGGATGCAGTTACCTGCCATGTTATACACACCTCCCAGTGGAGTGATTGTTAACTCCACTATGCCTTGCCGTTCGTTGTCTTCAGGTCGTTACTGGACGAGACTGGAGTCACAGGGGAAGCGACCACCACCACAAGCACAGGTACATGGCATACTGGGGGTAAGGGATGGTTGGTGAGATTTGGGGAGAAAGGACACACGGGACTAAAATAGTGTTTCTTGTTTGTTCCATAGATCCTCACTAGTCAGAGAGGTACTAGTTTAGATACAAGTGGGCCACAGTTGTTTCTGAGGGTAATGGAACGAATCCAAGCCACTCTCCCTCCATTGAACACTCCCTGCTGGCTATGTCACTGCACATCAGCCTAGCAAAGAGGGTTTCATATCGGTTAACAGGCACCGTCGTCAGGTATCAGTATCCATACATCCCTGGAGGCTATCTAGACGTGTAGGATGCTACAGATACCTCTCAGCAAGGCACCACAACTGCATGATAATCTGATATGATAACCTCAGTCTACTCCTACCAGAAGTTTGACATCTTTTTCAACTAAACATGCACACAGTAGATGAAGACAAGAGCTCATTCAGATCTTTTCAGTTAGCTCAGTTAGCTTAATTATCCTTCAAACAACCCATTAAACATAACATAGGAAACACATCAGACATCATCTAACACACAAACAGCCAGCCTCCAACCACCAATAATTCAGAAAAGTAGACAGCACTAAGTGGCCATGCCAGAAATCACTAGCTTCATAGCATACCCTGAATCCTAGAACCTGATATATCCAATCCTTTTGATGTAAAGGTGCACAGGAGAAGATAGCAATTCATGATATGGTTTGTAGGTTGTGCTGGGTGGGACACTCACATTTTCCAGCAAACCTCTGGTTTTTCAGATTGTATCACTTAGTGCTATCATGTGGATTGATCTCTGAATGTGGCCTGTAACTGAACTGACTCTGGTTGCAGCCTAGTGCAGAACATCATTTCTTCATTTTCATCACTGACTCAAAATTAGCATGCAGGTATGGAACAATCCTACATCAGCTCTGTGTATTTTGTGTGGCTGTGCAGTAGGAAGGGGTGAAATCCCACAGGGAGAACATCATGAGCCTGATTCATAACAACACAGTAATTGGACAAACTATGAAAAGAGTTTTTGTTTCTTCACTTATGTTTTACTATTTTGTGGGAGAGGGAATTTTCAAAGAAATTGAAAAGTGAACAAGAGAATTCTCATTCAATGGCTAATTCCCCTTAACTAGTGAGTCCCTCAGCAGCTTTGCTGGGTTTCTGGAGTTTATTTCTTTCACTTGGTAAGAGTGTGAGCTTTTCCCCCACTTTTACCCATGTTTTGCCACGTGTATTTCATCTGTTCTTGTGATTGTGGGCTCTGGAGTACACCACTTCAGTAGCCCCCTTCTTTTGTGTGTTACACAGCACCTTCAGTGCAGTGACACAAGGTTGTCTTTTAGACTTCCCACCGACTCCATTTCTGGGGCCGACTACTGTCCCCCAGAAACGGATAAAGGTGCCATTAACTTTACTTCGTCATTTAACCACAGATCCAGTACACCCCATCGTACATGGAGTACTGGAAAGGGTTAATCCTTATCCCTTTTTATCTGTACCTCCTAGAGCATTGTTTCGCTCTTTTAACATTTAGACTTGGCTGGTGGCAGTGGTATCTACCCTAACTTTTTAGCGCGATTATACTATATAAACGTGGTATTGCTGTAGGCTATTATAATAGCCTCGAACTTACACCCGCTTGACCAAATACTTTTTCTTTTGGCTCCGGTTGCGTTTATTTGCCTTTTTTTTTTTAAAGTCCTTCTTGTGTTTTACTTTGCGCGGCAAACCTGGTTTGCCTTCTTTGTTCACTGTCTTTTGGCAGGCTTCTGCCAAGAAGGCATCCTCTATGCACCTGGGTGTCTAGGTGGGCTGAATGTGAGGGAGTGGTGTAGTCACCCCCTGCACAGGGTATCCTAGGAAACCCAAGTCACACTTGCCATGATTGGCTGAGGTGGCTGTCCGGGCTGTACAACCCCCCTGCTACGTGACTGACAGCCAGGCTGTGTGAATGGGGGATTTTCGCATAAAAGGCAGGACTCTTGGGTTGGAAGTTAGAGTCGCCACTGGAACTACAAGGAACCAAAGAGAAGCGGAGAAGAAGTCAGCTGCTGCAACTATTCTGTCACGGTGAAGCCCTGCTGCAGTCCTGAGATATCTACCCTTCGACGACCAGAGAAGATCCAGTCCGGAGTCTTCTTCCCTTGAGCCTGGTGGGGATGACCAGCTCATCTTCTACAGCCAGAGGATCCTCTTTGTGGTCGAAATCGCTGCACACTGCTGTAGTGGTCCGGATAGCAACCTGAAGAGCCTCTCCTGTTTTTAAGGAACGCACCTTTTATTCACTGTTGCTGCTGCCGGCCTCAGCTCTGTGTGGTGCAGACCCCTCCCGACATCCTCCTTCTTGTCGAAGCTCCAGGAACAGTGGGTCTGCAGGAAACTACCAGGAACAACTACTGTGGCACCAGCTTCTTCATTGAATAAGGTACTGTATTCTGCTGGAGGAAATCGGTTGAATCCCTTTTTCTCCTCCTCCAAGGCTTGTCCTTATCTTCCCTCCTTCTTATAACTTTTTCTTCCTACATTGACAATATCTAAGTACTCCTGGCTACATTGAATCGTGAACTATCCGACTGTGTGATCCTCGACAACAGGAACCCGGTTCCACTTGACACTGGCTCTGGCCTATTGACTCTTGAATTCCTGTCAACGAGTGTTCTCTAATTCTGTCTGCCTTGACAAAAGTATTGCCTATGATTTTTTCCCCCAACTCTCTCTGGGTAACTCAGGTGCTAAGTGTGTTTCTGCCCCGGTCACATTTCTTTAGTAAGACCGAACTGTCATTACTGTCAAAAAGTGATCGCATATGTATTCCCGGTAATGTCTTTTGTTTCACAACACCGGTCTGTTAAAACACAGGGTACTTACCTTGAAGTAATACCGTACAAAGTGAATTGGTTGGTTGTAGTATATTTTACGTGTGGTCTTGAATTCCTAGAAGTGTTGTGTTTATAACAAACGGTTTAAAAATAAATGTACTTATATTACCTGAAACCTTGAGTCAGTGTTTGCTTGAGCCACAGTAATTGTGGTCCCTTTGTGTAATCTCTGCTACTGCTCATATACTCTTGAAATAAGTATGGCTGCTCCGCTACTGCTACCACTTTAACATAGTAGTACAGGCTTGTACCAAAGTTAAAACTTTTATTACCACTTGTAGTCTTAATTGTGTGTAGTGGTCCTTAAGGGTACTGCACAGGATTCTGCCTAACAACCTGTAGTAGAAACAAATGTGATAGTATCCAACATGTTGGTTCACTATATTTTAGAAACACCCAACTTTCTGCTCCTTGCCATCTCAGTTGTGGATTGCCGCAGGGTTCCTCCTCATCTCTGATTCTATTTAATATTTACATCTGGGCACTTGTGTGTCTCATCTGGTCCTTCGCCGTAAGGTGCTACTCGTATGCCAACGACACCAAGATCCTGATCCGTTTAGATCTTGATCAGGCTGAGGTGTCGTTGCACCTGCGGGGGTGCCTGGCAGCCGTGGGGGATTGGATGAACCACAACTGGCTAAAATTGAACAGAGACAAGACTGAGGTGCTGGTGGTGGGCTGTCCTCCTGATCCTTCACTTTGGGTGTCCTCTTTCTGGCTCTCTTCTCTTGGTTCCCTTTCAGCTCCAACAGAGAACGTGAAAAATTGGGTGTAGTCATGTCTGCATCTCTATCTATGGACAACCAAGTAGCAGTTGTCTGCCAATCCCGCCATTTTCAGCTTAAAGTATTAAAGAAAGTGCTCCCTATGATCCCAGCCTCTCTTCGTCCGCCTGTGGTGGCAGCTATGGTGCTATCGCGGCTGGACTACTGTAACTCCCTTTACCTGGAGCAGCCAAAGGGGCTGATTCGGAGACTGCAGCGTTTACAAAACATAGCAGCTTGTGTAGCAACAGGCACGCCCTATGGGTCCCACATTTAACTGTTCCTCCGGTCCCTTCACTGGCTCCCGGTTTCCCATTGCATTAGGTTTAAGGCGTTATGTATCATCCACCGTTGCATGACCAAGGTGCAGAATTTCTTAGAGCAAACTTCACCCGCTATTGCCCCAATTGTGGTTTGCGCTCTGCCTGTACCGATCGGCTTTGAGTTCCTTCTTTTCGGCGTGCGCGGATTGGAGGCCGAACTTTTTCCATGGCGGCAGCTCTGCTATGGAATGAGATACAGCTAGCCATAAAAAACTACCCAAACATCTGGCCTTTAGAAAGGCCATAAAACCAACTTTTTTTAGGCGGAGTGGGCTCCTTGTTATGGCATGTTCATTTCCTCCAAGGCCATGATGCCTTAGGTCGACCATGCGCTTTAGAAATTCACATAACATAAAATAACATTACATGTTTATTTATTTTATTCTAATGCTATTGTTTATATAAGTGGGTGGATTGTCTTGATGTATCCATACACTACATTGAATTATCTACATTGTCGGCCTCATTAGGACCCTGGCGCTAAGTGTTTAACGTTGCCGTAAAAGGCTGCAGCGCCATTAAACACTTAGCGCCTTACTACGAGGTCCCTTTGCGGGACCCGACCTTAATGGCTGGTCTACACCAGCCGTTAAAGTAGGGACCCGCAAAGGGACCTTGGTGCTAAGTACGGTACCGCAATTTGCGGTACTGTACTTAGCGCCTTCCCCATTCCCATAGAGCCCTATGGGGCGAAAATGGTTCAATGGGGAATTACCGCCCGCCAACGTTGGAATGGGGTGGTAATTCCCCATTGAACCATGGCGGACCCGTTACAACACCGGCACCAACCATGGTGCTAATAGCGCCATGGTTTAGCGCCGGTGTTGTAATGAGGGCCTGTGTGTCTGGAACAATATTATATAGCAGTGGTACATGAATTGACTGTTTTATCTGAAATATGGTAAGTGATTTTTTCAAAAAGGATAGAGAGCGGCAAATGGAAAATCATGTAATTGTTGATGTCTTTCTTTTTCTATATTGGCAATCTGTTGACATATTAAGCATTTTTGTTTTGATATCAAAAGTAAGTTTAATGTTTTATGTACAACCAAAGTTAAGCTTTCTATTTTTGTTTTAGCAATATTTGTTTTACTGTTACTCATCCAGTGTCTGAGCCACAGCAATGCTATTAAGGCACCTTACGCAGAACATGCCTATATATATATTTATTTAAATTTTCAATTTCAAAGTTTGCCCTTCGCAGTGTAGGTGGCTTACCAACACGGGGTTTGAGAAATGTTTGTATGTGTTTGTAACTGTGTGCATAGGAATTAATGTTGTAAGATTATGTTCTTGTTTGTCATACTGTGGATGTTTGAGGTGGCTATGTGTCTGTGTGAGTGTGTGCGTGTGTGTGTTTGTGTGTGTGAAATGTGTCTGATAGTGGGTGTAACATATTTTGTTTAAATTTGGGAGTGCGTTTGGGGGTCATCTTAATGTTACTGTTATTGGGTGATGTCTTTCCTGTTTGTTTTTCGGAATCTGTGTTCATAATAGAGGTGTGGGGTGTGGATGATTTAGACCTTTGCCAGGGCACCTGTGGGTAAATTCATAACTTGCGGATTCAAGTTGGAATGTAAGATATATTTTTGGATTATTTGTTCCGTTTTGATTGCGTTTTTTAAGTGAAATAATTACTTACCACTTCCTACATGCCTTCAATTCAGCACACTGGCTCATTGGAGTATTGCTGGCATCCAAACGTTCTTTTCTTTTTTCAAGCACACTGTGGTGCATACCAAAGCGGATCTAATGTAAATGTGACACGGGTGTTTCAGTGTGTTATTTGTTAAGTGATTGTATTTTAATGTACCATGGTCTTGTATTGTAATTTACTGCCATTTTGGTTGCCTGGCTGTGTGAGTCCTTGGGCCTCATTACACGGAATGCGGTAAGGGTTTACCGATACCGGTAAGGGTACCGGTAAACCCTTACCGCCTTACTACGAGGTCCCTTTGCCGGACCTGACCTCAATGGCAGGTTTTATCAGCCGTTAAGGAACGGGCCCGCAAAGGGACCTTGGTGCCAATTACCGTACCACAATTTGCGATACCGTAATTAGCTCCTTCCCCATTGCCATTGAGCCCTATGGTGGCAAAAATGGGAATGGGGAAGTGCCTTGGTGAATGGAGAATTACCGCCCCCGCTCACCTTGGAGTAGGGCGGTAATTCTGTCATCCACTAAGGCGGACACAGTAAAATACCGACGGCAACCATGGTGCTAATAGCACCATGGTTACTGCATACCGTGTAATGAGGCCCCTTGTAAGTAAAGAGGTCGAAGTGTGTATTAGTGGATGGAGAGGGAGACAGGGTTGAAACCAAAGGTGGTGATGAGTGTTGGCTCTAAACACCAAATCCTGAGTGCCACTCTGGTTTTATGAATTGACACTGACACTAGGGTTTGTGTTTACCTAGAGGAGAGAGTCAAAGATCTGAAAAATTACAGATTTCTGTCTTCTGGGTCTAGGTTAACTGCTCTTTTGGGTACGAGTGTATAGCATCCCTAAAGAAGTGGGATGTGGCATAGTTCCATCAATGTTGATGTGGTAATTATGGGCATTAGGACAACATGTGCACGGCGGGTTTGTGTGTTTGTGTTGTGTAAAGTGGTAGAAGATTTAAAGGTGAGTTGTCAGTTGGGGAAAAGAGGAGAGCAGACAAATCAGACACCACCCAGGAGTACAGTCACAGTAGTATGTTACATGTTGCGGCAGTATTGGTTATATTTAATTCAAGTCATTTGGACGGAAATCAAAAAGTGTGTATTCTCCAATTGTCTGTTGCTGGTGAGTTGCTTGTGGGCTCAGGGTATGCTCTTGTAACATATTTGCTTTTATTTAATTTAGTTCACATGGTAACCAACCTAAATTATGAAATTCTCCAACAGTCCTTTGGTGACAAGTTGCATACCTGTTTGTAGTAGTAGTAGTTTGTCATTCATAAAGTGTCTTCATCTCATTAATATGGCCTCAATGCACTTGTAGGGGAAAGCCCTCAGGGGACCAAAGTCCAAAGCATGGGAACATTGTCGGAGGGTTAGAATGCATGTGTGCATTTGGCCAAATAGGAAATTGGGTGGGATTGTAGAGTCCCAGTAAGCTACCCATGATGGCCAGGCATGTGATGGGTGTGGAGAGGTAGACAGAAGAGTGCACGAGTGCAGGAGACTCGATGTGTCCAGCTAGACCAGATTTCTGTTGTGGCACTTAGCTGCATTCTAAAGTTGTTTTAGTCTTGTGTGTGAAGGTGAATGCATGTGGGTGGGCGGCCTGGCCTGCAACTAGATTCCATCAAAGTGATGCATAACTAAGTACCTTGAGTTTCAGTTGGAATGTTCTTTTTGAAGTGACCATGGAGTCTGTTTGTCCGGTCTGTTCTGAAATTATACTTAACCTTGATCTGGAGAATATACTGGGCAGAATAAAACAGTGTCATGGACTATGTGGAATGAAGCTAAGCATGAAGAGGGGACATTTTGTGAAGTTGCTGGGGGGAAGAGCCAGGTTTGAGGGCCTCCCTGGAGTAGAGGTGGTCATCTTCATGGCAAATGCTGAGTGGAAGGAAGTTCCAGAGGGTGGGAGCATGGACGCAGAATGAAGATCCTCCAGCACTGGTGGAATTGAAAGGGGGATCACAGAGCCAGAGCTAAGGTTTCTGATGGGTTGGTACTGTGTAAACTTGTGATGGACGAATCAGGGCCTTCCTAGTGGAGGGTGCAGTGAGTAATGTGCTTGGCCTTGGAAGCCAGTGTAGCACCCTAAGGGCAGAAGTGATGTGCTCTCTGGGTGGGGGGGGGGCAAGGAGGAGAATAACTGCAGAGTCTTGGAGCTTTCTGGGTTTTCTGAGCTGAAAGGCAGGGGCACCTAGATAGAGGGAATTGGCATAGTCTAGGCGGGAGAGGATGATAGCCAGATTGCTTAGACTCTGTGAGGGTAGGAGAGATAAGGGAAGATGCAGAGGTGAACATGACATGACTTGGATACAATATTGATGTGGTGAGCAGGTGTAAGATCCCAGTCCAAGTTACATTTCAGGTTCTTTACTGAGCTGGATGCGACAGTCGGAGGTCCCAGGGAGGATGACTAGGGGGCGGGTTGGGTGAAGAGTGAAGATTTCGGATTTACCTGGATTAAGAAGGAGGTGGTTAGCCATCATCCAATGGTTGATTTCTGGGAGGCAGGAGGTGAGGTCAGGATGGGAGGAGGCTGGGGTTTTGGAAATCTTGAAAATGATCTGAGTGTCATCAGCGTAGTTGTAGCAGGTTAGGTCATATGAGTGAATGAGTGCTGGTAGGGTGCTTTGGTAGAGTTTGAAGAAGAGTGGGACTGGGAGACCCCTGAGGAACACCTTTGGAGACAGGTCAGAGAGAGAGAGGTGAAATGTGAGAAGGGCGTGATTTGTGAACGGTTGGCGGGGAAAGAAGAGATCCATCTTAGAGCGGAATTCCTGATGCCCAGTCTGTACGTGAGGATAGAGTGGTCGATAGTGTAAAAGGCAGCCAAGGTCAAGGAGTATAAGTGTGGCACAGCCTTCTGAGTCTGCTGTTCTTTTCATGCCATCCCAGATGGAGACTAGGGATGTTTCAGCTCCTCTGAGGTGTCTGAAACCGGATTGGGCTGGGTCGAGTAGGCAATAGGATTTTGTGAAGAGGCAGAGCTGTGTGTATGCCATGCGGTCTAAGAGCTTGGCAATGAAGCAGGTGTTTGAGATTGGGCAGTAGTTGGATGGAAGTTGGGGGTCAAGGGTGGGTTTTTTAAGTAGGGGTTTGATGTGAGAGATTTGGAATGCTGCAGGGAAGGTGCCTGATGTCAGTAAATGGCTAATTATTGATCTGGTGATCTGGTGATGCTACCTTCACAGGTTGATCTAGAATGTTCTTTTGGAGAGGGGGCAAGGGTCTCTAGGGGATCCAGAGAGGTGATGTAATGGGTGTTAATCCTAGCAGTGCACAGTGGTGGTGTGAGTGATGGTTGCTTAGCTTACCATAGATGTCGAATTTCTGGGGCTTTAAGTAACCATAACATTGCTTTAGCAATGCTTTAGCAATGTTTTTTCTGTGAATTTCATAGGTTTTTAATGAGTGAAAATGTTTCATGCTGTTACATCACTGTATATAAAGTAGTACAAATTCCTCTTTTATCATATATGAACAAACTGTACACCTACTCTAATAAACATATTTTTTGCAACGCACACTGATGTGTGTCTTTATCAGCAGCGCATTCTGGGGATTCAAGTCATGGTTGAATTGCATAGGGCATGAGGCTTGATCATGACACCAGCCCCACTAAACCACCCCCACTGCACCTACCCTGCATCCTAGTTCAGTGTCTCTATACCCTCATAATGTGACCCATGGCCAGTCTCCACAATCCATGTGGCATATGATATAAGTCATTCATATAATGCCTGTACACATGTGTTTCTAGATGCGACAAGACAAGGGAAGGTACAGAGGAAGGACAACACAAAGGATCTTACAAGGCCTTGTGTCATTTGGATTGTACAAGTGCAGTACGCAAAGTGCAGGGGACAGGGGAAGTGCGACGGGGATGAAAGGGGAAAGTGCAATCAGGGCAGCATTGCTCTGTGTAAGTGCAGCCAGGGCAGGGTGGTTCTGGGTAAGTGCAAGGATGCGGGGGACTGTAGAGGATACAGTTACAGCCCCAAGCGCGAGACAGTAGGCAATGTGTGGGGGACTGGTCAAAGAGGAGTCTGATACCCAGTGATACTCTGAGGGTGTCCAAGCAACCGGTCGGCTCAGCAGACAGGTAGGTCCACAGGGAGCACGGGGGGGTGGATGGGGCAGAAAAGAAAGTAGAGGAGAAAATGAAGGTCTTGAGATGCTTCCAGAACTTTAGGTGATCAGGCTCAAGTTTGGGAGGGGCAGGGAGGCCGTTCTAGAGGGAGACACCTGCAGAGTAAAGTGATCCTCCCCCTACTCTCTGCATGGAGAAGCATCTGACCCTTAGGGAGCTGGAGGAAGCAGAGCGAAGGGCTAGAGAAAGAAGGAATTTAGGAAGAGAGTGTTGGATGTGGTCCAGGCCGGGGCTCCTGAAAGCCTTGTGGACAATGCAGAGGGTTTTGAACTTGATCCTTGCAGCCACAGGGAGCCAGTGGAGAGATTTCAGGTCTGGAGAGATATGGTCCCTGAGCTTGAGGCCAAGGATAAGTCTTGCAGTCCGGTTCTGGATAAGGTGCAGAGGGCACAGGGTAAAGGAAGGCAGATTGAGAAAGAGGCTGTTACGATAGTCTAACCGAGAGAGAACCAAGTTTCTGGGGGCAATGAGCTTCTGAGGGAAAGTGAGAAAAGGAAGAATACCTGTGAGCAGGTGAGTTGGTACAAGGCCTTCTTGGAAAGGTCAGTGATGTGTGGAGAGAAGGAGAGAGTGGAGTCAAAGATGACACCAAGGTTTTTTGTGTTAAAGGAGGCTGATTGAAGGGGGCCCATGGAGGGTGGCCAGAGTGAGAGAGGGAAAGTGGGAGCAGGGGTCCCGATGAGAAGGATATTGCCATTAAATGGCATTAAGGCAGAGTTTGTTGGATGTGCACTAATCCTGGATTGTGGATAGACAGTCAGGAATAAGCAAGAGAAGAGAGGAGGCTGTAGGGAGCCCGAAAAAGAGCTGTGTTTCTTCCGAATAACACTGAAAGTTAGGATTGTTAATTTCTGGTATGAGCTGGTAATGAGTTCAAAAGCGCTGGTGCTGTGACGCAGAAGCTGATTCCTTCGGCTCTATTGTTCTTGAAGCAGCGGGTTGTTAGCAGTGTGCTAGAGTTGGACTTAGCACCCGTGAGGGGATCTTTTGTGAAATGCAGGTGTTGAGGTAGAGGGGGCCTCTTTATGGACACACTGTGGATGATGGATAGAGTTTTGAAGTTCACCCATGCTTTGATTGGTAGCCAAAGGCTTTCATGTCTGGTTTCTGTGATATGGTCTGATCATTTTAGACCCAGGTCCGCTCGCAGTGCCTTGTTTTGTAATAGCTGAAATTTGGACATGTTGGCAGCAGTGTTGCCCATGAGCAGAACATTGCAATATTGTAGTTTTGTGAGGATCAGTGCTCGTGCAAGTGTGAGACAGTTGCTTGGTGAGAGGAATTGCCTACTCAGTGAGATGAGTCTTGCAGTGTAGGCCGTGGAGAATGCTAAGGCATTGATATGCCTGGTCATGGATAGGTCAGCTTCCAAGTGGCCCCCTAGTTTATTGATGTGCTCTGAGATGGGGATGATCGTGTCATCAATGCAAAAGGATGCAAAAGAGCTATCCAGGTGTTATAGGCGGTATGGGGAGCCCAAAATGTCGAGCTCAGTTTTGTCATCGTTTAAGCATAAAATATGGGAGGCCATCCTGTTTGGAATTGTGCTGTAGATTAAGTTGATATTGACAGAGTCTTGGGCATGTTCACCTGTGACGAGATGAGTATTTGAGTATCATCTGTAAAGTTGGTGTGGATGATATCACTGGCATCCAGGTGATCGAAGAGGGGCTTTGTGTAAGTGTTGTAGAGTGTGGGTGAAAGGCAAGATCCTAGAGGGACACTTAGAGTGGCAGGGATATGGTCGGCAGCGGCATCACCAATGATGACTCTGGTGGTGCATTCACTGAGGAAGGAAGAAATGGAATTTATTGCTGATGTGTTGGCACAGGATGTTTTGGTCGACTAAGTGAAAAGCTGCTGACAGGTCTAACAGCAGGAGGATGGTCAAGTTGCAGATCCTGTCCATTTGGATTTTTAAGTCCAGCAGGGCAGTTTCAGTGCCATGATTGGGACAGAACCCCAACTGTCTATTACGAAGCAGGTGGTTCTGTTCTGAATAGTTGGACTTGAGCAATAAGCAAGACAATACATAGTTTACAGTAGGAAGTGAATGGAGGTGATAGGGTGGTAGTTGGTGGGAATGGTGAGGTTGCTTTCTTATAGGCCTGGGTTGTCATTGCGAGGGCTGTGCAGTTGCAGGGTGATGGGTGTTTATTGGTTAAATGTTTGGGTGATCTTTTGTTTCTGCGTAAGGTCACCAGTTCTTCAGTAATCCAGGTGTATTGGGCTTGTGGGGTTTGGGGGTTTTACTTTTTTATGGGTCATGTTGGTCGAGAGTTTGAAGTAAGGCATGCATGGAATTGGTTGTCAAGGGCTGCAGGGGAGTGAGGTAGTGCTTGGGTGTTTGGAGTCAGCTTTGCTAGGAGAGAAGGTCTCAGAGGTTTGTGCATCAGGTTGCGGGTAGTCCGTACTTGGATAGGGCTTTGGCTGATAGCAGGGTGTTTCTGAAGTTTAGCTAGGATGAGAATAAAATGTACGAGGAAGTGATCAAACCAGGGGACTGGTTAAATAGCTGAGATGTTGATATTTGCATTGGCAGTAAGGATCCTGTCTATGGTGCAACCCTTGGAATGCATAGGTGCATATATCAGTTGGTTGAAATTTATATCGTTGAGAGCTGTTTTAAGTGTGGTGGCTTTCAGGTCTAGGGCATCATTGTAGCTTAGGTAGAGGTTGCCTAGAATAATGAATTTGGTTAGGGGTTTCATGAATGGAGTGATCAAGGGTGGGATGTAAAGGTTGGGGTGACTGGGACCTGGTTGTCTTCAGAGAAGGAGCACACTGAAGGTGGTTTTGGGGTCGGTAGTATGTGGCACTAATAGCATTTCATACCCTGGTGTGGTGGGTATTGTGCAAGGCCTAATCTGCAGGGAGGATTTGGCGATGATGGCGCCCCTCCACCTATACCGTTGGGGCAGTCTGTCGTGAATATTGTGTCATTGGCCGAAATAGATAGGGAAAGCAAAGGGCCAGAGGCATCATGAAGCCAGGATTCAGTGGTGGCTAACAGGTCCAAGTTGTGTTGCAGGATAAGGTCATGAATGTCTGTGGCATGTGCACCTAGGGATCTCACATTGATTAAGGCACATTTTAGATCCTGTGTTTGCTGGGAGAGGGGAGTGGGGCAAGAGTCACAATGAGCTGGGAGTATTTTATGTGGTGGTAGTGAAGGGGCATGGGTCTGATGGCCAATCTGGCAGCCCCCATGATTGGTCTAGATGTGGGTGCGAGAGCACTCTTTCTAGTCCAGAGCCTAGATTGACGAGATGGTCACAAGCTGAGTAAGTTGGAGGTTGGATACCTAGTGCAATGTGTGGGTGCCAGGCGGCATTTGTGCGCTTTGGATGAGTCAAGCACATTCGGGTGCATTAGGCCCTGTGTGGAATTATCCTTGACTAGGCAATGTGTTCAAGGGTGATTTGCGGTTTTGGTGTTCTTTGAAGGTGTGACTACTAATGCGTCTGAAATGGCGGGCGTCAGACGAGTGTCATTTGTTTTGGGAAGGGTGGGTGGGGGTTGCATGCAGGTGGGACAAATATAGAGAGGAGGCCCATTAGGGGCTGCCATGCTGAGCGGCGTAGCAGTGTTGGTTGTTCATTGTTCAAATGGTGATGTGATATTGGTGGCAGAGACAGAACTTGTATGTGTCTTTGCGAGGAACAGTCAGGCTTCTGCAGGGACAATAATCTCCATAAGAGCTGTAGTCAGTTACAGTGTGGTAGATGTGTACGGGTGGAAGAAAGTCCTGACTTAGCTGGTGCGAGATGATCAGGTGGAGGAGGCCGAAGCTGACTCCTGGGCAAGTGCAAGTCAGTGGCTGATGGTGGCGTTAGGATGTTAGGAACTGAATCCTGTGTGCTGAAGCTGGTAGAGCAGCACACAGCAGTGTGGTCAGGACGTACATGATCCTGAGTGGGGGTAGTTTGGAGTTAGGTCTGCAGTGTGGGCTGCAGGCATCCAGATTGTTTAGCGCTTGATATATCGGGCTACGTGGGTGATAGTTATGGGTCGAGGCACCGTAAACAAGGGATGCAGGAAGAGATTTTGCTCATTTCGGCATGTGTAGGAGGGGTAGGAAGGGTGTTGGAGCTGGAAGATGCACATCAGAGCTTAAAAATTGAATACAGCAATGCGATAGATCGGCAGAGAGCGAGGGGTGAGTGCTCATCTTACCTTGATGATGAGCTGCGTGAATCTATAGCGGCAGCAAGGAGGTGGACAGCAGCATGTGTGTGCAGGCAGTGAATCCATCCGGCATAACAGCCAGCATGGCTAGACGGGAAAAGACAGGCTCAAGTAGCATTAGAAAGCGGCCTTCCGAATGTTGGGTGAGTGGTGGAAATACCATACATGGCTTTGGGGCTGCCTCCTGTCAGACTGACTGCAGCCTTTCCAGCAGCTGTGTGTTGTGGGTACACCCTAGGGGTAGAACCTGTATGAATGAAGTCCAAAGTGAACTCACATTCTGTGTTATGGGTGTCTGGTTTCTGTGTGTGACACAATGAATGAGAGAGCCCTAAATGAAGCTGACATGAATGCAGTGTAGTGTGATGAAAGGCTGGGTATTTACCCCAATCCACATTCTTTGTTATGGGTGTCTGTGCGGAGTGAATGGCTTGTGGGCCTGATTGGCTGCCTGCCTGCATGAATGTCCTTCTGCGTGATTGGCTGACTGAGCCTGGATCAGCCAGAGCAAATTGGGAACAGATGTGTATATCTGGGGACCTTTCACTTACCAATTTGTTCAGAAGTTGAAGTTGAAGCTTAGCAAGAAGAAGCTGTTCCTTGAAGCCCAGTTGTAGGAGAAGTGTAATGAACATTACTGGAGTGGGCTCTAAAAACAATATGTTACTCCCTAACCTTTCCCTTACAGGTTGCCCAGGTGGGGGTGTATCTTCACTCCCTACACACACCACTGACCCACAAACACACTGGTCCACTACACACACACACACACACACACACACACTCCCCCCTGAACGCACACTGCCTCCTCCACACAAACACTGCACCTCGCACACACACATTGCCCCCCACACAAACACTGCCCCCACCCATGTACTGCCACCACACATACAGACATGACCCCTACTCTGGCCACACACTACTGTCCTCCAACCCCCCACACACATACACGTTGGCTGTACACTCACACACACACTGACCCCCATGCACTGCCCACATACAACACAAACACATTGACACACACAGTCCCACATTGATATGATATGATATGGCATTTGTAACGCGCCTATACACAAGTGTTTCCTTGCCCATATATGCACACACTGCCCACACATACACTGTTCACACACACATACACACATTCCCCACACACACACACTGCATGTGCACACATATCTAGTCTAAATAAAGCATTCTGCCACTGTTCACAACTAACCTGCCTTTCTTCCCTATTTTATGCTGATACACCTCACTTAAGAATTCATATGCCTATTCAAAACTCTCTGCAGTTAGTGCATCTGTTACTGAATGTAAATATTGTGTGGTACCACATAGAGTGTATATACTTATCATTCTTTGAAGTACAAAGTGTTATTATTTATATGTATATATTTTTGAGTAGCAAACCTTATTTTATATTTTAAAAATCTGTGTTATCAGCCAACATAGTGTGTGGACATTCCTTTCTGGGGGCTTTGGGGATTCACTGTAATTAAGAACCAGCCTGCATCACTTCCTGAAACCTGAAGCTTGGCTGCTCACACATTCTACCAAATTGAGAGCCTTGGCTAGGGTGTTCTGTGCCTTCACCCAATCATATAGGGGATAGACATACAGATACCCACCTCCAGTCTTTACACACCCCATGGATAAAACCACACCAAAATCATTCCAAAAACTCAATCTAACAGGCCTACCCATTCCACCTACGCCAGCCTAATCACCATTCCCAGATTTAGACATCAGAAAGCTGGCGGCTCTAGATTCCCTGTGCTAGCCACCAACATTGGAACTCCATTCCCTTACCATTTAGGACAGACACATCATTATTGTCCTTCTGCAAAGGCCTCCAAACATGGCTGTTCAGGTTGCACATCCTGTTTGCCCTAATGCACCTGTCATCTGTCATACATCACATACAACACATGTAACTCATGTAGCGAACAACTGGCTCAGAAAATGTGTATTACTTGTAAGATAAGGCTTTAATCTGTTTCCCTGTTGTCATATAAGACTGTTACTGTAACTGTAACCCATAATGTTACCAATTTCTTGAGAAAAAGAACCTAGATGCCTCTGGACATTGTGTTCTATATAAATGCCAACATAAATAAATACATTCTGAGATAGCCGTGTACTTTTTTTGCAAAGTTTGGTGAGGAGTGCTCAATCTATGAGTTGAGCAACTTAACCATAAGTACTGGGCTGCTACCGCAGTGGCCTGCGACAGCGGCCCTGCACTTATGGTTAAGTTGCTCAACTCATAGTAAGAACACTTTTTGGGCAGCTTATAACTTTGGCGCTGTTTGACCAATCCTCACCAAACTTTGCAAAAAAGGTACATGGCCACCTCTGAATTTCTTTTTTTTAATGTTTATTTATTTTGCCAATTGTATAGCGCACAAAGCCCTGAGGCATCTAGGTGCTTTTTCTCAAGAAATTGGTAACATTCAGGGTTACAGTTACAGCCCTATATGACAACAGGGAAACAGATTACAGCCTTATCTTACAAAAATTACACATTTTCTGAGGCAGTTCTTCGTTACGTGAGTAATATTGCAGGGCCTGCAATATCAGCCCTATACTTATGGTTAAGTTGTTCAATTTATAGTAAGAACACTTTTTGGGTGCCTTATAACTTCACACACCGTGGACGAATCTTCACCAATCTTGCAAAAGTATATTGTCCCCCTCTGACATTATTCTGCAAAGTTTGGTGCTGTTTCGTCAACGGGGGAAAAGTTAGAGGGTGGGTTTCAACATTTGTTGACATCTTCATATTTTGCTCACGCCTACAACCCGAAACGTTGGATGATTTTTCACCAGATTTGCGCTAAGTGCAGCAGCTTGGTCCCATAAGCGTGCTTTTGTAAATTTGATGTAAATCCATCCAGTATTTTTTTTTTAAACTGGAAAAAAGTAGCTAAACAAAATCTGTGATATCTTGGTCCGTTACACAGACTCACTTCGCTATTCGGAGTCCGCGGACACGTCTCTACCAATGAGGGTCCGGCGTGATGTATGGACACCATATGCGCCCGATGATTGGATGCTCAAAAGCGTGAGGTGTGTCATATTTTTGGAAACGGTCACCATGTTGGATCCGTGGACAACCACAGCATGGTGGGAAGATGTCTGGAAAACGCATTTGGAGTTATTTGATGGGCATGGAAAGGGTAGGGGAGTGGAATAAAGATGACATGAAACTGTTTTTATAGGTGAAAATATGGTTTGAAGATGCTGCTAAGTTTGTGGTAAATTTTAGTGTCCACAGGCATCATTTCAATTGCATGGGGTTCAAGGTGAGCTTTGTTATTTGTTATTTGAAGGTGTATCGTACGTATTTGTTTTATTGGTTAATTCAATTGTGGTGTTTTTTTTCCCCAATGGCCAGGTTCTTGGGGCTATGGCCCCCATAAACCTTGCCATTGGTAACACATAGTATAGTAATATCTGTATAGTAATTGTAGGTACTGTAGGGGGAGAATACAGTATTTAAGTAGTTCCTGATATGTCTCCCGATCACCCCTGACATCTTGTTTCCAACATTATAAACATAACCCCTTGTAGGGACTTTTCATCAAAATTAATTTCATATGTGGTGTCATCAGTGATGTCATCAATGATATTTGTGATGCCATCTTTGCTGTCCTGGGTGTTAGTCTTAGCAGTGCACGGTGGTGGCACAAGTTATGGTTGCTTAGCTTGCCATATATATATATGTATATTGACTAAAAATATAATTTGTTAGGGGGACGTTATGGTTAAGTTGCACTACTAAAAACCTGTGAAATTCACTAAAAAAAACGTTATAACCGTGACATTATGGTTCGAAGTAAAAACGAAAAACCCCTGAAATTTGCCAGTTATGGTAGGCTAAGCACCACTGTGCACTGCTAACACTAACACCCAGGACATCAAAGACGACATCACAAATGTCATTGATGACATCACTTGTGCATTTACTTTTCAGACAAGAGGTTGTGAATGTAATTTTGGCAAAAAAGTTTTGGGGATTATCGGGACATGTGTGATAAACTACATACTTCATCACGCAATGTAGTGTTCTAAAGAAAATTCCATCACAGTGTTCTTTCTAGTACAGGAACCTACTCATACAGAAATTTAGGTATTGGCTGCAGGATACACCACAGAGGTGCTATATTTGTACTTTCCAAAGTTGTACAATAAAATGGTGAATGCTTCTGTACCACACTTTTCTGGGCTGTGAAACATGTACTAAGTTGCTAATAATGCATCACTTACTACATATTTCTAGTAATACACACAAAACATAAATAGACTACAATGCATAAAAATATGGGGCTTATATATGGAGAGTAAAATAAGCATACAAGAGGCAGTATCATTAGCAACTGTGTATAATCTACATGATTGTATTCACGCACAAAAATGATTCCTGTGTTGCAGTCATCATATATAGGAAGGAAACCCTTCGAAACAATTACTCCCTAAGGTAGTAAAAAGACCTCTACCTTCAAGAAGGGATAATAGAGACAAAATACAAAAGCACAAGGTAGAGAAAAAGTAATCAGCAGCAAGCTAAATATTATCACAAAATACACATTTTATTAGTAAAAAACATCGTAAAAAACATACACATATTAAAACCAAGTAAAAAATGAAGTGCAAGTGACACCAAGCTAAATGCTCACAATTAAATTGTAACAATTCATCTCTAGTCGTTCAATGGACTAGGCACACAGCTCCTATTAACACATTAATGTAGTATATACAGTAGAGGAGTAATATCGTTCACTGACGACCCAAATACATAGACCAGTAGATCTAATCACTGGTAGTATGCCTCGACATGTTTCAGTTCATGTAATTTCTTGAGAACATTCTTCAGGAGGGAGTATTTTGATCCGTCACTTTCTTTTTAGCATTCACTGCAGCACTTCATTATTCTAAAGTGCTTAACCCAAAAAAGGTGCTGCTGAAAAACATTTAAAAACACTCTGTAAATCTACATGTTTTATACAGAGAAGACAGAATAAATCTGAATGGGCTTGGTAGTTAGAGAAACACATACAT
This sequence comes from Ambystoma mexicanum, assembly GCF_040938575.1. Lineage (NCBI taxonomy): Eukaryota > Metazoa > Chordata > Amphibia > Caudata > Ambystomatidae > Ambystoma > Ambystoma mexicanum. Next base: position 786,740,106 of record NC_090928.1, on the reverse strand, counting down.
CTTATACCTAGCATTTAGGGTAGAAGTAGGATAGGGGAAAAGCTGGACAATGTTCCGTCTTCAAGCACAAAATGCACCCTTTGCAGATTCAAATTCCGTGGATATACATACACATCATATCAAAACATACTCTTTAGAGCCCACATCAGCTAACTGTCAGAAATGAGTCTGTGTTCACATCTAGACCACACATATGTCAACTTACAAATAGTATCAGGATTAGATTAGAAAAAGGAAGAGCAAATCACATAAGTATCCCCCAGAATGGGGTTAAAAAGATTCCCAGAGGATTGTGACTATAAACACTAAACAGAACCCTTACTACCGTGGAGGCTCAGAGCAGCCTTGAAGAGTATACAAAAAAAAGGAGACTCAAAAGTGTCTCTTACCGTAAGGTAAGGCAATTGACGCCAGGACAAAATAGATATAGTCTAGGCAGGGAATGCATTCAGAAGTACTTTTCACTACTCTCCATCCGGGTTAGAGATGAATAGACAGAGACAGAGCCAGAGTGAGGGATAGAATCCGCTACAGAGAAAAAAATGAAAAGTAAAAACAGGGTTAGAAAAGCAGAACTTTGAAAGAATGGACAATCTGGTGTGCCAAATGACAACGGGAAGCTAATTCACAAAACTTCAGTGGCTCATGCTGAGTAAAACGGTACGAAAACGAACAAACGTCTCCAAGAAACTGTACCGCATATTAGTGCTTACCTGCACTCACGTGAATCAAACGCGTGTCTGGCACGTCCCGCGATCAGCTGGGAGTTAGGTCCGAAAGGGTTGGTCTTCGGAGGTGGAGTGAAAACAGCCCCTAAAGCCCGTAGCAGGAAATTGCGTGTGTTTTAAAAAAAGATTTTACCCAGCAGCCCACGGGAGAGAGAAACAAACTACTTTGCCATCATGGAGAGGTCCCCACAGGAAGTAAATAAAGTCCTTTGTTAGTGTCTATGGACAAGCTAGGTTTGTAACTGGAACTCAGACCCCTAGTGTTGAAAGAGCATATGGCACAAGACGCAGTCAGCATTGGAAAAAAACCAATGTTGACAGAAAACATGCATTGACTAAACTTATATAATTTTATGCCACTCAATTGCGTCATTAAGCCCGTGAAGATCACTACGGGTTTGGAAAATAAGCTGTTGTTCTTTTTGTAGAAGTTTCGAATTTCGAATAGCTAAAGTATCGGCTCTAACCACCAGCAATACTGTCCAAGTAAAAATGTTGAAATCGTGGGCTTTATCAATGAAGTGTTTTACCATGGGTGCCTGGAGGGTTTTATTCTTAATGCAACTTTTATGTTCATTAATTCAAATTTTGATTTTCCGATTGTTCTTGCCGATATATAGTGGAGACCACAAGGGCAAGTGACCATGTATACTACATGGTCAGTATTGCAATTAGAAAAAGATTTCTGTGTCCAGATTATATTGCAGCCTATGTTGACTTCATGGGATTTGGATGTAGTTTTACAAGCCACACATTGTCCACAAAGTTAATGACCTGTGATGGGAGGAAGGCCCCATTGACTAGTAATACTGGTCTTCGGCACAGAAGGGTTGCGAAATCTGCTTTGGCTAACTAGATTTCCTATAGAGGTAGATTTAGTATAGTCAAAAAGAGGTATACCGGGGTCAGACCTAGTCTTTTTAAGCACTTTCCATTGTTTAGAGATAATCCTGTGAATGGCTAAACTATGGTTGGCAAAGGTGTTCACACACACTATTCGATCATCCAAATTCTTTTTGAGTTTTTCCTCCAGTAGAGCCGATCTGATGTTGTTGAAGGCACGTTTAGCCACTTTTTTTAATAAGTCTTTTAGGGTAACCTCTATTCGAGAGTTTATCTTTAAGGTGTGGAGCTTCTTGTTCATAAGACTCTCTGCTGGAACTATTACGTTTTAACCTGAGAAATTGCCCAAGGGGAAGTTATCTCTCAGGTGTTTAACGTGGTGGAACTGGTAGTGCAAGAGAGAATTCTTCTCAGTCTCTTTATGGAAAGGCCAAACTCTAATTTTGCCATTTTCATGGTATAGGGTCAAGTCAAGAAAGTTAATTGCCTCTTGTTCAATGGTTAAAGTAAATTGAAGATGTCTATTGAGACTGTTAAGCCAGTTTAAAAAGGCAACAGCAGTTTCACGTGTACCTTCCCATATCACTAGTACATCATCAATATAGCGTGACTAGGCTTTGATGTTATTACCAAAAGGGTTAACTGCAAAAATAAATTGTTTCTCAAAAAATTCAACATAGAGGTTTGCCAAACTGGGGGCCATAGAGGCCCCCATGGCGGTCCCATCTATTTGTTGATAAAAAACGCCAGCAAACTCAAAAAAGTTTTTTGGAAGAGCCAAAGAGATGCACCACATTATGAAAGACGTGGGGACTGGATCAGCATCAAGTCGAGTCAGGAGAAGTTCTTCAATTTTCTCCAGAGTATCCTGTTGTGGAATATTAGTGTATAAAGACACTATATCGAGGGTCAACATAAGCTGAGTTTCTTGGTTGAATTCCATATCTTCAAACTTGTTGATAACGTATTTAGTGTCTTTTAGATAAGATTTCATCAGCGACACATACCCTTTAAGGTAGTGATCGGCAAAGATGGGGAGGGGTTCAAGAATGGAATTAATACCCGCAACAATAGGCCTACCCGGTGGGTTCACACAAGTTTTATGAATCTTAGGGAGGCAATAGAAACAAGGAATACTAGGACTCTTATTAATCAAAAAAGCACTCTCTTGAGGGCTGATCCATTCTCTCGCTTTAGCTTTCAAGACTTTGAGATCAATGATAGAGGCTAATTCTGAAGTCGGGTCCCCACTGAGTTTTTTATAGATAAATTGTTACAATTTAATTGTGAGCATTTAGCTTGGTGTCACTTGCACTTTATTTTTTACTTGGTTTTAATATGTGTATGTTTTTTATGATGTTTTTTTACTAATAAAATGTGTATTTTGTGATAATATTTAGCTTGCTGCTGATTACTTTTTCTCTACCTTGTGCTTTTGTATTTTGTCCTGTGTTGAAGGCCTGCCTCTTCTCCTATATATGTACATCATAAGATGCGATTAAATTCTAAGGAAAGTATTCTAACAACATGTGAGAATAGCAATATCTATGAATGTAATAACTGTTGAAAGTTAAGTTTGACTGTTAGTAAATAAACTCACCTGGCCTAGATATGGCAGTGAACAAAAACAAAGGGGCTACACATGTGACATCATCAGTGATGTCATCAATGACATTTGTGATGTCATCTTCGATGTCCTAGGTGTTAGTGTTAGCCGTGCACAGTGGTGCGGGCAGTTATGGTTGCTTAGCCTGCCATGACTGGCGAATTTCAGGGGGTTTTTGTTTTTACTTTGAACCATAATGTCACGGTTATAAAGTTTTTTTAGTGAATTTCACAGGTTTTTAGAAGCGCAACTTAACCATAACGTCCTCCTAACAAAGTTATTTTTTGGTGAATTTTACGGGTTTTTAGTAGCGCAACTTAACCATAACGTCCCTTTAAGAAAGTTTTTTTTTTACTGATTCTTACAGGTTTTCAGTAGGGCAACTTAACCATAACGCCCCTTTAACAAAGTTTTCTTTACTGAATTTCACAGGTTTTTAGTAGGGCAACTTAACCATACCGTCCCTTTAACAAAGTTGTTTTGCTAAAGAGCATACACCTTGCAGAGAATGCCACAAGACAATATGCTGGCGTACAGCACGTTGACGTGTCCGAGAATCCGAACACACTTAACAAGAACAAGTATGCCTCGTGGACAGTGCGGAAATAGATTTTATATTGATGTAGGAACGTCCACCTTCAACATTTCCCTTGCACAGCGCCAACACGTATTGGTAGTCAGCCATTAGCAATGTAGTACACATTACATACTTTTAGCAAAAGTTCTGCTTATCTGAAAACAACATCAGCTAAGGCCATCCCTCCTCCCCAAGAAACAGCAGCACTGCTGTAATGAAGGAGCATGAGAAACACTGCCCCTACCTTACAAATAACAAACGCACAACATTTTTCACCTTCCACCTACCGCCCTATATTACTGTTTGGTGCCTCTTTCCTCATTTCCGTTCGCAAATTGCCGTTTTTGTTAAAGCACCCGCTTTGTTTATACAGTGATTTCCAAGACGGCGCCATGACCTTCGGCCTACACCACCATAAATGATGTGATGTTGCTCCTAATAGCGAGTTCAGCGTACGGACAAAGGGGGCCTGGGCGGTCATCCCACAAAATTATGATGGACAGGCAGCCGGTAACGAGCAGTTGCATTAGGCGTCCAAAAACGCCGTCACTCGGCATCTGGAAACCATGGCACGCACAGTACGGCAAGATGTAGCTGGGCGAAAAACATAATAGAAAATACGTATCAATAACTAACCTTTAGCAAAAAATTGCAAAAAAAACACAAAGAATGTGCAAAGTAATACACAAATGTAAGTGGTCAAATATGACATTTATGGGAAATATTAGCATTGACCATGGGCAAATATAGTGACAGCCTACAAACGCTGAGAATCTGCACTCGCCGTAAGGTTTAAAAAAATGGCAACTACACAGTAAGATGATAATTCAATTATGAAGCCAAAATGAATGGACAAGTAAAAATAAATTACATCTCGTGATTTCAAACAAGACCAAAAGACCATACAAAGTGATACACAGAGCTATGTGGGCAAACATAACGTTTCAAAGAAGAAATATTAACGCTCAAAAAGGGTGAGTCTAGTCATACCCTGCAAATGCAGAAAGTCTGCACTCTCCGTTATTGGAGAAAAATACAACTGCGCAGAAAGATAATACTTCAGTTACATTGTCACAATTAGTGTTTTGGTAATATAAAATTAAAAAGCGGTTCGGTGTAGAGTCGTCAAAATTAAATTTGCATAATATTTACTGCCTCCATTCTTTTTCGGCAAGTCAGACAGCAATGTATTTGCGCCGAAGAATCTTCGTGAACTGATATTTCATGTGCCATAAAAACGTTTTTAAAACATAACCTTATCAAATGCTATTTTTTTTAAGCTTTCATTCCTTCAATTGCTTCTGAAGTTTCCCTTTCGCTCAAGGTCAAAAAACAATTGCTCCTTATGGATTCACTCGGATGCGTGGGCCTACTGAGCTCGCAACCAAAAAAGCAACTCAAGTGACCTTCACTCAGAAGGCAAATATATTCTCACTTTGCAAAAACATATTAGAATTCAATCATTAGAACCACTACTCCCATATACCTCCAGAACCATTGTTTCCATCAAACAGTGCAGGTGGCGACCTCAGATTTGAAAACGTAGGATGCCAGTCGACGGCAATATTATTCTAAATACATTGTAACACAGACGCAGTAATTGGTCGCCGTAAAGTGAGCACCAACTTCCACTTTACCGTATGACTTTGGTGACAAGAAAATACCACTTTTTGAGTTTCTGCTGTCACATCCCATACCAGCCTCCTTAAAGCTCACCTTCGCAAATAGTATTTCATAATTGTAACCAGTGCAATGGTGTCTTGTTTTGTATGTGTTACCAGCAATGTCCCCGTACACCAAAACATGAATAAAAGATGGCGGGGGCAGTGAAGAAATCTGACGCACTTCACGCTGTTCCACAACCAATCAGTGAAAGCGCCACATGTCTGCAGACACAAAGTTTTTCCCCCATTCAGTCTATGGAAAAAAGAGACATTTTGGGACCCCCCTATAACTTCCCCCCCCCGGGACCAAGCATCACCAAACTTTGCAAATAAATTCAGAGTGGCCCATATACTTTTTTTGCAAAGTTTGTTGACGTATCGTCCAGGGGGAGCAGAGTTATAAGCCACCCAAAAAGTGCTCTTCCTATGGAAACAGCAACTTAACCATAAATACAATATATATTGGGCCTGCGGTAGCAGCCCTGTAGTTATGTTTAAGTTGCTCAATTCATAGGAAGAGCACTTTTTGGGGGGCTTATAACTTCAACCCCCCCCTGGATGAATCTTCAGCAAACTCTGCAAAAAGAAGTATATCGCCCCACGGAATCATTCTGCAAAGTTTGGTGTGGTTTCATCAAGGGGGGGCAAAGTTATAGTGGGGTCCCAAAATGTGTGTAAAAGCTTCATAGACGAGATGGAATAAAAATGTTGCTCACCCCTACAGCCCCAACCGCTAGATGGATTTTCATCAAATTTCACAGGTTGGTCACAAAAAGGTGCTTTTGTAAATTGGATGTTAATCTGTCCAGTAGTTTCTTTTTAAAAGGGTCTGATTCACTGACTCACTTGGCTATTTGATCCGTCGATACCCCCATGGAGCAATCAGGATCCAGTGTGGCATCCCCAGAGATTGGACGCGCCCACTGATTGGATTGTGAAAAGCATGAGGTGCGTAACATTTTTTTAAATGGTCACCATGTTGAATATGCGGACAGCTGCTGTTGTCAGCAAATAGCGCAGTCAGGGAAAACGTCTGGAAAACAAATTTGGGGTTATTTAGTAATTGAAAGAGGGTCTGGAGAGGGAGGGAGTTGAATAAATATGATAAGGATCTATTTTAATGGGTGAAAAAAGGGTGTGCAGATGCTGCTGTGTGCGCAGACACTGCGGTAGTCCGTGGACAATGGTGAGAATGAACAGTTTGGAAAACACATTTGGGATTATTTTTTGTCTGAAAAAGGGCATGGAAAGGGCAGTGGAGTAGAATAGAGCTGATATGGAGAGTTGTATAGGTGAAAACAAGGGTTTGTAGATGCTGCCGAGTATGCAGTCAATTTTAGTGTCTGCAGAAATTATTTCAATTGCAGGTGGTTCAGAGCGAGTTTTGTTATTTGAAGGTGTATTAGATGTACTTGTTATATGGTTTAATTATATTGTAGTGGTTGTGGCCAGTGGTCAGATTCTTGGGAGCATGGCAATAAGCCATGCTCCCAAGAATCTAGGCACTGGCCACACACACTATAGTAATATGTGTAAAATAACTGTAGGGGGAGAATACAGTATTTGTAATATGGTGGAATTATATAATTGAAGTGTATATGGTATTTATGATTGTGATACAATTGAAGATAGTGCTTATGGAATATGTATTTGTTTATACTTGGTATAGTTACTTAGTTGCATACAGTAATAAAGCTGGAATTTCTGTGAAAAAAAGCAGTATATTTTAATTTTAAATCTACATTGACTTTTTTTGATCCTCATAAACAGTACATTCTATGTACGGTGTTTGGTACAACATTAGTGTGTACTATGCTGTTGTTTTACTGGCATTAAATAATCATTGGGTCATTGGGAAGAAAATCCATAGAGGATTAAAACAATCCTGTTATAATCTGTGAGTTTAAGTGTGATAGTATTTTTGTTTGAAGTGTGTTGTAATTAATGGAATGTTTAAAGTAGTTATATACCTGTTGGGGTATTCTAACTATATTGGACGTTAGAAGAAGTTTTGTAGTAACAAGAACTGTGATGTGTATTTGAAGTGTTTTGCAATGAAGGGTATTTTTGAAGTAGTTATTTACCTGTTGGCGTATGCTAACTATCTTGACTTTTAAAAGTAGTATATTATGGATGTAGTTAGATAACTGGTGGCATATTATAAATGTTTATTGTGCTACAGTTTAGTGAGTACATTTGGGTTGAAGGGATATTAAGTAGGCATTTGTTAGATTTGCTGGTAACCTATGTTTTGGCGTAATGGAGGTGTTGTTACATTCAAACCAACCACTTTTTTTTACATATGCAATATAGCGACCTGAAGTGGTTGTGGCACCAGTGTGGTATGATATGATATGATCTGGCATTTGTAACGCGCCTATACACAAGTGTTTCAAGGCGCAACGAGGCGTGGGGGAACACAGGCAGACAGACAATGATCCTACTAGGCCAGGTGTCATTCAGACCGCGCCAGTGCAAGGGGAGAGGGGACTGGGAAAAGTGCAAGGGGAAGGGGAGAGGGGGAAAGTGCTGTACATGGTTAGTAGAATACAAGATAAATAATAGGGCCAGCTGGTGGCAAGTGCAAGGAAAGTGCAACACGTGGTTAGTAGAATACAAGATAAATAATAGGGCCAGCTAGTGGCAAGTGCAAGGTAAGTGCCGGGAGAAGGGGCTGTGGGATACAGAGACAGTCCCGTAGTGCAGGTAGGCAGTGCAGGGAAGAGAGGCTTGGCCAAGGACTGAGATCGGTGAATGGCCCAGTAGCAGATTCGGTGCAGGTTCAGTGATTTTAGCAGGGGAGAGAGGGAGAGAAAGCGGAGGCAAAGAGGAAGGTTTTGAGGTGCTTCCAGAACTGGAGGTGGTTCTCCTCAAGTTTCAGGGAGGCAGGAAGGCTGTTCCAGAGGGAGGCCCCTGCTGCGGAGAGAGTATATTATGCCTATTGTTGTGAAGGTTTTCTGCCAAGAAATACTTTGCCGGGTATGAAGATAGTGAGCTTGCAGTTATTCTTGCCACCATCTGCATTGTACCTTAGCAGCATTAGTATGACATATTGGCTAGGTGAGTTTATTTTTATGCTGGAACGATTGTCCAAATTGCAAACAGTGCATAATATGTCATGATTTGCATCTTGCCGAATATGGTGAAATTGAATGGATACACAATTTGGTATGGATACATATACACATCGTTCATTAGGAATATCCTCTTGTGAAACATGGTTGCAGAGAGTGCATGTATGTGTCTGAAATCTACAAGATTTAATTTATAGGGATGTTTTTGGTTTCCAGTACTTCTAGTAAGTGCATTAGGAATTATTGTGGATCTTCCTATGTGTTCATGGTAAATTGCACCATTTCTGCACAGTAGTCCAATTCTTGAATTATACCTGAGACACTAAGTGCTGTCTGGGTTATTTGTGGCATTTCTATGAAGGATGTGTATTTGCAAGCACAAATGGTCAGAACTTTTTAAGTAAATGTTGTGAACAATTGGTGCCAATTGGAAGAGATGATTGATTGTTACATTTGCATAGCAATGTACTCCAGTTGTGTTGCTGAATTTAAATGGACCAGAGAGTTGTGCCTCTGCATTGTTTGATGGGTCTGCAAATCCTTTTTGACAAGATATATTTGTCTGTTTGTCTTCTAATAGACATGCAGTTGAGTTTGATCTTTATGGGTACAACTATGAAAACTACACAGGGTCAACTCTTGGGAAAATGTTCTGAACAACTGGGGTATGCATAATGCTAGAGATCTGTTAAGTAATACCTCTGATCACACTACATGGTTCAGGGGGAAACCTCAAGTATAATAGATCATGTTTTTCTTTCAAAACCATTGATGGACCCTGCAATTGCCTATAGATTAATAAAGATATCTTGTAGTGACCATAAGGTACTGGAGATGGACTTTGAAGGAGAATGGGGAGTTGTCATATATGGATTATCTTCCTCTGCACTTCAGATTAATTTAGCTAAAACAAGAATTATTTGGTATCGGGATAATGTGTGTTGAATAAACGCAGTTTTCTCTAGGAGTTTAATACGACTAATCTTGGGAAAAAATGAACCCTGTATACCTCATTATGCACAAAATATAATTAACAATACAGCGACTCCAATGGAGACAATCTGAAGTAACACAAAACATGTTCACACTTCAGATGCGATAGTGAGAAACTATAAGAACTGTAGATCTAGGGAAATACGTCAAATTAATTTACCACTTAGTGGGAAAGTACTGCTAAAAAAAAGGTAAAAACCAAATGCAAGAACAAAATTAAGATGCATCACGCAACATTATATCATAAAGATGGTGATAATATGCTAGCCGCCCTTAGGGATAATACCTCAAGATCTTTTTGGGCATTGGAGAACAAGGGGGCGCCATCGAATTTTCTAGAGCAGTCTGTGGCTGTTTCAGAAAATCAGTGGGAAGGGAATTTTGGAACCTTATATGCCCTGTAATAATCAAAGATCCTTACCCGATGAATATATTAGACACACCGTGGTACCTTGACATAACACAGGATGACATCAAAGCATTGATACAGAAGGCATCGCCTTTGAGGGCTGCTGGCCGAATGGCCTGGCTAATGTAATTTTCAAAGAAAACGTAGACTTATGGTCTAAAATTCTTTTTATGTTGTTCAAGGACATAGTAAGGACCCGGTACATCCCTTTATCTTGGCATATTTCTTATATAGTTCCAATCTACAAGAAAGGCGATCGGTCATGTCCTAAAAGCTATAGGCTGATCGCATTACTTGATGCGGATTACAAGATATTTTCTGGTCTGGTCTTGAAACAAACATGGGCGGATATTAATAATATTCTATCCAGGTTCCAATTTGGATTCAGAAAGAAGATTGGAACAGATGTCGGAGGGCTGCTGATGAACGTCATACAGGAAAAAGCATGGAGGGTTCACAGTGCCCGGATATATGTTGCATCTATTGACTTAACAATGGCATTTGATATGGTGGACAGAAGCCTGCTCTGGAAAAAATTAAATGGATTTGGCATGCCATCGACATTGTTATCAATATTGTTCCAACTGCATGAAGGATCCAAATTACAGGTGCACCTAAATAATTCTGGAACCCTATCAATACCTATTAATGCTTCTAACGGACTTCGACAAGGCTGTGTTTTTGCGCCCACGATCTTTAATTTGTATGTCTCTGATGCTAGTGCAGTAATAGAAGCCACTGCTTTTGTTCCACCCTTGGATGACGCTGATGACTTTATGTTATTCGACCAAACTCTGCAAGGGCTGCAAAAACTACTGAGTAAGTTTAGAGACTACACATTGGCGAATTGTATTTTGTTAAACGCCAAGAAAACAGTGATTCTATGACTGTATTCTAAATCATATACTCATAAATATACATGGTATTTGAATCATGTTAAATTAGAGGTTAGCTCATATTTCCATAATTTAGGTTATCCCATTTATGGGGATAAACGGAAAGCACATTATAGGCACTACTTAGAAGGTAAGGTCAGTTTTCTAAAAGTGCAGTTGAAGAAAATTGATGTGAAATTCGGGAATTTTCTTTTCTACTAACGTTGCTCTATTACAAAACTAAGACAATGGACCTCACTATGACCCCACCGGTCCGGAAACAATGGTGGCAGTAAATCCACCACCATCGTTGTTTCTGGACTGACTGATTCCGAGTTCTGCAGGCGGGAGGTGTCATTCACGCCAAGTCTGACCTGGTGGGAGTAACGGCAACCGCCTGCAGGTGGAAATGGAAACACTGGCGTTGTCATAGACGGAACCAGTGTTTCCATTGTCCCCATCCTCGTGGAGTCCTATGGGACTCCATGGGAATGGGGATTTACAGAATTCCACCTCTCGAATTACTGGGTCACCTGGATTGTAATGCCCCAGTGATTCCGGTAATCATGGAGGCGGAATGGTATTTCAGGTCCGGCGGCAGCCTAACATTTTTTTCCAGCAGGGCTACCGCTGGACTCGTAATGAGGCCCAATATCTCAGCTATTTTATGGTCTTGAGTTATTCCCTCTATGGGCCATAAGAAGAACTTTCAAAGTATGAAGCATGTTTGTTAAGTTCATTATTCAATTGTCTACGTAAGTGTGTTCCCTTTGCCACTATTCGTTACGAATTAGGTTTAACATCAATAGAAAACATGGTTATGTGGCGAAGGGCCTCTCTTTTTAGGAAACTAATTACTGCTCCGAAGATTTCCTTATATGATCTCCTGGGAAGTAGATATCGTAGTGAAATAACAAAGTTGGGGCACCTCATAAATCGTAAAAGTGAAACCTTAGAATATCTGGATAAGATTGGAGCGTCCCTCAATCTCCTTATGTTTAATCCAGCTAAGGTGAAAAAACTGTCTGAATGGATGGATTGGAATACTACGGTTAGGGAAGTCCTGAAAACTCGATTATATAAACAAACGGTTTAACATAGTAAATGCGGGGGGACCCTGGAACCTTACTTGACCCTGTTTCCTGAAAAGCGTATGAGGCAACAGTTCATGCGTCTTAGATTTAATGTGCTTTTGAAACAAGAGATTACTGATATTCGGGCAAGAGTGAAACAGCCTTTAACCTTGTGTAGGTTCTGTGCTACTGGTGGAGTAACCAAAACCTTGGAACATCTATTAATTGATTGTACTGCACTAAGGAAAGAACATATAGAATGTTTTGGAAAATTGCCACCAAATATTGATTATGTACATTTGGATAGCCTATGGTGGCAAATGCTACATGGAAAAAGGACCTCATTGCAGATAGCTGCAGTTGGCTTCTTAAATAAGGTGTGTAAACTATTACGTACTGGGGACAGAGGATGAACCAATTAATGGCTCCTTAGTTAGGGGACTCTGAGAGCAGCATGTAGACTTCTGAATATGTTCAGTAATCACTTTTAGTTTTTAGTTCTCTATTTTTAGTTTGTCTCAATAGACTTTAGATTTGTTAGGAAATAGACTTGTAAAGTAGTATCAGTAGCTATATCATTTTCTGTGCTTTAGAATATAACTTTACGTAGTGTTTTTAACATTGCTGTGTTTTACTACATGAATGTACTAAATCACTAAATCACCAACTTTATCAAATTACTGTCTATAAAAAATCCTATTATGATGCTTAGGTTTTTAAATTTTCTGTTCTAATGTCTTTTTTAATGACTTTTAGGTGTTGTATACATTTCATATGAGTTATTTGTTACATGTTACTCTTTATTTTGATGAATTCTTTTTATTTCCTGGAAATATTTGTTTACTTTGAAATTTGTTTTTCTTCTTTCTTATTGTAAAAGTTATGTTATAACCAAACACAAATAGAGAAATAAAAAAAAAAAGTTTGTACTAGGCAGTTTTGTGGTTCTATTGTTTGATGGAGAAGCAGTTGGTCGTTGTTTCTTTAGCAGTATTGTTGGGAGATCTGTCATAGGTTCTGTGTGTATTAGTTTTTGTTTGAATTTTTTGGTTTTGTTACAGTGTACATATCTAGATGGGGGTATATAGTGCACGTAGCCTATTGTATTTTATGATGCAACGAATGTCAGCGTTGGCTTTATTTGCATCAAAGGTAACTAGGAACAGACCATTCAGTGTACACAGGCGTAAAAATTCTACGCAACTCATACCTTCTTTAAAGTCTGTGCTGTCAATGTCAATCAATGCATGAGCTAGGGTTAGACCTTGTGATTTATGAGTGGTGACAGCACATCCAGAGGTAGAGAGCATTGTTCTCTGTGCACATACATGTCTTTGAAAAGGAAACATGATATTGTGCTGCCAATTCTTTTAACTTTTGCAAGTTTTTCAAAGTGGATGTTGACAAACTAAATGTTGTTGTCATGTGGATATGTTTGGAAGCCAACCACTGTACCAATTGCTCCATTGACTAAACCTTGTTCTATGTCAAGGGTTATGTTTTTGAATTAATGTGCAGTTTAGAGACACAGTTCATATTTTTTCCAATCCAGCTGTGTGTACATTTTTCTAAGCTATTTAGTGGTGCTGTTGCTTGTTGACACATATGGAGTGTCAGGTTGTGCACTTCTAGTTTGTCAGTGGAGCTGATATGCAGTATGGGTTGCATTTCTTTTTTTAACATTGTCTCATTGAATTCACTAGAGCTTGCAAGGTTTGGCATTAAGGTAATGCATTTTATATTTTGTTGAGTTAATTGTTCCACGACATCATAAGCAGATGTGTTTCACCCATATAGCCCATGGATTAATCTACTATTTAAGATGGATGTTTCATCTTTAGTATGGAGAGCAGTTCTAATGCTTTTTAAAATGTTAGCATAGATGAGGTCTGGAGACAGATGCATGTTTGAGTTAGTTCTCTGTAGTGAAAATGTTGCCAGAGATTTACATTTCCAATGCTGCTGAGTGTGTTTTGCGGCATTGTTTGTGTCCTAATATTTTGAAAATAGGCTGACCTTTTACTGGTGTTAACTCCAAAAACAATAACGTATTTTCCTCCAAACAGTTCTTCGTAGTTGGTTTTCAGGACTTCTTGCATTCGCAGGTGAATTAAAGTCAACACGAGGATGGAAACCATGCTTACTTCATCTATTAGGAGCACTTTCATTTGTTTCAGAATTCTGCATATTTCAGTAGCAGCTTATGCTATTAATCTGTAATATTCTAATTTGTTTTGGTGTTCTACTGGAAGAAGCTGCAATCGGTGTAAAGTTACACCTCCTATGTTGTAGGCAGCCAAACCTGTGCGGCTGGTACAACATTTGCAGACGAGTGCTGATTATTTTAATTAAGTATGTTTTGCCAGAACCAGCTTCACCACTTACATACAGCAGCAGGGGCTTATCATTTTAAAGCTAAACATGTTAGTTTCATGTTTAAAACCATGTTCAATTTCTTCAGTGACTTCTAGATAAATGGTGAGTTGTTCATTATTTTGCTCTGATTTTAGCACTGACAAGTCCTCTTCAGATTTTTTAGACTGATATGTGGCATTTTCTACCTCAGTCAGGGCTATGTTTCCTTCATTTAGAATGAGTGTTTCTCCAAGTGGTTCTTGGCTTCCTGTAAGGGAAGGTTGAATGCCCTCAAGAGTCTCTTTATCTAGTTGAGCTTCAATTTATTCCTCTTGTTGGCATTCATTGTCTAACATTTCTTTGTATTGTTTGAAATTGACATTTGTTATACTGCTTTCATTTGCTTTGAATGCAGCTTCAAATGAGCCACAGTCACCAAATAATTCTTCATTTCTCCAAGGTTTAAAAAGTTGCAGTAGGACCATGTAATAATGTTCACTATTATGCATAGTTTTAAATGACAACCTTATATGATTAATAAGGCTGGGTTTGGTAAATTTCACTATGCTTCCTTCACAAGTTTAGACTTACTATTTGCTAGTTGTCTCATCTGGTGTGGCATTGTTTTTCAGTAGTCATGGCTACCTCCAACCTCGTAACGACCCCCCATGTGTCATTTCTGAAGGGATGTCACAGGTAATGTATTATTGAATAAAATGTAAAGCAGTGGTATCACTGTCATGGCCAAATTTGGGAGCATCTTTTATCCACAAAAGTATGTGGATGTGTGATGCTCCTCTGGATTGAAATTCTTTTCTCCAAAAGTAGTGTAGCACTTCATCCGAGCGGAACGGTAGCTCCATTACAGATGAAGTGCAGCATGTCAATAATGAAAGTACCTTGATATATTGACAGGGTCAAGAGAACAGAGTTCTGCTGTTGTTTTTATATCTATTCCATCTTTATTTTGCTTTGCAGTGCGTAAGAAGTTGTGCAAGTCATCCAATGCATACTCTGCACAACTTAAAGTAACAAACCATATGGGTGGGATTAGGTTCCTTAGCATACAAAGTACATCAGCGTGACGTCGGAACGAGTACTAGTTTGTACCACACGTTTGCCAAGTGATTTGTGATACTTGATTGCAAAACGTCATCTTTGTCTTTCATTTTTTGAAGCACTTAGTTGGGTAGCGGAAAAAAATTAGAGCCTGTTTTTAATGGGTGTGCAACTCCATAACATAGAGTTGCTAGTTCACTTTAGATCAGTAGGTGGAAAATGTATTCTATGTTTTGTCTAAATCTGGGGTCTTCAGAATACATTTGTAAAGAGAGATATTCTGATGCACTAATTTGTGTGGACCTTTCATCATATCTTCCTCCTTTTCCAGTAGGAAAGAGTAGAGGAAAAGAACATGCCTCTAGACTTTTTCCTATATGCTCATTGGGTTCCTTGGGCTTGATGCATTTCATATGTTTCTGATGCATCTTCAATGGTGCCTTTGGAGTGTAGTGGGTGCCTGTATACTGGTCTAACATTTTGGCTGCACTAACAGGATCTATACATTCAAATTAGCCAGTTACTGTTGAATCTTGAATTATTTGGGTGGTTTCCTCTATGTTTATATATTTGTACTATTCATTGGTTTCTTTCAGCTATTGTTGGGTGTGTCTAATTTTGTTTAAGTTGACTAGTTGTTGCCATATTTTTTGTTTTATGTTGCTACACCATTAACTAGTACAATCAAAGATTGATCTATAGGTCATTGTACTCCAAGAGATTCTATATTTTCTTTAAGATCTAATGGTAAATATACTACTTTGCCACAGATGCCTTTTAGTAACTCAGACGGGGGCAATTTGTCCGTTTCTGGTTGAAGGCGTATAATAGCTTGAAATGGGGGTACTGTCTGGATTATAATGCTCTCATACAAGTTAAGTTGTTGGAGAGCCTTAGCACTCATTTATAGCTTGAAATAGGTGTGCTGTTTGGATTATAATGTTCTGATACAAGTTAAGTTGTTGGAGAGCCTATGGAAGTGGGAACATGTTTAAGTTATTAGTGATAGCACATGATGGCATTTGGTTATTGTCAAGCTTTATATTGCAGAATGTCTAAACTATTGAGGGGTCAGTTATTTTGTGTTTATTTTCTGCTGTTAGATATAAAGCTAATTGGAACCATTGGGATTCCCCTTTGTTCTCTATTTTGTAGGCCATATCTACTATGTTTGTGCTTTTCTTATAAAAAGTTCTGCGACAGCAGACGCATACTTGGTCTGGTATTCAGAAGATGTGTTTTGAAACGTAGCCATTTCTTTTTTGCATTTGCTTGTTGAGAGGTTGGTGTTTGAGAAGCTTTTGCTAATGTTTTCTAAAGTTACTTATTTTTCTAAGTCAACTTCAGTTCCAACATATTTACTTAGGATGTGCTCAATTATTTTAAACAGTTTTTGATTTTCCATGTAGGAGAATGTTATTTACATTGTGCAGTTCTAGAGCAGTACGTTTTGCATAGTATAGTCTATGCACAAGATTCAATATAGCGGAATTGTGTGATACTAACAATTTGATGTGGTGGAAGGTGCTTTTGCAAGCAGTTCCTGAAATGCAGGCTAATGAATGTCCTTGCATTCCAGTGTTACTGTGCAATGGACAGGAGTCCATGGTTTGTAAAGTTTGTATTCTACTTTTGTCTTTTAGTTTCACATAGTGATTGAGGAATTGCCGTAAAGATTTGAAGGAATGGTGGTGTACATTACACTTTGAGCTGCATGTCCATTTGTACACTGGACAGTTTGTTTGGGTAAAAGGAACATTTTGTTGAAAGTTTGTTGGGGAAGTTTATTTTCTGTAAGGGTTTCTTTTGCCATAATTTTGTCTCCTACTATTTCAGACCCTCGACCATTACTCTCTATGGCAATTTATTTTTTTGTTCTTGTTCATAAGCCTCTTCATTGAAATATGGTTCTGCACTGCTTGTGTGAATCCATTCATCTTCATAGAACTTTGAAAAGGTAACTATATTGACATTTCACATGTTTAGAACTATATTTTGTAATGTATTGATTAATTTAGATAGTGGTTTCATTCAGTTTAAAATCAATATAAACAACGTTCTCTTTGGTAGAAATGCGCTGTCAATTAGAGCTTCGAGGATGAGTCTTCTGCAGTCGTTTTTAGGGTAGATCGTGCCTTTTCAGCTGTCTTTATAAGATTGTGAAGAACTCTACAGTGGACATTTTTTTGGTCAAATTAATTTTTTGGAATGCATTACTGGAGCTATGTTAACATTGGATACAGTGTTAGGTTCATTGGTAGGTTTGCTTTTGTTTATACATCTTTTATTTTATTTTTTATAAGAGGGGCCTTATTTTTTTGTGATTACTGGTTTGGTTTTGTTGAGTGAGGTTACTAGTTGTTTTGTTTTAATGTTTTCTATAAATTGTTTGAGAGGTGGATGGCTATATGGCTTGCTTTTATTCTTATCTTCTCTATGTTTTCTTTGTTTTTCTACAGAGTAGCTGCTTAATAGGCATTCTGTTCTGTCTGTTGGGAACAATGGAATTTTTAAAGTTGTGTGGAATATACATGTATGTATTGTGGATGGGTCTGTGGGTGTGATTGTAGAGATGAAGAGAGTGTTGGGTGATTGTATAGTGGTATGAGTGCTGTGTTTATGGTGTAATGTATCTGTAATGTGTTACAGTGTTTTTAAAGAATAGAAAAGCTATGGCATAGTGGTAATGCAATGGCAGATTGTTCTTGTAGTAGTGTTTGGTGTCTTTTAGTAGTGTGAGCAGGTGAAGCATGGTGGCAGTATATGGGATGTAATGAGAGAGGTTGTAGTGTGACAATTACATGGAATGTAAAATGTAAAATGCTGACTGTTTAAAAAAAATAATTTAGGAGCATTTTGATGAAAGTTAAAAAAAACTTAAGATATGCATTAATAGCAGCAGTGTGCGTAACATTTTTGCAAAAAGAAAAGCAGATGGAACAGATTTGTAGCACATCTTTAAGTGGCAGTTGGTGTGTGGAAGTGTAATATGTTGGCAGTACATGCATAGTTGTCAACATGACCAATTGCAATACTTAGGTGCTTATACAATCTTGGTGTTTTTCTTTGCATTTTGGGAGTTTCCATTAGACACATTGGAGTGCAAGCCCCAGAATGCATAGAAGAAACCAAGACTGGATGAGCACCTAAAGATTGGAATGGGTTATGGTAGCATGTATGCGTGTACTGTGATTATATTGAACATCCACACACTAAGTGGAACAAACAAATTTAGACATATGTTGCTTTTGCTTTTGTTTGTTTTAGAAAGAAGTTTCACACAGTGCTGCTGTAAATGCATATGTGCATTTTGTAACTGTAGTGATAATACTCCTAAAGAGAAAGGTTTTTAAACACTCAATATTTTCAGTTTTTCATTTAATTTAAATTAATGAAGCAGTGTAGGCCTGGGTAGTTTTCTATTGCATTCTGGCACTTGTAGTATGAGTTGTGTAATGGGAGAAGTGGTATTAGAAGTCACAGAATGCAAAGAAAGAAACCAAGACATGATAAGCAGCTATAGTTTGGAATGGGTCATGTTGGCAAGTATATAAAGAAGATACTCTTAACCATGCAATTCGGAAAGCAGAAAAAGTAACAAGAACCAGCCTATTAATTGAAAAAAGGAAAGTAAAGAATAAAGAAATGAAAACCCATTTCATTACAACATTCAGTAGTGAAATATACAACATAAAGAAAACTTTGAATAAACATTGGAACATTCTATTCACAGATGATACACTCAGCACCATTATTGAAGAAAAACCATCAATGGTATTTAGAAAAGCTCCAACTTTGAAAAAGAAATTAAGTCCGAGTCATCCAAGGAACCCAGTTAAGGTCTCCTTGAGTAGTTTTTTGAAAGTGCCGGCACCAACAGGATCCTACAAATGCAGCAAATGTTTAATTTGTTCACACATGATAAATGGAATCAAACAAATTAAATTACCCACTGGAAAAACGATTGACATCAAACAATTTATAAACTGCAGAAGCCAATATGTAATCTTTGCTATACAATGCATTTGTAACAAGAAATACATCGGAAGCACGATAAGAGAAATTAGAATACGGATATTGGAACATCTTAGAGCAATCAAGAACGGGGATGCAAGGTACCCAATGGCCATACACTTTGCAAAAGAACACCAACAATCAGACATCAAGGACATCAAAATCATTGGACTGGAAAAAATCGAGCAACCTGAAAGAGGAGGAGACAGAGAACTTATATTAAGGAGAATGGAGTCAAAATGGATTTGTATGATGGATACATGCCAATCTGGTCTAAACACAGATCCAGAGATGGCAAACTGGTTATAAAAACACTATTGATTGTATATGTGCATTATCCTAAGTACCTCTCTGTCTACCGCTGAAAGCATGTATAAGCAACTTGTTGTTCATTTATACATAGAGTCTATATACACTACACCATATACACTGAAATATAGTAAATGGAAAGTTGGATCCAACGAGTTGATGCCATCACACACGCATAGATATAACAACATTTAGAGACACAACTAAATTAAAGAAGACATTAGTGTTAGCTTAGGGGTTCTTTGAAAATAAATCCATTCTTTTGCAAATTAGCAATGCTACCTGAAAAATTTAAATCCAAGATGGCCGCCGCACGTTTTTTGACGCGTATGACGTCATCGCGGCACATTACGCGATGACGTCATCACGCAACGTGCTCCGCGATATATAAACAGAAGCAGATTTGAGGTAAGATGCATCCGGGAACCACGGATGCACAGAGGCAATCGTACCGAGAGAAAGGAACATCTTTGAATCCATAAGAATCTACACACAAGGTAAACACTATAGTAATTTAAAATAATTTTTTCTAGAAATGTAAAGGGCTACCTCATAGAGGGTGCATATATTCAATCATAAACTGTATACCAATGCAAATGCAGAATTCATACTAGTAATAATAATAAACTAATGCTAAAATGCCATTATATATAGGCTAGGATGGATACAGCACACTGTCTAGGACAGCAAAGACTGCTTTGCTGTTCAGAAATACAACACATTAATAGCCACTATTAGAATGTGAACCAAAGCATGTGAGCTTTGTGCATTTTTCTTATAGAAAAACAGAAGAAAAAAGGGATAAAGAACAAAAGGAAGACAAATAGAGAGCCGATGAGAGAGAAAATTGAATACCAATCAATACTTAATCAGAATTATGAAAAACATGACAAGGGTGAGTGTATGTCCTCTTCTCAGATAGAAGTGGTTATGAAACTAGAGGTTTAATGCACTTAAGTCTCTGTTTATTTACATAGAATGTATGAATTTGGGTTCTTTTTTCATTTTAGAATCTCCCCTGAGGAACCGTGGCTAAAGTCATGGGGAAACACGTGTTGGGAGACAATCTGGGAGACAAAGTTTATTTATTGAAACTTTAAGTGCATTGAGTATCCAGAACCTATACTGAATAAACACATTGGAATCAACATAACCAAGTGATTGAGTAATTCTTCCCAAGGAGCGCACTAAAGGGTACCAACTTTATTTTTTGGCATGTTGGCAAGTATGTATGTACTGCCAACATATTAACCTTGCACACATCATGTGCCATGTACATAAATTGTCCAATCTTTTTTTATCTGCTTTTCATTTCCTTTTAGAAAAAAGTTACACACAGTGCTGCTATAAATGCACATTTACATGTTTTAACAATTATGAAAATGCTACTAAAAGGAAACACTTTTAAACAGACAGCATTGTTAGTAATTGCCACTTGATATGAGCAGGTGCTAAATGCAGCAATACATGGCATTTGATAGATGGTTAAAAAAGAGAATATGCTTATGGGGAAGCTTATTACACCGTTAGTGGCAGGAACCCTGCATATATTCATGTGTAAAAGAATTTACAAAAATACTTTAAAAATATAAGCATACCTGTACTATGTCTTGTTAGATGAAGATGTTGTTGAATCTGCAAATGGACATTTACTTTAGTTGTTGATGCAGATGGCTGTGAGTGACAGGAGTACATCTTAAGTGTTGAACTGAGAGGACAAGGATACATGTAAAGTTGTTGGATGTGATTGGTGGATGGATGTGAGATTGTTTGAAAGCAGCCAATGTGGGAGTGCTACAAACATGAAACCGGAAAGGGCAGAAAAGCTGCCCTGTGGAATGGGGTCCGCTTACTCTGCGGTAGTCAGCAGACGGCACATGCCACATCTGATTCCTTTGAGTATGCATGGCATGAAAAGGGGACTGTAGGGATTAGAGGTGTTGAGGTTGTGGTTTACAGGAAGTCGGGTAGCAGATGTTATGTTTGCTGTGTGCAGGGAAGATGGTTGTGGCTATTGCGAGGGAGAAGATGAATGTGTGGATGGAAGGAGATTGTTGGACAAATTGTTTGGAAGGTTATACTGAATCTTGTAGAAAATCTGCTGATATTGGATTGCAGGGAGTGGAGGTTTGGTGGTATACAGTTTCCGGCCAAAACTGGGTGAGTTTATTATCTTTTTGTCAGAGTATGGCCAATTCCAATGTCTAGATATTATTATTGTGCATTGTGGAGGAAATAGTTTGGGCTATGTTAATCGAGTATCTACTCAGGTAGCGTTAAATGATATGTTATGAAGCTTAATGGACATATTTCCATATGCAAAGATTATTTTTTTCGTAAATAAATCCAAGGAAAATATGGAGATGTACAAATGTGTTTTGTGTAGAAATGGAAGAAGATAGGCACCATGTGAATGAAGGTCTATGCACATTTTTGAAAGGCTTCGGCATAGCATCTTTTCCAATTGAAAATATCATGTTGTATGGTTTAAATGCTTTTCAGATAAATGCTTTTTCGGTGTGCAATTTTTGATCTTATATTTTTGTATCTTACACTTCCTATGAACTCCACATTTTCCCTTTTAAGTTGTTCACATTAACTTTTTCAAAGCATTTTTAACATTCAAAAGAAAATTTAATTCCCAACATTATTTAAATCCACTCCATTCTTCTGAAAAGCATTTAAACCATCCAACATGATATTTTCAATTGGAAAAGATGCTATACCTAAGCCATTCAAAAATGTGCATAGACCTTCATTCACATGGTACCTATCTTCTTCCATTTCTACACAAAGCACATTTGTACATCTCCATATTTTCCTTGGATTTATTTAAGAAAAAAATCACGTAGGAAGAAAAATCCTTTTTTTAATCACCCTGGGTTCCCGCTTTGGGAATCTAGGGTGCTAATGACATTCATCCACCATTGCAGGGGCTGGAATGGGGGGATAATTGTCCAGAGACCTTGTTATCCACCCTCGCTTCGTTTGGGCCGTAAAATTGGGCTGCCGGGCCGCTATCCACCGTTCCAGTCCCTGGAAGGGAGGATGAATGCCACAATATTCCCATTAGCATAACACAAAATGCAAATGGAAATGTTGCAAAATCTTACTGAGTCTATGTACTTTACTGAGAAATATAAAGTAGATGGAGTCTATGCGTTTTTTTAGTTCTATTTTTTAACTGTGGAAGGTGGTTCCTAAAGGAAAATTTCTTTTGGTGTACGAAAGGTGGGGAGGGAAATGAGGGAAGAGGCACCAAACACTAATATGGAGTGGAAGGTGGACAGGGCAACATGTTGTGCGTATGTTATTTCTAAGGTAGGGGGCAGTGTTTCTCATGCTCCTTGATTACAGCAGTGGTGGTGGCTCTTGGGGAGGAGGGATGGCATTAGCTGATGCCATTATGAAATAAATGGCAGTTTTGCTAAAAGTATGTACTGTGTAGTAGATGGATAATGAGTTGGAATAGGTGTTGGAGCTGTGCAATGGACATTTTGAAGGTGAAAGTTCCTAGATCAGTAGAAACGGAGGAGGTGGACAGGGGGAAATGTTGGGCGACCATAAATTTAAGGTGGGGGCAGTGTTTCTTCTGCTCCTCATCTGTGGCCTCAAAAGCACTATGAAACTGCTCCCCTCTACAGATCGGTACTTCACAGTACAAACATAGCACTGTGACCTTCCAAAGGTAAGGGTCACAAGCATTCTGTATAGCCTCCCAGGCATACAGGGATCATCTGCCCCAAAGGAGTATTCTTTGTGGTGACTGAAGCGGGCGAAGAAGATGGGGTAGAGGGCGTCAACCTACTTTTCCCTGAGAAAGGTATCGCCTTTCTCAAAGCAGCCGGGTGTTTGCATTTGGTATGGCGGTGCATGGAGGGGGTGCGGTAGGAGTACAGCCCAGGTTTTCTGTGACTCAGTCCAACATGGCACTCAGTGCACCTCAACCTCTCAGTGCAAGCTTTTGATACACCCCCAATATTTGTGATATCATCTTTGATGTCCTGGGTGTTAGTCTTAGCAGTACACAGTGGTGGTGCGAGTTATGGTTGCTTAGCTTACCATAACTGACACATTTCTGGGTTTTCGGTTTCACTTGTAACCATACGCTCTGTTAACAAAGTTTTTTCACTGACTATATATACATACACAAAACCCTATATATTGCCACATGGTCTTTTAAAATCCAAACACTACCAACCCACTCACTCTCTCCTCTTGTTTTGTCCCGCAAAGGTGCACTTACATCTATACATTCTCCTGAGCTCCTCCTATATGGGGGTCCCGTCAATGGGCTGCACAACTTGGAGCAGCGCCCACTCCAAGGAGCAGGCAGGCCTTCTGGCAAAACAGCACCTGCAAACCTCTTCATGTCGTGCCTAGGGGACTGGTGACTGCAGATGGGTGCCACACCCCAGGACGCGTGGCTGAGAAGACTCCAACCTTATGGAGAGTCTAAGATCACGTCAGGGTCACCAATATGTAAAAAGAATAAAACCAAAACCGGTACTGTAAAAGTAGACCCAAAAACAGGTTAGCCAATACAGCAAAGAAAGCAAATGTTTAGTACATGCAGTCTTGGCAAGGAATAATACAAATATCATTTAAATTGTCATCATTACATGGCAGTTTATATATTTCATAATAGAATGCTATTTGTATCACTACATTGCTTAATGCACTACGTACCTCATGATATTTATTCCAATGACCCTTGACACTTTTATATCAACATTACTATGAGAACCCCTTGTACAGACTTTTCATGAAAAGTAAATACACATGTGATGTCATCAGTGATGTCATCAATGACATTTGTGATGTCATTGTTGATGTCCTGTGTATTAGTCTTAGCAGTGCACGGTGGTGGTGCGAGTTATGTTTGTTTAGCTTACCATAACTGGTGAATTTCAGGGGGTTTTCGGTTTTACTTGTAAGGATAACGTCTCTTTAACAACTGGTTTTTCATTGAATTTCATAGGTTCTTATCAGTGCAACTTAACCATAATGTTCCCTAAACAAAGATTTTTTTATTGAATTTCATAGGATTTTATTAGTGCAACTTAACCATAACGTCCCTTTAACAAAAGGTTTTCATTGAATTTCATAGGTTTTTATTTGTCCAACCTAACCATAACATCCCTTTAACAAAGTTTTTTCAGTGAATTTCATGGGTTTTTACCAGGGCATGCTATTTTCCTACAATGTACTAATATCATACTTACCCAATATAGAAATATTTGTGCCCAATTTACAAATTGTCACCTTAAAGCTTTGCCATATCCCACCTTCTAGAATCATTTTTAACACTTATATACACTTTTTGCAACTATTTCAACTAGTTTTGCATCCGTAGACGTCTACGAACATCTGCCTTCATTGCGGACCTTACGGACAGTGCCACATGACCATACGCTGGTGTGTGGCATGATGACGTGTCCGAGTACCCGTCCGCACTTTACAATAAGATTTGTGCTTGGCAGACAGTTCGGAATTGCATTTTCTATTGATCTAGGAACTTTAAACTTCAAAATGTCCATTGCAAAGCTCCAACACCTATTCCTACTCATTATCCATCTAGTACACAGTAAATACTTTTAGCAAAACTGATATTTATTTTATAATGGCATCAGCTAATGCCTTCCCTCCTCCCCAAGAGCCACCACCACTGCAATCAATGAGCATGAGAGACACTGCCCCTACCTTAGAAATAACATACGTGCAACATTTTGCCCTGTCCACCTACCACTCCATATTAGTGTTTGGTGCCTCTTCCCTCATTTCTATCCCCACCTTTCATTCTTAGCTCTCCTGCCAAAAAACAGATACATCCAAAAACAACAAAAGAAATGTTCCTTTAGGAACCACCATTCACAGTTAAAAAATAGAACTAAAAAAAACATATAGGCCCTCATTACAACCCAGGCGTTAAGGGGTTAACGGTGCCGTAAAAGGTGGCGGCGCAGTTAAACCCTTAACGCCTGATTACGAGGTCCCTTTGCGTTTTGGAGAATTTAACGCCTGCTTTTTGCAGGCATTAAAAACCAACCTGCAAAGGGACCTTGGTGCTAAGTACGGTGCCGCAATTTGCGGCACTGTACTTAGCGCATTCCCATTGAGCCCTATGGGGCAAAAATTGGAATGGGGAAGGGCCATGGCGGCATGGGGAATTACCGCCCGCCAACCTTAGAATGGGGCGGTAATTCCCCATTCCGCCATGGCGGAGTCGGTAAATTACCGGCATGGACCATGGTGCTACTAGCACCATGGTCCAATGCCAGGGTCGTAATGAGGGCCATAGACTCCATCTACTTTATATTTCTCAGTAAAGTACATAGGCCCTCATTACAACCCAGGCGGCTAGCGAAAAACAATGCCGATAAATGAATACCGGCATCGTTTTCCGCTAGGTCCGATCATGACCCGTGAAAGTGCTATTAGCGGCATCGTAGTTAACAGTGCCGCTAACAGCACCAAGTTTGCGCGCACGTGACCTTCCACGCCGTAAATACCGGCATCGTGCAAAGGTAGGCAAATCAGGAACCAAGCGGACATGCTCTTAACGCCATCGCAAAGGCCGTTAAGTACCTTACTACCATGGTGCTAATTCCGCCATCGCGAGCCAACTGTAAATGGCCATGTGCAGTGTTCCCAGCTGCCACAGGTGCACAGAATCAGAACAGGTGGAGGCAATACAGACTCACCAAGTACAAAAAGAGCACACCCCACCCCTTCCCACACCCAGTCACACTCCACAATGATTCCAATACGACTAGCAATGTTTGGGCTGGAGGACCTGATTGCAATGCAGATCCTACAACTACAACAACAACAGGCAGCACAGAGGAGACGCAGGAGGAGAAGGAGGGCAAGGCAGGGCCAGCAAGCCCCACCAGCACAGCCAGTGCCACCACGCAGACAGCCCCCAATCCCACGCATCCGAGCCAGTCCATTCAACCTCACCGCTGAGCAGATCCATACCTTGTACCGTTTGGACCGGGACACCATCACCACCATAGTTGACATGATACACAACAACATCGTCAGCATGATAGAAACACCCACTGCCATCCCTCCCCACTGAAGGTAGTGTCCGTGCTCTACTTCCTGGCCACAGGCACCTACCAGCACACAGTGGGGCACTTGCATGGCATTTCACAACCATTATTCTCACGTACACTGATCCAAGTGCTCAATGCCCTCCTCAAGCACAGAGACAACCACATTTCCTTACCACGGTCTGCCCAGGAGATTGCAAACACCAAAGTGGTTTTCCATGCACTAGCCGCCATACCTGGTTGCATTGGTGCCATCGACTGCACCCATGTGGAATTGGTGGTCCCACATGCCATTGAGGTAGCGTACCGCAACCGTAAACTATTCCACTCAATCAACGTGCAAATGGTATGTGACTCCAACAAGATCATCACACATTGTTGTGCCCGATTTCCCGGATCAACCCATGATTCATTGGTCCTGATTAACTCCACAATACCACGCTACATGGAGCGACATGCAGGGCCAAGATCCTGGCTACTCGGTGAGTCTCATGTCATGGCCATGGAAATGTGAAGTGGGTACGTGATTGACGTACCAATGCATACTTTACCTGGCTGAAAGGGGGGTGAATGATGCATACTTTACCTGGCTGAAAGGGGGGGAATGATGCATACTTTACCTGGCTGCGTGTAGCAGAGGCAATGCAGCCAGCTCATACCCTAAAGCAGCACAAATGTCAACTGACACCTGTACACATAATGCCCGATGAAAGCAGCCCTACCATGTGAATGAAGGTGTGTTCCAACCACGACACAACCATCTGCAAGTGCATTGTACCGATTCGGACCACATTGACTTCAACGAAATGCACCTACATGCAATGACTTCAGCCAATACACGGCACCAAACACCATCAACTGAAAGGCCAGTCCTCATAACTGCGCACAAAGGAGGCACATGACAGACAAAAACATCAATACACCACTACACAGACACCGAGGCCCCAAAAAATCCCCTATCAACATTAGTAGTGCTCAGTGGGGTCATCATGAGGCTGACAGCAATATTGCCATGATGAGAGCGTTGATATCACAGGACACCTGCCAGCTCAGCAAAACAAACGCCATGAACGAACACAGTGGATGGGCACTCACAAGGCACTTGACCCCCCTGCATACATTGGTGGATGGCATGCAAAACAGTCCATGAGAGGAATACACATATACCGGTCACAAAATCCATTTGTGCATGTAAAAGCGGTACAAAGTAAGTGTTTAATGCATGCCATGGTGGCACGTCATGATTTGAGATTTGATGTCATGACTGACACATACATTGTTGCCCAAATACAGGTGATGTAGGCTATCACCTGAAGAGGTGGCTCCTTACACCAGCCCGGAACCCACAGAACAGGCACGAGGAGGACTTCAACCGTGCACATTCACGTACCCGTGTGGTGATTGAGCAGGCATTCGGCCTACTGAAGGCACGGTTTCACTGCCTCAGCAGGTCTGGTGGGGCACTCCTGTACCGCCATGAGAAGGTGGCAAAGATCGTCATGGCATGTGTCATGCTACACAATATGTGCATCAGACGAAATGTGCCCCTGCCCCCTGACGCAGAACTGCATCCACCTGACGATGAGGATGAGGAGGGTGGGGATAGGGCAGCACCTCAGGGAGGCAGCGATGCACAGGAGGGGCGTGAAATGTGTCGGACTCTGATCAACCAATGTTTCTAGCACACACAGATGGGGTGTCACATTGAGATGGCAATTGGGGCACTGTGTGTGTCTGGGATATGTACACTGTGGACTGTTCACCAATAAATCACACATACGCAATGAGCAATGTCCACACATGTGATTTGTGATCAAGAGAAAATATATTGTAAATGTGAATTCAATTAACACACCCACTCCCCCCTCCCCCCTCCCCCCTCCACTCCCCAACACACCCACTCTCCCCTCCCCCCTCAACTCCCCAACACACCCACTCCCCCCTCCCCCCTCAACTCCCCAACACACCCATTCCCCCTCCCCCCTCAACTCCCCAACATACCCACTTCCCCTCCCCTCTCCACTCCCCAACACACCCACTCCCCCCTCCCCCCTCCACTCCCCGCAAAAGTGTGTGGATCCCTGTGTCGCAGTGCCTAATGTGGAATTGATCCACTGGGTGGCCTCTACTGGCAGCCCCCTCTGCCGGCCACCAGGGCACCCCTGCCTGTACTCCGCAGGTTCCTGGCCGACCGGCAGACGGGGCTGCTTGGGGCAGAACTGGCAGCGGAGGAGGTACTCGGCTGCTCGCTGGGACGCATGTCCCTCACTGTCTGTACTAGCTCAGAGAGCACGTGCCGCACCGCAGCAAGTTCAGCACAGATGTCCTTGCTGGAGGATTGGATGGCTGCCTTCACAGTCTCGGCACATCTTTGCATTTCAGCACTGGCACCTCCACAATCGGCCACATGCTGCGTGAGGAGTGAGGACAGTTGGTGTTGCCTTGTCAATATTTGGTCCAGCGACTGTTGGTATTGTGGGGCATTTAATGATGCAATTGGCGGGGTCATTGGGCTACACCCCTCCTCCACACCTCCCACTGGGCATGGAGTGGCTGGCCAGGAGTTATCAGGGATAGCCCCTGTGTGTTATCAGCGTGCAGGCTACATGGGGACAGGTGGGGGGAATGAGGGTGGGCAGTGGGGGGACATTCTATGTCATCCTCAGCATTCCCCACATCACTGTCAGAGCAAGCTGCAATGGCAGCAGTCTCCCCAATTGTACTGCTTCCTGCAGACACATCCCCTTCAGTGGCCACCAGTTGTTGCATGTCTGTTGCTGGTGGTACCATGCTGCTTGCCTTGGGGATCATCGCTGCCCTGGGCTGTGTTGTGGCAGTCAATTTTGGCTGCTGTGGGTTTTTTTTGGGTCCAGCAGAGGTGGAGGGTTAGTGTGTTGATGCCTTTGGCCTGGCCTTCTTGGCAGGTGTGGTGCCAGTCTTGTCCTCGCCGGGGTCCGAATGGGAGCCTGTAGTGGAGCAAAGGAGGGAAAGTGTTAGTGATGGGTCTGCGGACATTGTGCAGGCATTGTTATGACTGCCATGAATTTGATGCATAGATGGTGCACTTTGGAGGCAGTGACATACAGGTTGTCTCCCTTTTCGGTGGATTAAGCATGCAGGAATGTGGGTGCCTACAGTGGAGTGTACATACTGCATGTGTACAGGGTGTAGGTCAATGATGCCTGTTGGCAGTCTTCTGCTGATGTGTTGCGTTAACCCTATTGGGCAACATTGTGATTCCCATGTAAGTGGACTTCAGGGAGTTTAGCATGGCTTAATTTGAGGCACCTACCTGTGTCACCTGATGTCGCGGCTCCTCTCTCCATTCCACCGACCCCCTCGATGCTCTCGATGCCAATCGTTGTGGCACATATCTCCTCCCACAGCTCCATTTTAATAGGTGAGTCTGCTCCTCCGCCAGTTGCCATGCCCAGGTTTCGGTTGGCAGACAGTATGCTCCTTACACGGAGACGGAGGTCGTCCCACCTTTTCCGGCACTGTTTGGTGGTGCAAGGTGTTGTTCCTACTGTACTGACCCGTTGTACAACTAGTTCCCATATGGCCTTTTTCCGTCCTATTGCCGGTCTGGTCATTTCAGTGGAGAATTCGATGTCCGCGTTTTCCTGGAGCGTTTCTGCCAACATTGTAAGCTCTTCCCGACTGAAGCGCTCCTGCCGCTGCCGATCGCACAATTATTTTACAACTCGGCATTGTGGGGATGCGTGGGTGTGGGTGAAGTTTTGTGCCATCTCGGGGTCAGATGTGCACTGGTTGTGGAGGATTGCAATGGATTGTGTTTTTAAAGATGGCCGCCATGCTCTTTCCCGTTCCGGTGCGATGGCGTAGGGTCCGGATCCGCTTCTTTACGGTCACCGCTAATAGCGATCACCGCTAATAGCGGTCACCGCTATTTGCGGTACTCGCTAATATCGGTGGATAGGGTGGTGGTGGTGCAGCTTGCACGGCATACGATGCCGGTAGCTGACGTTTTTGGGACGTTACCGGCATGGCACCGATTACATTACTGGCATGGCGCAATGCTCGTGCCCGAGAGGTCGTAATTTACCGCTTTTAACGGTTCCAGACCAGCACGGACACGTTAGTTGCACCATGTCGGTAATGTGCATTACTTAACGCCGGGGTCGTAATGAGGGCCATAGACTCAGTAAGATTTTGCAACATTTCCATTTGCATTGTGTGTAATGCTAATGGGAATATTGTGGCGTTCATCCTCCATTCCAGGGACTGGAAAGATGGATAGCGGCCCAGCAGCCCAAGAGATCAGCCCAAGCGAAGCAAGGGTGGATAACAAGGTCCCTGGACCATTATCCCCCCATTCCAGCCCCTGTAATGGAGGATGAAGGCCATTAGCATCCTAGGATCCCAAAGCAGGAACCCAGGGTGCTAAAAAAAAGGATTTTGCATCCTACATTAATTTTGTCTTAAATAAATCCAAGGAAAATATCGAAATGTACAATGTGTTTTGTGTAGAAATGGAAGAAGATAGGCACCATGTGAATGAAGGTCTATGCACATTTTTTAATGGATTAGGCATAGCATATTTTCCAATTGAAATATCATGTTGGATGCTTTAAATGCTTTTCGGAACAATGGAGTGGATTTAAATAATGTTGGGAATTACATTTTCTTTTGAATGTTAAAAATGCTTTGAAAAAGTTAATGTGAACAACTTAAAAGGGAAAATCTGGAGTGCATAGGAGGTGTAGGATACAAAAATGATAAGAACAAAAATTGCAAACCGAAAAAAACAACAAAATGGTTCTTTCAAGAGCCACCATTGTAGAATACATTGTTCAAATTGAATGTAAACCCCACCACCCCTTCAATCTGACATGATGTCCATGGACACTGTTGTAGTTTGGGAATGGCATGTGCCACATACAGGTCTTTTAAGGATACCTTGCATGGAAAGGGGTCTGCGGAGACAGCAGATGGTCATGGATGTCCACAGACATCGGGGGATCAGCCAATCAGGTTTCCTGGGTGTGGTGTATGGGAAGACTGGGGAGCAAGAGTTATCTTTGTTGTTTGCAGTGAAGATGGCTATGGCTATGACTTTGATGAAGCAGACTGTCTGGATGTGGTAGAACCATGGATCCATTGGCTAAAGGTGTATTCTGAGCACTGTGGATTGTCTGGCAATCTTGGATTTGATGAATTTCAAGTTTCATGGTACGGAGATTGTGGAATGAAGTGAGCGGAATTCCTCCATTTTGTAAGAATGTGGTTAACTTAAAGTATACAGACATCAATGTAGTTCACTGTGGAGTCAACAGTTTGGGCTATGTTACCGGAATTTCATTACAATTTGCAATGAAGGAAAAATTGGGAAGTTGATGGAACTGTTTGCACATTCAAAAATATTTTTTCACGGATAGCTCAGAGACAAATGTGTATGCGTTACCATTTTTTTTCCCACAAATTGAGAAAGCGAGGCTCAATGTGAATAAAGTTGTATGTGTATTTTTGCGGGATGTTGGGATGACATCTTTCCATGATGAAAGTATAAAATGTATATTGTCAACATTTTTTCTAAGAGATGGAGTGCATCTGACTGATGTGGGCAATCAGATTTTCTTTGAAAACATTCAAAAAGCATTGAAGCAGTATTTGTAAACATAAAGATTATGGATTTAAGTATTCTATAGTAGTTGAAGTAAAGAAAAAGGAAAAGAAGAAAAAAATGAGAAGCACTTTTTGTGAAAGTTAGAAAAAATAATTAAGTTCAGTAGAATAATTGACAGTTGAGTACATAAAACCAAAGAATTAAAAAAATATAAAAGTCAAAAAGAGAATAAAAAGTTTCTTTTAAGAGCCACCAACAAAAAACAGTTAACATTATTTTAATTCTCCCACCCCATGCCTGCAATTTTCCAGGTGTTGGCAGACTACTGCGCTGTCCGTGGACTATGCAGGCTGCAAAGGGTCCTGTGAATTTATTTTTCAGTTATATTTTTTTACTGTGAAAGGTGGCTCTTAAAGGAATCTTTTTTCTTTGTTTTTTTTTCATTTTGCATTTGTTTGTATATTTAGTTTTTTTTCCAGGAGAGAAAATGTAGGGTGGGGGAGGAAAGGGGCACCAATCACAGAGACAGAGGTGCAGGTGGACAGGGGATGATGTTGGGTGACCTTAAATTTAAGGTGGAGGCAGTGTTTCTTCTGCTCCACATCCGTGGACTCAAAAGCACTATGAAACTGCTCCCCTCTACAGATCGGTACTTCACAGTACAAACATAGCATTGTGACCTTCCAAAGGTAAGGGTCACAAGTATTCTGTATGGCCTGCCAGGCGGCCACTGGGATCATCTGCCCAAAAGGAGTATTCTTTGTGGTGACAGAAGGGGGCGAGGAAGATGGGGTAGAGGCCGTCAACCTACTTTTCCCTGAGAAAGGTATCGCCTCTCTCAGAGCAGCCGGGTGTTTGCATTTGGTATGGCGGTGCATGGAGGGGACACTCAGTGCACCTCAACCTCCCAGTGCAAGCCATTGGAACACCCACAAAATTTGCGATATCATCTTTGATGTTCTGGGTGTTAGTCTTAGCAGTGCACGGTGCTGGTGCGAGTTATGGTTGCTTAGCTTACCATAACTGACACATTTCTGGGTTTTCGGTTTCACTTGTAACCATAAGGTCCTGTTAACAAAGTTTTTTCACTTACTATATATACATATACAAAACCCTATATATTGCCACATGGTCTTTTACAATCCAAACACTACCAACCCACTCACTCCACTCACACTCTCCTCTTGTTTTGTCCCACAAAGGTGCACTTACATCTATACATTCTATTGAGCTCCTCCTATATGGGGGTCCCATCAATGGGCTGCACAACTTGGAGCTGCGCCCGCTCCAAGGAGCTGGCAGGCCTTCTGGCAAGACAGTGCCTGCAAACCTCTTCAAGTCGTGCCCGGGGACTGGTGACTGTAGATGGGTGCCACACCCCAGGATGCGTGGCTGAGATGACTCCAACCTTATGGAGAGTCTAAGATCACGTCAGGGTCACCAATATGTAAACAGAATAAACACAAAACCGGTATTGTAAAAGTAGGCCCAAAAACATGTTAGCCAATAAAGCAAAGAAAGCAAATGTTTATTACATGCATTTGTGAAAACAGAAAAAGAATATCGAGGCTGAGTACCCCAAAAGGAAATACACCGAACACGGGTTACAAAGGAACATACAAAGTACTTTATTCTATACTGAATCCAATTACAAAACAGTGCAAAATCAGATAGCTTTCGGCCCTCAGTACAACATAGCGTGGTTCAGTGTGTTCAGTGAGTTCATTGAGAGACGCTGTACATTAGAATGCATTAGCTTTTTATACATTTAGGGGGCGCGATGCCCAGCCCCACTTCGGGTTAATATTCCTTTTAATATGTCACAGATCTACGGTTCGTGCCAAGTCTCAAATAACCGCATATAACTGGTTTGCCTTTAATACATGTATCAACAAGCGTATGCAATAGCTGTGTATTCTAAAGTTTTCCATGTACGCCTTATTAAACATTAATACAATGTAGTTAAACAGATATTCTTCGTTCAGTATTTGAATACATTGTCTTAACATTTGATCGTAGATTAGTTTTCATTGTACGAGTAATCCTTCTACACATAGGTCAGTGAAGGACAAGGTCTCAGTTCATGACCTCAACAAGTGGACTGCAGGCAAATTACACATTAGCTATGTACAGAGGTCAAGAAAGCCATGTTGTATTCTACAATGACATCGTCCACCATTTTAGCTCACAGGGTGACTTTTACACAACGAATACTAAAATGGCGGTTTGACCTAAAATGGCGGCCTACATAGATTTAAGATCAGGACCTTGCAACACAGATTTCTTTCGCAAGCGACGTTCAAGCAGCTTGGCATAGGCCAATATTAAATATATTTATTACAATAGGAGGCACAATATACTTTCTATTTCGACAAACCCTCCTTTTGGCCTATGCCAAGTACTAAAACTGCTTTGGATCTTCTTGCAAATAACTCCATGCATCATTCTCCATGCACCCTGAATCACTTTCAGAAATATCTATTGCCATTAGGTATTTTGCTAAAATATCCTTCAATACGAATTCTTTGGAAGTCTCATCTGGGGTACATACTTTATGTCCTAGCGAACCTATTGCTTGTGCGCAACATCCCCCTAGTATAGAACACATACCAGGCAGACACTGAATACAGCAACAAAGAAACAACAATATTCCCAAAATAATCAATAAGACCGAAAGCACCTTCCAACCCCAAGACCGCAAGAAGTCCCAGAACCAAGCGCTCAGATCCCAGTTTCCCTCGGGAACATGCACTTCGGAACTAAGGACGTGCAGATTCTGTATTGCCTTAAAGATAGTTGGGGAGGAATCTGGTACGAAAACAAGCGGACCCCACTAATTTGCATACTCCACCACGCTCAGCTAGAATTACATCTAATGCCATTCGATTTTGAAGTGCCACTAATCTCATCGCCTTCTGTTCTAACATCATATTATAGAGTATGTCCGTGGTCCGGTTAATGGTTCTCTCCAGTACTCTCGCTAGTTTTCTGATATCTTCTGAATTCGCTATCAGCCCCCAAAATGGTACAACTGATTTAGCTATATCTCCAAGACTTGTGCTGGGGTGTCGCCAGTCTCATCCCGCCGTGGACATGCCTTCGAAACTTCTTTTGTACTAGCTATAAACACCCCGGTAACAGGATCCCTAAATAACAGGTTCCCTGCCAATCCCTGGGCAACCAAGGGAATGCTACATTACCGCAGACAAATTTGCAACGTTGGCACAACCTAAAAATGTTCCCATTGACTGAGTTCCATTCCTCTGTATGCAAAAAGAAACTGAATCGGGGCTATGGTTAACAGTGTAAGAAGGAGGCATGGCATTCTTTTTGCCTATCGGAGCCATTTTAAAGGAAATCAAAGATTGGAAAGGATCAGACAGTTTGTCAGAAGGCCTAATAGAAGCAACATTTGGTTTACTTCTATTTGCAAAAAGCGAGCATCCCAGGGGAGTCAAAACACGTTTCTCAAAACTATTCAAATTGGTGCCATCAAAATTCCCTGAGATGCTATCATTCCATCGGCCAAAGAACAGTGCTCTAAGAGAAGCATAGCAGGCAGTTGTCAACGGTAAAGGATGAATATGCCAACCTAGCCCCTTATCCCCGTGTTGTGGTAAATGTGAGCAGACCCAGCAGTTGGATTTATTAAAAATTGCATGTGTAGCATTCATGATAAGTAGTAGAGTGTTATTATGGTACCTTTGTCTGTGCTGGGAATCCTGAGGGGATAAAGTGTGCAAATGTACAAAGGAGTAGGAACAATGGGTGCACTTTCAGTAGGCAACAAAAGTTCCAAAGAGTGAGTTTCCTCGAGGTACCATAATTCTAAGGCAGCGACTATTAAAAACCCAAATATCATTATAAAAATACAGCAATACGTTTTCGGGGCCCAGGCATTTTGTCCATTGTCCCAGTTTGTCACCCCCTTATTTACAAGTCCAATACGAGCGGCGACGGTAGCAGGCATTGTAGTCTTCGGATGGAAACCCCAATGTTCGTTGCTGGCGACCTCCCGGTCGTGCGATTTCTTAGTCCTTCCACATCCCTAGCCAACAGAATCCCTTTTCTCAAATTTGGGCAAAAGCAAGCCCTCGATGCCTCTTTTCCTTCTCCGAATGTACAGCCGAACCGTGCCGTAAGTCTATCTTCGTGGTCGCAAGTTGTATCGTACTTTTCCTGGTACTGATTGATCCGGAAACAATATGTCGTCACTACCTGCTGGAAGCAACGTGTCGGAGGCAAGTGAAGAGGCTAAATTTGAAACAGCCGTTTCCGGGCGCAAAATTTGTGGAGAGTGTGGAGACAAAATGGCAGCTTCCCCAAGCCTCCTGGGCTCAGAGATATTCTCCGACACACTCTCAGTGCTGCTTACTGCTTTGGGATCGTTGGTTGCAGTATCAGCGAGGGGTTCTGTTTCTTCTGTAGTGTGTGGCACAGGGCGAGGAAGTTTCGTGATGTGTGATGCGTGGATCCAGTTCTTATGTCCAGCTACCCGCACCGCTGTCTGGGTGACCAACAGGACCTGGAATGGCCCATGCCAGCGAGGCGCGATGCACGAGGTGTGCTCAAATGATTTGACGAGCACCCAACTCCCAGACCGTATGCCGTGGCCGGGCCCTCGTATCATACAGGTAAAGCCTCTCGTACCTGGTGATAAATCAAATACAGGTTTTTAGTCAATTGGCTACAATATTCTGAAAGTAGTACATTTTCAACATTCTTTAAAGTTCGGCATTTTGGAAGATTCCAGATATTGGCAGGTCTCCCCATTACCACCTCAAATGGAGAGAGCCCAGTCTTAGTTTGAGGAGTTGTACGCATGGCTAGTAACACAATCGGTAAGGCGTCTGGCCATTTTAGTTTGGTGCCGGCACACGTCTTAGCGAGCTTGCTCTTGATGATACCATTGTGTCTTTCTACTAGTCTGGTGCTCTGAGGATGTCTGGCGAATGGAACCATTGTCCGACCAGATAACTCTCGGCAAACCAAACCGGGGGAAGTACTCCTTTAACATGGTTTTCGCAGTGGTCATGGCTGTAGCATATTTAACAGGCAAAGCCTCAACCCATTTACTAAAGGCACAAATGTCCACAAGCACATACTTTAAATTGTTGCATTGTTCCATTTCAATGAAATCAAAGTGAATAACTTTGAAGGGGACAGAAGGTGGGCCAAAACCTCCCCTTGGAGTTGATGTCCCCTTTCCCACATTGTGTTGTAGGCAAATCATGTAGTTCTCGACGTAGTGCTGGGCATTTTTGAAATCTTGTCATTTGCCCAAACCTTTTCATAACCTGCTGGGCACAAACATGTGTAGGGCAATGTGCCATGACAACCATCATCATGACATAGGCGTCAGGTAACAGCAATTTTCCTTCGACTACGTCCACCCAACACCCATCGTCATCGAGTTTCCCCAAGCCTTCACCCCATCTCTTAGACTCTTCCATTGTGGCATCAGCTTGGATATCCCGTACAGACCCAACACCCTCGTCCATTACATAGGCATCTACAGTCTCCCTTGAAACATACATCTCCGTGAAGAGATCCCTGGCGGTTTGTCTAGCTATCTGATCAGCGAAAAAAATTCCCTTTTCCAATATCATCTACAATCTTTCAATGTGCTGCACATTTCATAACTGCTAACTGAGTAGGGAGCCCAAGCGCTGAGAGTAGTTGCACTATTAGGGAGCCATGTTGAATCTTGGTACCATGCGAAGTTAGGAACCCTCTTTCTGACCAAAGCCTCCCAAAGGTGTGGACCACCCCAAAGGCATACTGACTATCAGTATATATATTTACTGCAAGCCCTTTGGAAAGTTCACAAGCTCGGGTCAATGCTATAATCTCTGCGGCCTGCGCAGAATTATGCGTAATTCTCTTAGTTTCCACAACCGTGCTCAATGTAGTGATTGCATAAGTGGCTGTGGATGTACCATCCGGAAGTTTAAGCAGGAGCCGTCACAAAACAGCTCTCCTTGCAGATTATCCAAAGGAGTATCTTTCAAATCTATTCTACCCTTTGTTTCTTGTTAGGTCGTATACAAACATTCATGTGACTCTTCATCGCTGCAAGTAGTATCTTGCGGAAAAGTTAGGAGTTCAGCTGGATTAAGGACACAACACCTCTTAATTTGAATGTGAGGAGCAAACAAGATTAATTCATATCTTGTCAACCGTGCAGAAGTGAGGTGTTGCATTTAAAATCGGTTCAATAGAACATCTACAGATTGAGGCACCATCAGGGTTAGATCATAGCCTAGGACCATTCCCTCACTCTGTTTTACAGACGCGGCAGCAGCAGCGACAGCGCGCAAACATCTTGGCAAAGCGCATGCTACAGGATCAAGGGCGGAAGAATAGTAACCGCATGGCCTATTCTTCCCTCCATGCTCCTGCGTTAATACAGCCAAAGCACATCCATCACATTCATGCACAAACAATACAAAGGCCTTTTCATAGTTTGGTGTGCCCAAAACTGGTGCAGAGCATAATGCAGTCTTAAGCAAGTCAAACGACTGCTGGTGTACCGCGTTCCATGGCAATGGCGAAGAAATGCCCTTCTTTGTCAAAGCCACCATCGGTTTGATCACTAGTGAGAAATTCGGGATCCCCAACCTACAGTAAGAAGCCATACCTATCAAGGCCCTTACTTCCTTCTGTGTATTTGGGACAGACATGCCAGAAATGTGTTTTATTCTTTCAGGTGTCAATCTTCTTCCCTCCTTTGACAGGAGATAGCCTAAATAGGTGACCTCCTGACAACAATATTGACATTTTTTAAGCAAAGCTTTTTGACCATGCTTAGCTAGATGAATAAGTAATAACACTGTGCCCTCCTTACAGGCACTCTCAGAGTCAGCAGCTAGAAGCAAATCATCAACATACTGAAGCAAAGTACAAGTAGAGGGCAATTCAAGGGTATCGAGTTGTTCTTTCAAAGTCCTACTATAAATACTGGGACTCTCTGTGTACCCTTGAGGTGCACGAGTAAATGTAAACGAGCGTCCCCCTAAGGTGAACACGAACAAATATCTACTATCCTTGTGTATAGGAATACTAAAGAACACATTCTTTAAGTCCACAACACTAAAATAAGTAGCTGTAGCTGGAATCATGGTTAGGATTGTCGTTACATCAGGCACAATTGGAAATTGTGGTGCCACAACTTTATTAATGGCACGTAAATCAATTATAAAATGGAATGGAATTTCATTATCGCCTTTCTTGTACACAGGTAAAATCGGACTATTACACAAACTTCCTGAAATGTCTTCAATCACACTGCGATGCACAAAATTGGAAACAATACATTTCAAAGCTCGCTCGCCCTGAACCGAAATCTTATACTGGGGAATGCGTGGCAGCTCAATTCCATGTTTCAAAACTATGTTACCAGGCTCAACCTGTAAAACACTGACATCATTGTCATCGACAGCCCACAAGCTCTCTCGTACATCAATGAATTCTGGAGGCAAAGGTCTAGTCAAAAATTGCGAGGCAGAAAATTGCTGTGGTGAAATCGTCAAGCGCGCTCCATCAGAAGAACAATAAATCACTGCATTTAATTCTTTTAACAAATTCAATCCCAGCAAGTTCTCTCCGCAATCCGAAGTCAACAGAAAAGGGCATTGGTCCGTAAAGGGACCCAAAGAAATAGGTACCGGCATAGAAACCGGACAAACAACTGGTGTACCGGAAAACCCTACAGAAACATTGTTTTGCCCTCACAGTGGAATGTTTGGAACCCGCGAATGATCAATGGAACACTTCTGTGCTCCAGTGTCTATCAAAAACTGATGTTTCCTATTTCCCACCACCATTTCAACGTAGGGACCTTTCTGATTGACGGGAATAGGTGTAGGTTCCAAACCCTGCTTCAGGCAATCCTAACAGAATATCATCAAAAGGAAGTTGTTCAGATAAATATGCAGCGGAAGGATGATCAAATATATTCCTAGTGTCCGCACTCGGAGTCTGATTGTCTTGCGAAAAAGGTTGTTGAGGGTCCTGTGTAAACTGACCTCTACCAGGGGCCCCTACGCCCGGGCGACCCCTGGATCGCCTACCCATATTACCAAATGTATTATTCGTTCTTTGTTGAAGGACGGGCCATTGTGCTCGCCAATGACCCTCTCAATGACAATAAGCACACTGGTTAATATTCACAGGACCCAAGGGCACATTCCCCTGCGGGAAATACTGACCTCAAACCTGAGAATTACCCCCTCTGGGGCCCCTAACAATTTGCTGCAATAGCACTTTAGTTTTTAAATCGCCTTTCCGTTTTTCAATCCTATCTTTTTCATTATTGACACGGTTCTCATAGTACTGAACCATGTGCAGTACTTCTGATTGTGATTTTGCCTGCCAAGCGCTCTCAGAAGACATAATCTGTGACTGGATGTCAGGCAGTAATCCACGTACAAATTTGTCCACAAATAATCTTTTCCCAGACTCTGTGCCTAAGTCTTGTCCACTGAAATCCGAGAATACCTGTTCGAACCGATTAAAGAACTCAGTAGCACCTTCAGACTTTCCTTGGACACAGGCCGTAAGCTTGTCCCAAATAATTCTCTTTTCGGGAATTATGGTTTTTAATTTAGCAATGATTCTCTCAGGCAGAGTTAATATCACTTGTTGCGGTCTTTCGCCAGCTGGCCTTTCCCCATCGAGTCTGGTTATATTTGCCCATGTTTCTCCCAACCCAGGTACATCATCAATAGTTCTAACTTGTTTCCATAAATCTATGGGCAGGAGTACAGGAAACAACAAATCAATGTCACCTAAGGTGAACACTGAGGACTGCAAAACGGATTCCATCTCTTTATAAAACCCTGTCGGATTTTTCCTAATATCGGGGATAGATTGCCTAATAGTATTCACTTCCTGTCTTGAGAACGGGACGTGAACAAACTGTGATACATAATGTGCGGGAATGTTCACAGCGACTATACCCTGTGCAGCATCGGCCGCAACCTCAACCTTCGGGACAAATGTCGGAGGAACCTCTCTCATAGGCAAATGAGAAATAGGTGACTCCGAACGCTTACTAAGCAACAGAGCCAAGTCGAGCGCTAAAGCAGTCGAAGAAGTGTCAAGCGAAAAAGCTCTCTTATAAATGCTCAATAACTCTGTGGGACAACTAATCTTCCTTTTTACACATTCATCCTGCAGGTATTCTACCATTACCTGTATCACTTTCCTCTGCATTTCCAACGTATATTGACTATATGTGTCATATACCTCAACTGGAGTTATCGATATGTCTGAAATCCATCTAATCGCGTCTTTCTTACAAATTCGCATTTCCTCCGATATCGTTTTACAACACGGAAGGAACCATTTCTGTACATACATATTCTCCTCTTCATCATCCTCATTCGGTAACTTTTCTAACTCCTT
Source organism: Ambystoma mexicanum (assembly GCF_040938575.1). NCBI lineage: Eukaryota > Metazoa > Chordata > Amphibia > Caudata > Ambystomatidae > Ambystoma > Ambystoma mexicanum. Next base: position 786,698,474 of record NC_090928.1, on the reverse strand, counting down.
TCTATACCCAAATAACCTCTTGACATGCTCATTTACCTTCTCCACAGTGTCTCTAGAAAGTGCTAGAGTATTTAGATCCCTTAACCCTTGCAGAACATCCGCATTATTTAATCTTCCCCACATTATACATAACTGAATCCCTAAACCTTCAATAAAACATTTTTCTCAGGAAAATTATCCGTATTACAAAGTGTAGCAAAAATGCTAGCTTGATCATCCGTCTCCTTACAATGCTTAGCCCATGCAATTAACTCACGTTTCTTCTCCTGCGGTACAGTATTGCGAGTGACAACTTTTGTTCCCGTACCTCGATCGATTACAAGCGGCTCAGGACCACTTGGAAGAGAGGGAGCAGGCAAATTCGATGGAGGTACAATAACTGGTGCGATAAAAAGAGGCGGAGGAGCAGGTGGAGGGACAAAAACCAGAGGAATAGGAACAACAGGTTGAGCAGGAAGAGCAGGAATAACAGCAGGAAGAGGTACAGCAGTGGGAAGACGAACATACGGAGGTGGCGAAGAGGCACCAGGCCTTCATTCATTTAATATTTTGTCAATAAACTCATCAGAAATATGAAGATCTTTAGAAGGATATATTTTCTGAATTCCAAGTGAGAAAGTCCTATCCATATTTTTAGTTGCCTCAGACTGTTTGCTTTGGTCATATGACAATGCTTTTTCAGCGTTCGTTTTATGACGACGTGCATCTTTTTCTCTCTACCTTCAAGTTGTTGCAACGCTTCTTCTTTCCAATTCTGCAAAACATCAAATGCTGCAGGTCTAGCCTTTTTCTTTAACAAGACTGACTCCAAATATTCAATGCAAGATGATCTCAAAACTACCATTGATTGGCCACTGAAGTTCGGAGGCATGTCTGGTTTGTCTGTGCCAAATATCATTAAATACTATACTTCCAATGCCGTACTTACAGTACATAGTACATGCCGGCGACCCCTCCTGTGGTACGGGACGGCTAAATTCCAAAGATTGCCTATCACTGCGTAATAATGCCCTAAAGCAGGTAGACAATTTCCCAGGCATATCTCAAATTCTTGGTGTTACCTGGTCAATAATTGTGTCTGCAGATACAATGCGCCAAAATTCAAATTGTCAGGGTTAAATTCAGAATCGCGTCACGACTCACCTGACCAAACCTAAGGAGGAACGATCGGTACTTCTAAGAATCTTACCTAACTAATCTTACCTCGTGTATGGTGATTTCGGCAAATCTGCCCGCCTCGATAAGTGGACCCTCGTCAAGATGCCGTCTCAGACCACAAGCTAATCGTCCAGGGATCGGGTCGTGCAGCGCTGCTGAGGTGTCGCGTCTCATCCAGGGGCCCCTTTATGTCACACTGTCCGATCCCGGTCCGATAGCGTGTGTCAACCTTTAACAATCCGGCATCAAACTTGAGGGTCCCTATTCGGGTGCCAACTGTGAAAACAGAAAAAGAATATCGAGGCTGAGTACCCCAAAAGGAAATACACCGAACACGGGTTACAAAGGAACATACACAGTACTTTATTCTATACTGAATCCAATTACAAAACAGAGCAAAATCAGATAGCTTTCGGCCCTCAGTACAACATAGCGTAGTTCAGTGTGTTCAGTGAGTTCATTGAGAGACGCTGTACATTAGAATGCATTAGCTTTTTATACATTTAGGGGGCGCGATGCCCAGCCCCACTTCGGGTTAATATTCCTTTTAATATGTCACAGATCTACGGTTCGTGCCAAGTCTCAAATAACCGCATATAACTGGTTTGCCTTTAATAAATGTATCAACAAGCGTATGCAATAGCTGTGTATTCTAAAGTTTTCCATGCACGCCTTATTAAACATTAATACAATGTAGTTAAACAGATATTCTTTGTTCAGTATTTGAATACATTGTCTCAACATATGCTTGTAGATTAGTTTTCATTGTACGAGTAATCCTTCTACACATAGGTCAGTGAAGGACAAGGTCTCAGTTCATGACCTCAACAAGTAGCCTGTAGGCAAATTACACATTAGCTATGTACAGAGGTCAAGATGGCCATGTTGGATTCTACAATGACACTGTCCAACATTTTAGCTCACAGGGTGATTTTTACACAACAAATCCTAAAATGGCGGATTGACCTAAAATGGCAGCCTACATGGATTTAAGGTCAGGACCTTGCAACACAGATTTCTTTCGCAAGCGACGTTCGAGCAGCTTGGCGTAGGCCAATATTAAATATTTTTATTACAATAGGAGGCACGATATACTTTCTATTTCGACACAGTCTTGGCTGGGAATAATACAAATATCATTTAAATTGTCATCATTAAATGGTGGTTTATATACTTCATAATAGAATGCTATTTGTATCACTGCATTGCTTAATGCACCATGTACCTCATGATACTTATTCCAATGACCCTTGACACTTTTATATCAACATTACAATGAGAACCCCTTGTACAGACTTTTCATGAAAAGCAAATACACATGTAATGTCATCAGTGATATCATCAATGACATTTGTGATGTCATCTTTGATGTCCTGGGTGTTAGTCTTAGCAGTGCACGGTGGTGGCGCGAGTTATGGTTGTTTAGCCTACCATAACTGGTGAATTTCAGGGGTTTTTCGGTTTTACTTGTAAGCATAACGTCCCTTTAACAACGGTTTTTCATTGAATTTCATAGGTTTTTATCAGTGAAACTTAACCATAATGTCCCCTTAACAAAGATTTTTCATTGAATTTCATAGGTTTTTATTAGTGCAACTTATCCATAATGTCACTTTAACAACGTTTTTTCATTGAATTTCATAGGTTTTTATTAGTCCAACTTTACCACAACGTCCCTTTAACAACGTTTTTTCAGTGAATTTCATAGGTTTTTACCAGGGCATGCTATTTTCCTACAATTTACTAATATCATACTTACCCAATTCACAAATATGTGTGTCCAATTTACAAAGTGTCACCTTAAAACTCTGCCATATCCGACTTTCTAGAATCATTTTTAACACTTTATACACTTTTTGCAAATATTTCAACTAGTTTTGCATCCGTAGACGTCTACGAACATCTATCTTCATTGCAGTCCTTATGGACAGTGGCACTTCACGATAAGATCTGTGCTTGGCAGACAGTTTGAAACTGCATTTTCTACTGATCTAGGAACTTTCAACTTCAAAATGTGCATTGCACAGCTCCAACACCTATTCCTACTCATTATCCATCTAGTACACAGTACATACTTTTCCCTCCCCACTTTTCGTTCTTAGCTCTCCTGCCAAAAAAAAGATACATCCAAAAACAACAAAAGAAATGTTCCTTTAGGAACCACCTTTCACTGTTAAAAAATAGAACTAAAAAAAAACATATAGACTCAATCTACTTTATATTCTCAGTAAAGTACATAGACTATGCAACATTACCATTTGCATTTTGTGTTATGCTAATGGGAATATTGTGGTGTTCATCCTCCATTCCAGGGACTGGAATGGTGGATAGCGGCCTGGTAGCCCAAGTTAATAGCCCAAGTTATCAGCCAAAGCAAAGCGAGGCTGGAAAACAAGGTCTCTGAACCATTATCCCACCCATTCCAGCCCCTGTAATGGAGGATGAAGGCCATTAGCACCTTAGGTTCCCAAAGCGGGAGCCCGGGGTGCTAAAAAAAGGATTTTTCTTCCTACAGCGGGGCGCCCCGGTGTAGGAAGGAAAATCCATTTCCAAGATGGCCACCATGGAAAGGGAAGGCGGGGTTCCATAGAGGGCCCCTCTTAGCTTTCTATGGCAGCCTGCAGAAGGCAAAAAGAGAACTCTATGACCATATTACCACAAGCGCATTTTTCTTCCTTTTCAAATCTATCCCAATTTTGAATAACTTTACCACAAAGCCAGTCCCATGTGGACAAGGCCACTTTAACCCCATGTTTTGTCCCTCGTGTTCATGCACATACAATCGTCATATAACCTAGCCCCCACTTGACAAAATTCATTCAGACTTTACGAAAACCTGTATATCTAGATCTATAATCTTTCCGCAAACCTTTGTGTTTATTTGTCAAATGGCACCACATTTATAAGCCTTTACAACATTTTGGGACCCCCTCTAATTCTGCCTCCTCTTTCCAGAATCCCACCAAACTTCGCACAAACATGTATATCTAGATCTATTATCAGTTTGCCAAATTAAGTGTAGATTCATCAAATGGCACCTCATTTATAAGCCTTTACATTGTTTTGGGACCCCCCCTCTAATTTTGCCCCCTCTTGACAGAATCCCACCAAACTATGCAAACTCATTCGGGATAAGGTCAGGACTATAACTGCTAACTTTTTTGCAGTTTCATTAAGTGGCGCCAAAGTTATAAGCCAATTCAAGAACTGCCTTTCACCAACCTTGTAATGCAGAGGTGTCCGCGAACTTCTCAGGACTGTCCGAAATGTTCGCAGACTTTTGCTGCAAAACTGCTGTTTTTTTTTGCTTCTTGCAGCTATATTCCATCCCATCCTCAGCACCCCTCACCTCCCCAGAGATTATTTGATAATTTTGACAAGTGCAATGTTGTGTTTTTTAATGTTTTTACTGTGATGTCCTTGGACACTGGCCGATGTCTGCGAATCCAATATGGCGGGCGTTTCCAAAAATCTGACGTACCTCACACTTCACTCCAACCAATCACCGAACACGTTGTGTGTCCGCGGACATGACGCAAGTCTATTAGCCAATCGGTGTCCTCTCTGCGGAGCGAACAGGGAAGTGTGTCCGCAGAGCGGACATAGATATCACAATTTTTTTTTGCCTTACGTTTTGGCCGTTATAAAAAATAACTACTGGACGGATTTACACCAAATTAACAAAAGCACACTTCGGGAACAAATTCAGCTGCAAATTTGGTGAAAATCTGTCCAGCGGTTTGGGCGTGAGCAAAGTTTTTTCCCATTATGTCTATGGGAAAAAAATACATTATGGGACCCCCCTATAACTTTGCCCCCCCTTGACCAAACCTCAACAAACTTTGCAAAAAATTCAGAGTGGGCCAACAAAGTTTGGTGAGGATTTGTCCAGGGGGAGCGAAGTTATAAGCCACCTAAAAAGTGCTCTTCCTATGGGTTTAGCAACTTAACCATAACTACATGGCCGCTACCGCAGCCATGTATATATATAAATATATATTCAATGAACAACTTTGTTAAAGGGACATTATGGTTAAGTTGCACTAATAAAAACCTATGAAATTCAGTAAAAAAACGTTAAAAGGACATTATGGTTACAAGTAAAATAAAAAAAAACTGAAATTCGCCAGTTATGGTAAGCTAAGCAACCATAACACGCGCCACCGCCGTGACTGCTAAGACTAACACCGAGGACATAAAAGATGACATCACAAATATCATTGATGACATCTCACCAAACTTTGCAAATAACTTCAGAGTAGGCCATAAACTTTTTTTGCAAAGTTTGGTGAGGATTCGTCCAGGCGGAGCAAAGTTAAAAGCCACCCAAAAAGTGCTCTTCCTTAGGTGAGGATTGGTCCAGGGGGGGCAAAGTTATAGGGGGGTCGCAAACTTTCTTTTTTTCCCATATACTGAATGGGGAAAAAAGTGTGCGCACATCTAGACCGCTGGATGGATTTTCACCAAATTTGCAGCAGGAGCAGCGGCTTGGTCCGGAAAGCGTGTTTTTGTAAATTTGGTGAAAATCCGCCCAGTAGTTTTTTTTAAAACGATCAAAAAGTAGGCCACAAAAAATGTGTGATATCTATGTCCGCTACACGGACACACTTCCCTGTTCGCTCCGCGGACAGGGCGGCGATTGGCTAATCGGCTCGCGTCATGTCCGCGGACATGTGGCGTGTTCGCTGATTGGATAGTGAAGAGAGTGAAGTGCGTCAGATTGTTCCGATGCGCCCGCCATTTTGGATCTGCCGACAGCGCAGCGGCGAACAGAGGCGAAATGCAGTTTTGGAAGTGTTTTTGTGTGCAAGAGTGATTGGGGAGGTTTAGGGAGTTAGAGATGGGTCAAATACTGTATTTGTTTAGGTGGCAGGTGCCCCTGATATATTTGCCATGCCCGCGCTGTCCGGGATGTCTGTAATTAGTCAAAATTAGGGGTGTCCTAAGGACACTATTCCCGTCCGTGCTGTCCGCAGGCAAGTTGAAACTGTTCTAAGGACACGCGCGGTGTCCGCGGACATAAAAATTGCCCATATGGCACAGTTAAAATGTTTGATTCTATGGGTGTGATATGCTGCAGTGGTTGTGGCCAGGGCCTAGAGTCTTGGGTGCATGGCCAAAGGCCATGCACCCAAGACCGAAGTTATATACACTGAAGTATAAGCCAGTATAAGCCACCACGGGTGGCTTATAACTTCTCTCTCTCTGCATGAATCCTCACCAAACTTTGTAAAAAGTGTAATATGGGTGGGCCCATATAGACAGTTAACATGTTTGATTGTATGGGTGTGATCTATGGGTGTGATATGCTGCAATGGTTGTGGCCAGGGCCTAGAGTCTTGGGTGCATGGCCACAGGCCGTAGGCCGTAGGCCATACACCCAAGACTCTAGGGCCTGGCCACAACCACCGCAGCATATCACACCCATAGATCACACCCATAGAATCAAATATATATCAAATATTTGCAAATCTACAGTTTGTGTACTGTTTGATTTGTATAGTTTGTATGTGAAGTTTTGGCTACGTCATGTCATTAAGATTGTAGAGTTTGGTAACAAGCACTGCAGTATAACATATCCATGGAAGTAAACATTTTGTATTGTGGTGTATGGTTAGATGTTTGCTTCTATGGTTCTGTTATGCAGCAGTATTTATGCATTCTATTAGAATATACTTACTGTTTGCTTTTTTGAGATTGGATATATTTTTTTCATGAGTTGGGTAACTGGAGCACATATTATTTTTCAATTTCTGTGATAAAAGAAAAGATCATGTTAGTGTAGGTCTTTTATAAAGGCTTATTACATTGCAAAATAGACATTTCAGCTTTTTTTTCAACCCTCATATTTAGTAGTTTACAAACCAGTGTACTGTGCAATTTGCTCAGTTTTTCTGTTTGTTTTTTAAATCATTGGGCCTGTGGGAAAAAAATCCATGCTGGATTAAAAAAAAAACTTTTTTTGTTATGATACAGTCTATTTGTTTGTTTGTTTTCAGTGTTCACTTGTTGTTTCTGGCTAATGTTCTGTTGTCTTGTTGCAGATTTTTGGAGCAGTTAGATACCTATTGGCGTATTCTAACTGTCTATTTTTTGTTATAATTTAGTGGTATTGATTTATATGTTTGGTTGTTGCAAAATCTTGGGGCAGTTAGATACCTGTTGACGTATTCTAACTGTTTATTTCTTGTTATAATTTAGTGGTATTCATTTATCTGTTTGGTTGTTATAGAATCTTGGGGCAGTTAGATACCTGTTGGCGTATTCTAACAGTTTATAGTTTTTTAATTGAAGTTTTGTTAATGTTTAAGTACAGATTAGTTATTAAATTTTGGTTTTAAGAAGATTAAATAAGCATTTGTAAGATTTGCTGGTAATCTCTGCTTTAGAGTAATGGTACTATCATTTCATTCGAACCACCCACATTTCTTTTTTATATATGCAGTGTAGTGACCTGCATTGGTTGTGGCTCCTGCGTAGTAGATTATACCTATTGTTGTGAAGGTTTTTGTACCAAGTGATGCTAGACCATGTATAAATTCAGTCAGCTTGCAGTTGTTTTTGGTACCATCTGCATTGTAGCATGGAAGCATTAGTATTACGTATTTACTATGTGTTTGTATTAGTAAGGTGGAGCGATTATCTGAATTGCAGGTAGTACATAATCTACCATGGTTTGCCTTTTGCGCAAGTTGCTGAAATGGAACGGATTCACCATTAGGTATGGATACATACACAAAGCGCTCACTAGGGATTTGTTCCTGTGCCACATTGTTCCAGGGAGTGCATGTATGTTTCCACATGTATGTAATCTGGAAGATTTAATTTATAGGTATGTTTTTGTTTTCCAGTACTTGTAGTAAGTACATTAGAAATTCTTGTGGATCTTCTTGTGAGTTTATAGTGAATTTCACCACTCCAGCACAGTAGCCCAATTCGTGTCTTATTCCATGAACACTGTATGTGTTGTCCAGATCGTTTGTGACGTTTCTATGAAGGACTAACATTTGCAAACACAATTGGTCTGTACTGTGTAAGTAAATGTTGTCAACAATTGGTGGCAATTGAAATAGAATATTCATTTCTACATTTGCATAGCAACTTACACCAGTTATATTTGAAAATTTGAATGGACCAGATAATTCTGAGTCCAAGTCCTTTTTTCGGAGTGTGTGTTGCTTCTTTGAAGAAGTACCTGAGTTACTTTGAGCAATAGGTTCTTCTTTGGTTGTTGTAATTGATGAAGTATTAGCTTCTTTTACTCTCTTTGGAGGATTTGCAGTGAGATCCTGTTGTATTCCTGTTTGAATTAGTTTTCTTTTCCAACGTTTTCCTTTTTGTGGAACAGGATATGTTTTTAGATGGGGGAGTATAGTGAACGTAGTCTATTGTATTCTAAAATGCAAGGAATATCAGCGTTTACTTTACTTGCATCAAAGTTGATTAGAAATAGACTGTCAAGTGTACATAAGCGTGATGGTTCTACCTAGCTCATGCCTTCTTTAAGGACTGTGTTCCCAATATCTATCAATGATGTGTCTAGGGTAAGACCTTTTGATTTGTGAATGGTGAGTGCGTATGCTAGAGTTAGAGAAAATTGTTCTCTGCATACATACATGTATTTTGATCGAAAGAATCGAGCTGTTGAGCGCCCTATCCTTTTTACTTCTGAAAGTTTGTCAAAGAGAATATTGACAAACGGAATGTTGTTGTCATGTGGGTATGTTTGAAAGCCAACACTGTACCCAGTGCTCCATTAACTAGTCCTTGCTCCATGTCAAGGTTACGCTTAAGCATTACTCTACAGTTTAAGGATAATTTTAATATTTTCTCCAAACCAGCTGTGTTGGAGATTGAATTTTCTAATGTATTTAGTCTTGTTGTGTCTTGTTAACACATGGGTAGTGTCATACCATGTACGTCCAGTTTGTCTGTGGAGCAAATTTCAATTATTGGTTGCATTTCTTTTTTCAACATTGTTTCATTGAATTTGGAACAGCTTGCAAGAGTTGGCATTAAGGACATACAATTGACATTTTTGCATGCTAATTGTTCCATAACATCAGTAGCACATGAGTTATGGCCAGAAAGTGCATGGATGTGGCGGGTTTTTAATATTGCTTGTGCTTCTTGAGATAGTACACCAACTCTAATACTTTTTAAAATGTTGTCGTAAGTGAGGTCTGCAGATTGGCGCATGTTTTCTGTTAATTCTCTGTATTCAAATTGTTGCCAAAGGTTGACATTTCCTATGCTGCCAACAGTTTTACGGCAGAGTTTGTGTCCTATTTAAAAATAGGTTCACCTTTCATTGGTGTCAATTGAAGAAGATCTCCAAAAACAATAACGTGTTTTCCTCCAAAGAGCTCTTCATAGTTTGTATTAAGGACTTCTTGCAATCTGAGGTGAATCAAAGCCAACATTAGGTTGCAGGCCATGCTCACTTCATCATTAGTAGCATTTTCATTTGTTTTAACATTCTGCATAGTTCCATTGCAGCTTCTGTAGAAGGTTTGTAATATTCTAATTTGTTTTGGTGTTCTACTGGAAGGAGTAGTAATCGGTGTAAAGTGACACCGCCTATGTTGTAGGCAGTGAAACCTGTGGGGGCAGTTACAATAGCGGAGAGTTTGTTGTTTGTCAATTGTTGAAGGAACTTGCTGATGATTTTGATTAAGAATGTTTTACCTGAACGAGCTTCACCACTGACGTATAGTAGTATAGGTTTGTAATTTTGGCATGTAAATTCTTTATTTTCATGTTGTACACCATGTGCAATTTCTTTTGTTACTTCTTGAAAAATGGTACGCTGCTCTTTGTTCAGTTTTGATTTTAGTACAGTTAAGTCTTCTGTATCTTCTTCATAGTGACACATGGTGTTCTCTACTTCTGTCATAGCTAACTCTGCCTCATTTGCTGTTAGTGGCTGTCCCAGTGGTTCTTGGCTTCCTGTTACAGAAGGTTGACTACTGTCGGGAGTGTCCTTATCTAGTTGGGCATGGAGTTCTTCTTCGTGTTGCTGTTCATTGTGCAAAATTGTTTTGTACTGCGTAACGTTTACATCAGTGATAGTGCTTTCATTTGCTTTGAAAGTGTCTTCATAGGAGTCATAGTTTTCTAGTATCTCTTCCTTTCTCCATAGTTTAAAAAGTTGTATCAGGGGCATGTAATATAGTTCTTTATGTTGAGAAGTTTTTAATGACAATTTGATATGATTAATTAAGCTTCGTTTTGTAAGTTTCACTAAGCTGTCTTCACAATCTGTCAGTCTATGGGCCACATTACACGGTAGGCGGTAAGGGTTTACCGGTACCGGTATTTTACCGGTACCGGTAAATCCGTACCGCCTTACTACGAGGTCCCTTTGCAGGTTGGGGAATTTAATGCCTGCTTTTTGCAGGCGTTAAAAACCAACCCGCAAATGGACCAGTGGAGCTAATTACGGTACCGCAATTTGCGGTACCGCAATTAGCGCCTTCCCCATTCCCATAGAGTCCTATGGGGCAAAAATGGGAATGGGGAAGGGCAATGGTGAAAGGGGGAATTACCGCCCTCCAACCTTGGAATGGGGCGGTAATTCCCCTTTCCACCAAGGCGGTGCCGGTATTTTACCGGCATGAACCATGGCGCTAATAGCACCATGGTTCACCACCTACCGTGTAATGAGGCCCTATATCTACCTTTTTTTTCATCGGGTTTTATATTATTTTTGTATGTGAAGTTTTGGGCTATGTGGTATAGACACATGGTTTCCAAAGTGGTACTCCTGTTTGGGTAGCATGTGTCTAGTAAATTGTTTTTCGAATTGTCTTGGCTGTTGGGATAATTTTTGGCTATTGTTTCTATGTCGTCGTATGATTTGAAAATTCTTTTTCTAGATTTAGCAGGAACAAGGGCCTCATTACACGGTAGGCGGTAGGGATTTAACGTTACCGGTAATAGAATACCAGTAACGCTAAATCCCCATCCAAATTATGACCTTGCTCACCGCTATTTGCGGCACCGCTATGTACGGTGCCACTAATAGTGGCCAGTCCGCGGGCGCGCGACCCACGCGTCCATAATTTACGCCATGCTGCTATTAGCACATCATCACAAGCCAGGCGGACGTGCCAATAGCGGCATGGAAAAGCACCCAAAACCCCTTACCGGCATGGCGCTAATACCGCCATCGCGAACCACCCATTAAAAGAACTGTGCAGTGTGGCCACATGCCACAGGTGGCCACAATCAGCACAGGTGGAGGCAATGGAGACTGTGGCTGCTCAAAAGGAGCACACCACACCCCTTCCCACACCCCTTCCCACACCAAGATGGTTCCAATACTAACAGCATTACATGGCCCGGAGGACCTGATTGCAGCGCAGCTGCAACAACAACAGGCAGCACAGAGGAGACGCAGGAGGAGGAGGAGGGCAAGACAGGTACAGCAAGCACCACCACAGCACCGAATCATACCACAGAGGCACCCACCAATTCCCAGGATCAGAGCCAGTCCATTTAACCTAACACCTGAGCAGATACACACCCTGTACCGTCTGGACCGGGATACCATCACCAGCATCATGGACATGATACACCACGACATTGTGAGCCTCATAGACAGCAGAACTGCCATGCCCCCTCTACTGAAGGTGGTGACTGTGCTCCACTTCCTGGCCATAGGCACCTACCAGCATACAGTGGGGCAGATGCATGGCATCTCCCAACAAGTATTCTCACGCACACTGAACCAGGTACTCGATGCCCTCCTGAAGCATGCACCCGAACACATATACATGCCACGGACTGCCCAGGTGATTGCAAACACCAAAGTCGGTTTCTATTCACTGGCAGGCATCCCAAGTTGCATCAGGGCCATCGACTGTACACATGTGGAATTGGTCGTCCCACATCACAATGAAGTAGTGTACCGAAACAGGATGCAATTCCACTCCATCAATGTCCAAATGGTATGTGACGCCAACAAGATAATCACACATTGCTGTGCCAGATTTCCCGGATCAACCCATGATTCCATGGTCCTGCAGAACTCAACTATCCCCCGCTACATGGAGCGACAAACGGGACAATGTTCGTGGCTACTTGGTGAGTAGCAGGCCAAGCACATGGCAGTGTGCTTGGGGGGGGATAGATACTCCAACTGGGTGTGCTTGGGGGTGGAGATAGATACTCCAACTGGGTGTGCGTGGGGGGGGTGAGAGATATATACTCCAACTGCATTAAATGTCTTCGTGTATGATTATTTTGTATTCACATGCACTGCGCCCGATTGGCAATTTCTAAGAAATGTTTTAACCAAACTGTCTGTAACATCGCCGTGGTACCCAAGGGTTTGGGCGAGTAATAAATGCAATAAATAAATAAATAAATAAATAAACTGGGTGTAGCCTGTAGTCCGTCGTCCAAATGCACATACAGATGTAAGCCAATGTCCATCTGGGAGGGCCGCAACGTACTTGAGATGAATGGACATGCAAGTATATGCTACACAACACAGATGACTATCCAAGTTTAGAAACATCAAACATCAAACCACATCCACACTGCACAACATTCCACGCCACATAATACACAAATGTCATCCATGCCATCAACATAGTCATGCTGAATTCGTCCAGCACGACATCAATAATGCAATGTGCCCTTCAATGCATGCTAAGGGATACCCCCTAGCCATAGCAATGCACCACGAACTCATAGCACCACTGAAGTGATGCATCTCAGCATGGCAACGTCAATGTTGGAAGGGCAGTACACCACCAGTGTGGTACCAAATCTGCCTGGGCACAAGGACACCTAAGACCTGGCCTCACACAGGACATGTCAATTACTGTTGGAGGCATTAATGAGGCATGTCTACTTGCAGGGTTGAGCCCACCTTTGCAAATTGCAGTTACACAGACCATTTGCATGTATGCTGTTGATTGTGTACTTGAATCTCAATGCCAAGTCAATGTTTGTGAAATGAACAGGCCACACTTGAGGTGAACAGTAACAGGACCCCATTCCTTCCCCCATATAGGTGATGCTGGCTATCCCCTGAAGAGGTGGCTCCTCACACCTGTACGGAACCCACAGAACAGGCACGAAAAGGAATACAATCGTGCACACACCCGTACCCGCATCGTGATCGAGCAGACTTTTGGACTTTTGAAGTCACGGTTTAGGTGCATTAGCAGGTCTGGTGGCGCTCTCCTGTATGGCCATGACAAGGTGGCCAAGATCACCATGGCATGTGTCATGCTGTACAATATGTGTATCAGACGGAATATGCCACTGCCCCCTGACGTTGAAATGGAGGCACCTGATGATGATGGTGATGAGGATGGAGGTGAAGGGGATGCAGGTCATGCATGAGTAACATGTTCTCGTACTGTCACCTGGATATGGCTAGTAATGCACTGGTGTCTGTTTGTGTGCTCACAATGGACCCTGGCGTCAATAAAGTACACATACACAATGATGGAGTCCAGGCCTGTGTTTTGCTCAAACACCAGTGCATTAATGAACTTAAACAGGAAAATGTGAATGTCCCCAAACATCCCACCACCCTTTCCCCCCACCCCCCACAACAGTACCATCACACCCTTCCCCCCCACCCCCCACAACAGTCCCATCAAACCCTTCCCCCCCACCCCCCACAACAGTACCATCACACCCTTCCCCCCCACCCCCCACAACAGTCCTATCACACCCTTCCCCCCAACCCCCCACAACAGTCCCTCATGTGTCTTCCACAATGTATGCATCCAGGAATGCACGCGGAAGCATGAACATTAACTCCCTATTGGTCATTGCCAAAACCAGCATTGGGAGGCTGCCTATAGCTGCGCCTGGTGGTGCGTGCGGAGCGTCGGGGTGGGGTTGACTGCCGCAAACTGGCGGACGAAGAAGGGGCAGACTGTCCAGGTGGTGGTGGTGGTGGGAATTGGCGGTCCATAGCATCCGCAATACGTGCGAGGACCTCCCGAACTCAGATGAGCTCCCCACACAGCCTGTCTGTGCATGCCTCCATCCCCTCCCTGGACTGCCTGGATGTCTCTGCAATCTCCTCCCTGAGACGGGCAGCCTCCTCCACGTGCTGCCCAACCAGCACAGTGAGACCCGGTTGCCGCTGGCTGATGCTGGCCCTGTCAAGGGCAGTGTCGGGCTCTGGTGGTGTGGCTGGTGTGCATTGTGGTGCAGGCAGGTGAACAGATGTAGGCACCGCGGGCTACTGAAAGCTCCCATGGTCTCATCACCAGTGACGTTGGAGCCAGGTGTGTGTGGTGGTGATGGCTGGGAGGTTCCAGGGGGGCTTGGGGTGTGCATGCCCAGGTCGAATTCTGTTGGGTCCTCCACATCAGATAATGGAGCAGTGGCTGCCGCCTCTCCTGCCGAACTGGCTGCAGCTGATGGTGGTCCCTCGGTGACTGTGATCGGTGGTGGAGAGTGGACCTCCAGAGGTGGGGCAGTTGGCTTTGGTGTGGCCTTGGCAGTGGCGCTCGACCGATGTTTGAGACTCTGCAAATGGAGCCTTGTGCCTTTTCCCCTGGATGTTGTGGGGTGTCCTCTGTGGGCTGTGGTCTTTTTTTCTTCTGCGCAGGGGGTGCCTGGGATGCATTCCCACCATCGCCACTGTCTGTATGTGACCCTGTCGAGGACAAGAAGGGGGATGGCATTGGTTACGGTTCGATGTACTTAATGCAGGATACATCATCAATGCAGTTGTGGGCATTTGGATTTCATTGTGAAGGATGCAGGTGATGTGTCAGTTCAGTGGGTCATCCATGCAGTGTTGTGTGTGGCACTTGGCTCTGTTGATGTGTTCATGTGTGTGTGTTTGGGTCTGGCACTGACATGGGCAGGGTGGGATGCATGTGTGGCTGTTTGGCCATCCATGAGGAGATTCTGGGCTGACATTCGCAGGGACCAGTAGATTCACATTGCATGCTTTCTTTGGTACACTTACCTCCATCCGGAGTGCCTGCCACGCTCCATCCTCCCGACTCCCTCGATGCATTCAACTCCTATGATGTTGGCACATGTCTCCTCCCATTCTTTTAGTTTAATTGGCGACCCCGAACCACCGGCTGTGGCAATGTTGTGATTTTCTGCCAAGATCATTCTGACCAGGAGTCTAAGGTCATCCCATCTTTTCCGGCACTCACGTACATTGCGGGTGCTGGTGCCCACAGCACTTACTTTCAGTGCCACCTCCTCCCAGATTGCTTTTTTTTGGAGGAGTGTCTCCCGCCGCATGTCGTTTGTGAAGACCACTGCAGCATTTTCAGATAGGGTCTGTGTCAGCATTAGTAGCTGTGGCAATGGATTGTGTTTTTAAAGATGGCCGCCATGCTCTTTCCCGTTCCTGTGCGAGGCCGCTGTTTCCGGTTCCGCTATGTGACCGCTATTGGCATGCTGCGTCAAGGCAGAGGTGCTATCTGCACTGTCGTCGAAGCCGGTAAGGGACTATTGGGGGAGTTTAGCGGCATGGCTGTTGGGGCATTACCGGCATGGCGCGATGCTCATGTCCGCGTACTCGTAATGGTACGCTATTAGCGCCCTCATGCGAGGGTGGACACGTTAAGGGCGCCATGCCGGTAATTTGCAATTTTTAGCGCGCAACGTGTAATGAGGCCCCAAGACTTAGCCATACTATATTTTCAGATTTTCCATACAAAGCAGTACCGGTTAAACAATCTGCTGCTTCATAGGCCCCACATTCTCTATGAGAGAGCATTTTTATGCCTAGGCTGTACAATTTCTGTGATAATGTTTTGTCTGATGCTAGGTCATCCCAGAGGTCTTGAAGCTCTGTTTATTTCTGCTTTTGTTAAGTAGGCTGTAACATATCGTGCAACATAAGTTGAATTGTCTACAATGTACTGCACATCTATGTTTGTATTCCATAATAGGGCAATGATTGCATTATAATCATTGATATATTTTGATTCTTCACTTCTTTGAATGTAATACGTGTTTTTAGGTGATTTACCTTTAACACTATGTCGAACTGAAGACATGAAGTTGTTTACTTCACCTGTTTCTGTAACTGGTCTGGGGAAACCAAAGCGGCATTTGGTATAGTATTTATCTTTGTTTTTGTATTTACAGCGACAATATTTGCCACATTTGTGTCTTTGAAATTGTAAAATCTGGCCATGCAGCTCATTATGACTCTGTTGTGAAGGGATTTCACATGTGACATATTTTTGGATAAACTGCAAAACAGTGCTATCATCGTCGTGGCCAAATTTTGGTGCACCTTTGATCCATAACAGCATGTGAATATGTGGTGCTCCTCTTGCTTGATATTCTTTTCTCCAAAAGAAGTGTTGCACTTCTCCAAGGGGAGGAATACTTTTATTGCAAATAAAGTGTAGCATTGCAATGAAACGATGATGGAAATATCTTGAGACATTAACTGGATCTAGAGAGCAAAGTTCTCCAGGTGTTAATATATCTATGTTGTTTTTGTTGTTGTTTGCTATGCGTAGGAACGCATGCAAATCTTCCTATGCATATTCTGCACAACTTAGCGTAACAAACCGAGTTGGTGGTCCAAGGTTTCTGATCATGCAACACACGTCTCTGTGCCGTCTAAACCAGTATTCCATTGTACCGCGCATGTTTGCAAACAAATTTGTTATACTTGATTGTAAAACCTCATCTTTTTCTTGTAATTTTTGTATTAACTGCGTAGCTGACATATTTTGAAAGTGCGTTCCAGATTTAAGAATGTGTGGAACTCCATAGCATAGTGTTGCTAATTCACTTTCGTACAGTAGGTGTCTAAATCTGGGATCTTGGGAATACATTCGTAATGAGCGGTATTCTGATTCCCCGATCTGGGTGGGTCTATCATCGTACCTCCCACCTTTGCCAGTAGGAAAGAGCAGTGGAAAAGCATTTGCTTCTATACTTTTTTCACAAATACCCATTGGTGACCCTTTGGTTTGTCGCATTTGGTAAGTTTCTAGTGCATCATCTATACTTTCATTGGAATGCAATGGATGAATTGTGTAATGGTCTAACAGAGTGGATACTGTAGCTGGATCCAGAAGTTCGAATTGTCCAGTTTCTGATGGCTCTTGAATTATTTCAGTTGTTTGTCTTAAGCTTTCATCAATATTTATTACCTTGTAGTACTCATTGGTGTCTCATTGTTGCAATGCTTGTGTAACTTTGTGTAAGTCTACTAATTGTTGCCACATTTTTTTTCCTTTGTTGCTACTCCACTTACCAAGACTATTAAAGAATACTCTATTGAATGTTCCACTCCTAGAGTGTGCACGTTTTCCGTTAGATCTAATGGCAAGTACACTACTTTGCCACAAATGCCTTTCACCAATTCAGAGGGATGTAAATTTGCTGTTTTTGGATGAAGGCGTATAATTGCTTGAAATGGGTGAACTGTTTGAATTACTATGCTCTCATACAAATTGAGCTGTTGCAGGATTTCTGGTAATGGAAACAATTCCAAATTATGTGTAATTGCACATGAAGGAGTGTGGTTGTTGTCTAATTTTACAGTACAGTAACTGCAACATATTAAACGTTCAGTTACTTCATATTTGCTTTCAGCTAAAACGTACAAAGCTAATTCAAACCATTTAGAGTCTTCATTGTTTTCTATTTTGTATGCTATGTCCACATTTTTTGTGTTCCTTTTGTAAAACGTCCTGCGGCAACATACGCACACATGGTTTGGTACTTCAGCCGATGACCTTTTAAATGTTAGTATTTCTTTTCTGTATGTGTGTAATAGAAGGTTACTATGTGCAGAATTGTCGCTACTATGCTCTAAAACTGTTGCATTTTCTACGTGGCTCTCACTTCCAAAATACCTTTTCTGAATACGGTCCATTTCTTCTTGTAAGTATTTGAGTGTACCATGCAGAAGAGTGGTATTTAAATTGCCTAATTCTGAAGCTGCACTTTTTGCATAATATATTTTATACACTAAATTTCTTACTTTAGAATGATGTACTGATATGCTTTTGATATCATGGAAGGTACTTTTGCAAATAGGCCCAGAAATGCAGGCTAGTGAATGTCCTTTTAGTCCTGTGTGTTTTCGCACTACACAAATATCCATATTTTGCAGCACTTTGATTTTACTTTTGTCTTTACCTTTTACATATTGATTGAGGAACACACGTAAAGATTTGAAAGCTTTATTTGGAATGGCACACATTGATGTGCACGGCCATTTGTATACTGGACGGTGTGGTTCTGCTGAATCGAGAGGTAATTCTGAGTTTTCAGAAGATAGTTTTGTAAGCAGTGTTTCTTGTTCCATGATGGTAGTATTGATTTTCTCATACCCACGTCCACTGCTATCAATGGCAATTGTGCCAATTGTTTGTTTGATTTTGTTTGTATGCTTCTTCATTGAAATATGGCTCTGTGGTTGTTGTGTGACTCCATTGACCACCACAAACATGCAAAACATTATTTTTGTTCACATTCCATTTATTGCTGAGTTTGATTTGTAGTTTGGTACTTAATTTTGTTAGTGCTTTCATCCTTTTTAACACTAATATGAACAGCTTCCTTTTGAGAAGGATTGCACTGTCCACGAGTGCTTGCAGAATAAACTTTCTATGGTACGTTTTAAGGGGTGAGGATGACTTTGGTCCTCTTCTTACTAAATTCTGAAGGACCCTGTGATGAAACATTTTTGCTAAAATACATTTTTTACTATGGGTTCTTCTTACACTATCAGGATTATTAGGAACATTGCTAGCTGTATTGGCAGCGTTTCTTTGACATAATTTCTGTGTTTTTGTGATACTTTTTCATGGAGGACGTACAGTTTCGGTAGTTGAGACTTCTTTTATTATGTCACCCAATTGCATTAGGTGGTTTGTACCAAGATTCTTCCCAAACTCTACAACAGGTGGATGCTTACATTGGGTACCTTTATTTTTATTTGCTCTAATTCTGCATTCCTTTCTATGGAGCTGCTTTTTGGTAGGCATTCTTTGGTGTCTGTTGAGAAAAAAATATATTCTTTGGTCTGTTGTCCAATGTATGTGTGCTGTGTGCATGTGTGCCTAAGTGTGATGGGGAAACTCTTTGGCACGGTGTGTCAACGCACAGTGACCTCGAACTATCATTTGATAAGGCTACTTTACTGTTTGCATAGTAGTACAATGTGCTTTAGATGAGAGTACACAGTGCCCTACTTGTGCCGAAAACCATTATTAATAACCAAAATGGCAAAAACTTGCTACCGCCACTTATTTTGACAATCTAACCTTCTACGGATTTCCTATGTCATTTCAGTACCAAGCGCACAGCCATTTGTCAGCCATTCCACCTGTTAATCTTTGTCCTATAATTGGATATTTGTAGGCAGAATGGTTTACAAATGAATGCTTCCTTTGGTGCCCTAAGTAAACAAATAACCCACGCAGCCTCTTTAAGGAGAAGTTACAATATGAAGGTTGTACTGTACTTACTTTTTTGTGGAAGATGCCAAGGTTTCTTCGGATATGTTGTCTGCAGTGTAGATGTTGTTGATTCTCAGGAGAGTAGTCTTCACTGTGAATTAAAAAAACAATATCAATTACTTTGTGTGTTTGCAGCCGTCACGATACTGCAGCCTTTACTTGTACTTCTTTCGTCATACGATTCAACTTTCATGTTTCAACCCAATCCACGTGCACATTTCACTTCTCTCTGCGCGCTCTTTGTATACTACTTTCAATATGGTACTTCAAAGTCCTTCAAAATATCTAGCTTTTTTTAGGGGTTTGGAAATGCCTTGTTCTTTACAAAGTGTACTATGCACAGGAGAGAGGTTTGTAAGCGATAGGGCAACGTAGTAGATGGGCAAACTTTTTGTACTTCTTAATGCAAAGCACAATGTCCAAAATTTGGGAGGCCCTCCAAAGGAAATGTCAGCACCACAATCGGGAGCGATTAAAATTGTCATACAATCACATTGAAAGTAGCATTACTGTTGGCAGTACAGAGGACAGAACTGCGTCATTTTCACATAAAAAATTATGGTCGGCTCTGAATTATACTTCTCAACTCACACACTTTTGGCGGGTGTCACCCGCCTTGTAAAGGGCAGACTCGCCTGCCAAGCCTCCTGCACGGCCAATCAATCCAATGGGTGTGTCACCCGCCAAAAACAAAATCAGCTCATTTCACCCGCACTTCACACAAAAATGGTTGAGATCTATGCTTAAATAGGCATGCTTGCAATGTATGTACAGGTTATGCAGAAGAAAGTAAGAAGTCGTGTAAATTGTTAATGGCAAATCGGCATTCTTCCACTTTACAAGGGGGAGCATTGTTATGTGCTTCCTATGGAAATTTACCGGCATTATTTTGTCTATTTTAAATTATAAGGCTTCCACATGTACTCTGATTAGAATGAACATACCTGCACTCTATACTGATGCATGTGGTCATGCATGGAGCTGTACGTAGAAATTTGCAATCGTTGCACAGTAGCTTGTGAAGTAGGTGCTTTGCAATGGTATGCGATTTCCATTAAGAATCATTGACAGTAATTTTGAAGTGCGCAATGATGATGACGGAGTTAAAATTAGCGAGGTTCTATGTGATTGGTGGCTGATTGTGCGCCCGCTTAGTTGTGTCCAATGATGGACTCGCTTTGGTACCGCTGTAGAGAGGGTGGAAGGACTGGGTAAGAGTTACGTCCCGCACGTAAGCAACGCTTGTCTGCTGGTAGGGCGTGTCACATACGGGTTTCTACAGCTAATCCTGCATGGAAAGAAGACTGTAGCCATCAGTCAATCAGATGTTCACATTACTCTTTTGTGTTGAAAGACGGTGCACACACTGAAAATGGCAGAGGTGCAGAGGGTCGGTGTTTTTCTGCTCGGAGACATTTTTGTGCAAGGCTTACAACACTATGCCGAGAGTAGGCAAGTGGCACACTATTTCGATGTGCGAGGAGTGGAGGTGGTCTGGAGTGCTGACACTGATGCCAATGCTGCAGCAATTCTGCAAGTTTGCAGAGACATGCGTAGAATGACCACTCCTCATGTGGTAAATTTGCACTACAGTGCTTGCCACTTGGGATACCTGACTTCACGTACTTTGTTGGCAGATGTGGCACAGTTGGTTGAAGCAATCATGACCATCTTCTTAACATCCAAAGTTAATTGTTCTGCTTTACTCCCCAGACTACAATGGACCAACACTTCTGTTTTCTGTCCAGATCAAAGCATGCGTGCATTCATGCTGCGGGTTGGTATGCTTTTTTGTAGCCACGATAACATTGCTCCCAGCAATGCGCATTACTTTGAAGGAGATGGAGTTGCACTATCCTTTTTGGGAAATGCGATGTTCTTTTGGAACATATGGCTTGCTTTAGAGAAGGTTTTGTAATGTTTGCAAGAGTAAAGCAAGGACAAAAACTACAAAAAATGCATAAAATACCACATGTCTGTACGATATGTGGCCTACCTTTAAGGGGAAAAAGGGGATTAGTACTTTAATGTACCATCGTCATGTTCTGCTTCTCTACATGTCCGCGAACATGGCAGTAGTTAACTGCCAGCACATATCACCACCGGGGACTGAAGGATGGAGCTGCATGTAAATGAGAATGAGCGCCGCTAGGGATTGGTCCATGAAGTACAGTAGGTGTGTTCTGACCAACATACTTTAGTAAGACCGTCTTCTCCCTCACAGGACACCACACAGCCATGGCTTTCCATGCTCGAAAACAGATTGTCTGGATTGTGGGAGACTCATGGATACATTGGTTGAAGGTGCATG
Source organism: Ambystoma mexicanum (assembly GCF_040938575.1). Taxonomy (NCBI): domain Eukaryota; kingdom Metazoa; phylum Chordata; class Amphibia; order Caudata; family Ambystomatidae; genus Ambystoma; species Ambystoma mexicanum. Next base: position 786,676,562 of record NC_090928.1, on the reverse strand, counting down.
CTGAAAGCTGCAGTTTATCTACAAATCTCGGATTTCCAAATGCGGAAGTGCACTGGCATGGCGTGCGTGGCATGAGTAGGCTGGACTTGGTGCCTCTTTGTGTTACTTTACAGAGAGAGCGTCCTCCAGATATACTCATCATTCATTGTGGCGGAAACAGTTTAGGCCACGTATCTGGAATTTCTTTACAATTTACCATGAAGGAAGGACTTGCGAAGCTCATGGACATGTTTCCAAATTGTCAAATACTTTTTTCCCGAATTGCCCAGAGACAAATATGGTTGCATTCTTCTGCATTTGGTCCACAAATGGAGAAAGCGAGACGCAATGTGAATAAGGCTATGTGTGCCTTTTTAAGAGATGTTGGTATGTCCTCTTTCCACAATGAAAACATTTTGTTTCGTAGCAATTTCATTTTCCGCAGAGATGGAGTCCACCTCACATATGCAGGCAATCAGATGTTTCTTCACAATATACAAAATGCATTGCACCCTCTTTTGCAATCACACTAACCTATCTGACAATCCATTTCCCCCAATCCACTCTGTTTCAACCCACACAACACACCACCAAAAGGCTCTTTTCAGAGCCTCCAGTTACTCCCAACGTACACTTTATTGCGTTTGCTCCACTTGCACCCTCCCTTTTTGCCCTCTACGACTGTCTACAAACTTTTGCTGAACTCCGCAGGGCTCTACGGCCTTCACTTCATAGTTCTATTGTTACACTGAGAAAGGCGGCTCAGAAAAGAGCCTTTTCTGTCATGTTTGTTGTTTTTACGTTCATTGATTAACAGCACTCCACACACTAGGAGAAGAGGCGAGAGGAGGGGAAGGAAGGGACACCAGCCACGGGGATAAGAAAGGGCAACTGAACAGATACTTATTAAGGGTGATCTTTATTTAGGTAAGGAGCAAATCTTCTGGTGCTTGCTGACGGCAGCCTCAAAAGCACTTTGAAGACTCTCCCCCCTGCAGAGTACTGCGTTACAATATGTGCACACTACTGTCACCTTCGAAAGGTAAGGGTCCACAGCATTGCGAATGGTTTGTGAAGCAGCTGGAGGGAGGTGCTCCCCCACAGGAGTGTCTCTTGTGGTGGGAGGATCGGATTCCGAGGATGCTGTGGAGGAACTCAAACAACTACGCTCTTCACATGACACCACCTTGCGAATGTCCACAGTGTGGAACGATGTGAGGTTGCGCTTCATGGTTGTCGTACCAAAACTGTACGCTTCAAATCTCCCGCGACTCAACACCACATCGCACTGGTTACACTTCACCTGGTTTGCACATGCTTTTGGTACGTTCCCATAAACGGTCCGCCATACCCACGACTCCTGGCGAGTGCTCCTAGTGCGGAGTTCCTCCACTTCATTCTCTTCCTCCTCTTCTTCCTCAAGCTCTACATCCTCACCCAAATATCTCTCTGCAGGCCCTTGGTGAGGTGGTGATGGTGGCGGGTTTGAGGGAGGTGCAGAGGCTAATAACCCAACAGCAGCCATGGAAGCCATAGTAATTTGTTTCCTTTTCATCACTACAGCAGTAAAGGCAACGCACCTCTATCTGCTATAGCTAGAAGGACAATGAAGATGTGCTCCAGGGGTGTTGCCTTTTGAAGGGGTGCAGGGGTTGCCTCATGACCATCTTCATCCTTACAAAGCGGTACACTCAATTTTACACCGCAACTCCTGAGGTGGCCTATTGTTTGTGATGTGTGAAATTACATTTTTCCACTCCACAATACTTTGCCTTGTGTCTACAAGTTCATTTTTAGTGTTACGGAAGCACACAAACCGCGGAAACTAGTCCCCACGCTCAGCGTAGTTACGGTCACAAGATGACGTCCTCAACACATCCGCCCCCTTCATGAAAGTCCCCTGGCCAGCAAATGCAACGAATCACACATGTGCATGCGCACAAGTGTCCTACGGACAGTGTTCGGGTTCTCAAAGTACTTCAAAGTGCGACACAAGTCAGACGGACAGCTAGGAACTGGCACAATGTTGCCAATCCTTTCGTTTGTACTGCGCATGTGCTCGCATGCTATGTTCACTGTAGTTCCAGTGTCCTTATGACAACTCCATTATGTTTGCCTACGACCTTGCCGCCCACCGTGCCTGTTCTACGGACGGCACCATTTTGACTGCGCCCAATACGAACTGCTATACTGTCCTTCACACACTCCCTTTCTATTCATTTACACCCATTCCGGACATCTTGTTGTGTTCTACCACCATGTATTATCTTGTTCCCAAGCGATACGCCGAGTTAGTGTATCTTTTGGACACCCCTTTCTGTTTATGTACGCACATTGTGAAAAGATGGTGCTGTCACACATCACATCCATCCTACTTGGCATTAGACAGCACCCACATTCCAATGCTTGCGGATAGGTTGAACAGGTGCGCTGTTCGCAAAAATTTTACGTCATTTAATTTGACGTCTTTTCAAAAAAAAAAATAACACATACTCTATCTCTACAACTACTGTACAAAACCATTTACTATTTACACAAAAACACACATCAATCTAAAGAAACAGCAACGGAAGCGGGCACTGAAACAAATGGGGGAATTTGGATTTAACACGTGCTGGTTATGAGGGGAAGATTTGTGAGGGAAAGAAGGGATGGATACTTTGTCGAAACGTCTATTTTCCTGTAGCAGGTTTGGGGCTGGGTCACTAGGGAATGGGGAAGCAGGGAAGGTGCAGGTGGGGCAATGGTACCAAACTTTCCCTCTCACAAAGTCCTCCACAAACTCCCGTAAACTTTGAAAATTAACATTTAAAACATCCATTTTCGACTCTATCCATTTAATTCTGTCTTCTTCTATCTCGTCTGTTGCCCTTTCCGCTTTTTTTCCTGGTCTGTTGAAAATAAAATTACCACACGTTAAATACCTATAAAATACTGGTCACTATTCTCCATATGCAGACTTATTTGTACCATTGTTGACACTGTCTTCAGACATTTCCTCCTTCGGGAAATACTCCTCCAGCCACTCCAAAGTACTAGCCATTTCTGAATCAAAACAACAGAAAGAAATTATTATTTCTGCACCACATACCAAAAAAAAAAACACACCCACGTCAAAAAAATGACCTGCACTCACTCTTTTGCTGTAATCTCCCTTCTTCCAAATGCATCCGTCCACTATCGTTCCAGGCTGGCCCGGTTCTCGTTGAAGTGACTACAGTGGTGGCATCCTTTCTTTTTTTTTGGAACCATCCACTTCATTCTACATGATTATTAAATTTATTAAATGTGTCGTTTCCATGTCCTACCTTCAAGTCTCCATATTTACTTGTTACTACTTACAATATCGTTATGCCCTTCTTCACCGTTTCACACTGTTTGTGTAAGACAATAGTACATTTTCAGATACCCTCCGCCTCTTTGGGTAATGTTGATCCTGTCTGCCCCTGTCCTCAAACAGGCGCTCAGTCCGTGCCTTTCTAAAGTCAATAGGGAGGGGGTGCTGAATGTTCTATGTTAAATGTATGGCAAGTCCAAAGATTATACTACATATCTCTCAAAATCACATGTTTACAGTGCATATTCTGCCCACCAACTTCATTGTCACAATTCAATCTTAAGTTCCACCTTCCAAAAACCTGTACATTTCCCTACAAAACACACTTTTATAAGGGGACGTTAGGGTTCAGTTGCCCTCCCAAAAACCAGTGCAATTCACTACAAAAAAAACTTTGTTGAAGGGACGTTATGGTTAAGTTGCCCCAACAAAAACCTGTACACTTCACTAAAAAAAAAAAAACTTTCCCCCTCCCCTTTATGCTTCAAATTAAAACTGAAAAACCCCTGAAATTCGACAGTTATGGTAAACTAAGCCCCCAACCCTGCCACCACCCCTGTGCACTGCTAACGCTAACACCCAGACCATGAAAGATGTCATCTCAAATGTCAATGATGACATCAATGACAACATCACTTGTTTAGCCCCTTTCTTTACATTCCCTGCCATACATATATATGTACGTTCAGTAAAGAAAATTCACTAAAGGCATGTTACACGTCACAGTGCAACTAAACACCACTGCACATTCCCCCATTATAGTAAGCTAAGCAACCATAACTCGCGCCATCTACGTGCATTGCTAAGACTAACACCCAGGACATCAAAGATGAGATCACAAATATCATTGATGACATTCTAAAATGGCATGAGTACCAATTTCTATAGGTTCCCTACTATGTTCCATACGATTCTCTATTACACTTCTGCAAACAACTTTTCATCTACTGGAAGTGCCATATGCCCCTTTCTCTACTTACAAGTGTATCCTATTTCTAATGCACTGCTGCATACTATCACCTCCTCCATTACTCTACATGACTTGCACTCTCAATATGTTAAATGGTTATGGTTTCTACTCTATATTTCTTCATTGACTCCTCTCAGAAATTCAACTATCCCTGGTCAACTTCACATAAGTCTGAAATGTGGTGCACAATAGCAAGGTGGGTGGCCTCCTCCATGGCCCGTATCTCCTGCTAAAGAGTACAGTACCGTAAATATAATCCAAGAGACAATATGATCACTGCAGTATTTTGCAAAGAAAAACAAGGTTTATCACATACAAAAAGGTCCCAGATGGTCCCATAGAACTGAACTGACATGGAGCTTGGCATGCCCCAAGCAGTTACAGTTGAATAGTGGAAAAACATGCATCAGCACACAGGTTACAATGTATTAACATCACCCTCATTGGCTGCCACCTATAGAACATGCTAATCCACCCTAGATTACCTGGACCAATTGGCCACACCTTATTTAAACCTATTCCCCTTTTCACATGCCCCGCTACTTCATCACCATTGAATCCACGTACAAGATTGGCTAATAAGTAAATTGGCACAATAATAAATCATAACCGTTGTGCGATGTGCATTCCTCCGATCCAAACATGTTCAAAGTAAAACTGGCAAAGCCAACTCCGCTTTCATAAGACAATGGACCTTCTCATTAACCCAGGTGCCATAGCACACACAAGCTGCAACCCCAAACTTGTTCTGAATTTATTGGCATCACCTCTGCTCCTCCTATGCCAAATCATGGAACGTTACAGACACTGCGCCCCGTATCTCCCCGTATCTCCTCCAAGTCCAAGGTGCCCAGAAACCACTCTTGAGTCTAAATTTCAGGGATGACCACTCGTTGGGTGATGGCAGTAGTAATCTAAATCTTTGCCTGGCCTGTTGGCATCTCAAAACCTCATACCCAATTCTCATAAATGTGTCCTTCAAAGGGCACATCCCTACCTGCCTTCCCCACAACTAACATTCCATTCCCACCATGTTCAGGCTCTGCAGCTGGCTATAATTAGATATAATCTGTAGGCCCTGATCTTTCTGGCATAGGTGGCTCTGTTCTGGGGCCCTGGGATGGCCCGCCATGTGGTTCTAGTCAGTGTAAAAGTGTTTGCAGGATCTGAGGGAGGGAGAGAACCACTTGTGGGTTTGGCCTATTCTGTGAGTAGCAGATCATGTCAGGGTGAGAGGGATGAGGGCATCAGAGAGATATTGTTCGAAAATGTTTATAGAGATCCTCCTTGGAGGATGCGTTTTGGGACAGAGGACAGAAGGGGGTCTGGCAGGTTGGGTTTATTATGACCTTGTTCCAAAGAGGTACACAGGAGGAAAGGATGGGGTTGGTGAGGCGGGAGGGAGTGGAGGTGGTGGTCGTGAGAGAGAAAAAGATGGGAGAGTGATTAGTCCAAATTAGAGGATGCAGGTAGAGTAGAGATCAAATCAGTAGTGCTGAATAAAGCGTCAAGGGTGTGTCCAGCTATGTGAGTGAGGTTTGATATCAGTTGGGTCATGATGAGGACATCCATGTTGTCAATGAGTGGACGGGTCATAGGGTTGGAAGGGACATTGAAGTCCTCTAGCATGGTGAGGAAAGGGAACAATATCCGGATGGCTACTAGAGAGTCGCTAAGGGACTCTCCAAAGTTTCTATTGTAGCCTAGAGGCCTGTAGAGGAGTAGGAAGCTCTGGGTGATGGAGGGAGGGAGTTGAAATTTCAATAGCAATGATTTGCAGTCAGCATTGCTGGGCTGTTTGTTTGAGTTTGAGACTGTGAGGTGTCATTTGTGAAGGATGGCTACACCCCCACCCTCCCTCACCACCCCTCAGCTCTGCTGGATCTGTTGTGCATGATCAGAGAGTAGCTAGCAGGTAAAGACTTGTGTGCAACAGTTTTGAAGTTGTCAGAGAAACAGGTTTCGGTGATAAAGAAGATGTCTCAACTTTCAGAAGAGATACATTCAAAAATTATGTGTTTGTTCTTGGTTGGATGGGGAATGGTAGGTCTTGGAGAGTATGGCAGATCAGGAGTAGCAGGGGGAGAATAAGAGCTGGGGATGAAGACTTCTAAGTGGAATCTCTATGGGATTGAGTGGGCTGGGGTGTTTTAGGTGGATGAGGAAAGGGAGCAGATGGTAGGAGAAGGGAATCCTGGGGGTATACTAGGGCTGATAGGGAAGAGTGCTCTTGAATGACACATTCTTGGGAGTGTAGTGGAAGGGTGGCAGGGCAGAGTCTATCTGAGGAGGAAGGTTGGGCTAGGGTGGCTTGTGGAGGGAGTAGGAGTCGAGGAAAAGCTGGTGAGGAAAGAGAGGGGAGGCGGGGGAAGAAACAAGGGTGAGATAAGGTAAGGAAGGGGTTACGGCGAGGTAAGATGGGGCAGATTTAGGAGGGTTTGCTGGTGAGGAAAAGAGTGAATGGACTGGGTTGGGAGTTGGAGGGGAAGGCAAGATGGTATAAGTGAGGGGAGCAGGGTGGGGTCTAGGTGTGAAAAGAGTAGGGAATTGATGAGAAGTTATCCTGCAGTGGAAGTGCTCTCTGTGTTTGGCAACGTGTGTAGGTGCCTATGGGGTGTGAGTGAGTGTAGGTCGGCCTGTGGATGGTGGTGTGTTTGCCAAGGCAGCCTGAGCTGTGCTTTGGGATGGGAAGTGTGAGTGAGGGTGGAGGGTGGTGTAAGAGGGAGCTAGGGGGAGTGCTGGGAAAGTTGGGGGAGATAGAGGTGTGAGTGTTGGGGAGTTTGAAGAAGAGAAGTGAGGAGGAGCAAGGCAGGAAGGAGGGTAGGGCAGTGGGGAGGTGCAGAGGTCTGATTTCTGGAACCACATAGTGCCCCTAAATAAATAAAGAATAATTCTTCCAAAAGAACATGAGTAATTTGGATCTGCTCTGCAGGGTCGAAAGGAAGCTGTCTGCTTTCTGAAGAGGAAAGGGACACACTTACGGGGCTGGAGGTCCTGTCTGTCTACTTAGGCCGGGAGAGGGGGCAGGAGAAAAACAGGTGTAGTGTGCAAACAGTGGAAACAGGATGACTTCAGCAACAGCTGTGAGGGGGTGGTGTGCGTGGGTGTTTGTTTGTTTGTTTATTTATTTATAATGCGCTCCAGACCCAAAGGTTACCGGGTGTGCTGCTGTAATTGCACATGTGTCACTGTGAATCAAGGACAGTTGTAAAAGCTAGCTATCAGCTAGGTTTGGAGACAAAATACACTCATCATAAAAGTAGATACATAGTTTCACAGCACTTAAATGCAACTGGAGTTGACACAATCGCTGTACCTGGTGCAGAGGGTTCAAAGAATATTGTTATACCTTTGAGTTGCAGTCTCTTTATTTGCCTGGCAGGGGATCCCACAGGCACACAGGGCTAACAGGGAATGGGAGCTGCCCAAACAGGGATCTGTCCTTTGGTGTTGCCCTTCGCTGGCTTTCCGGGCATGGCTGCCATAGGGGAGCTACTGAAAAGGAACAGTTCCGTTAAGTGTCCCAGGCCAACCACCAATAAGACACCAAAAGGGCAGGTTCCGGGAGTGTGACGTCTGGTATTGCCGGAGGCAGAGAGCGCGGAGGTGGGGATGGGAGGGAATGGATATCAAGTAAACAAGGATCAAACCAAGCACAAATTAAGCAAAACACTAGCAAATGCCAGCGCACTAGCTGGAGATGTTACCTTTTACAAATCGGCCAGGAAACGGACCACAAGAAGATTGTTTCCACAGAGAGAATGATGGTGTTAAAGCAATTGAACACTTCTGGTTACGTGGCGTAGGCCAGCGGCCAATAAAGGACCAAAAGGGCATGCAGGGGGGAGTGTGGAGTCAGGTCTTGTCGGAGGCAGAGAGGGGTAGGTAGGAAATTTAGGAAATAGAGATCGAGTGAACAAGGATCAGGCCAAGCACAAATGAAACGGAAAACTAGCAAATATTGACGCAAAGCAGAGAGATGTTACCTCATACAAAGCTACCAATCAATTGACCTCTGAAAGCTTGTCGGCACAGAGAGAAACAAAGTGTCTCAGCACTCAAACACTTTTGGTCATGCGGCCCAGCCAGCGACTAGTATGGCACCAAGAGGGCAGGCTGGAGGAGTGTAGAGGAAGGTCTTGAAGGAGGCAGAGAGAGAGGAGGTGGGGAATAGAGGAAGTGGAAATCAAGTATGGGATGAATCTACTACGTTGTGCCCATGGTGGGACCACAAGTTAATACATTTTTCAATTATAGCTCCATTGTCATTGAAGCAAAACAATCAATCCAAAGGCCACATATTGGCCCACAACCTAAAACACCTTACCCTCAACAATATAGTACCATTACTGGATAAGAATATCAGATTCTCTTTAGGCACCCCACTCAATTACATGTCTGCTTGTTTGGCTAGCAGTACGGCCAGTATATCTAACACTCTTGCCCCACTAAGACCAAAGAAACAAAAAAACTTTGATTCAAAAAGTCAAGCATGGTTTACGGAGGAGATGAGAAAGCATAAATCTGCAATGACTAAGGCATATTATTCTTGGAAAATTCATCCCACTCTAACTTCCCTTCATTCATATAAGACTCAAGTAAAGGAATATAAAACAGTGGTCTTGGCTGCTAAAAGAAATTTTCTTAATTTACGTATCACTAATGCAACATCGGACATTAGGGACATTTTTAAAATCTTGAAAGAACAGGAAGCAACCCCCCCCCCCACCAGCAATTAGAGACTCTTCTTGATGCCAGCGCATACAAAATGGTATGCAAGAGAAACTGCAGGGTATAAGAACAGGGATGCTAGAAAGAAAGAAAACTTTACTCTCTAAGGTATCAACTCCAAGCAAAACTCCAAGAACATTGAAGTCACAGTAGCTGAATTAAATGTTCTTCCTATTGCAGATAAATCACTGCAAGATATTATTGAAAAATTAAAACCTTCCAGTTGGAAAGGGGACGCATGCTTGTGAATAATTCCTTAAGAGAAGGTAAGGTACCAGATGACCTGAAGCACACAATGGTTACACCAATTCTTAAAAAAAACAGGTCTTGATAGGGATAACCCTTTGAATTATCGCCCTATCTCTAACACACCTTTTTTACTAAAAACTTTGGATAAGGTTGCGTATATACAGATCTAGGAGCATCTCAATATTGAAGAACACCAATCCGGCTTCAGGCGAAGCTTTGGAACAGAGACCTCACTTCTTGACCTTAAGTCAAATCTTTTAGATCGGTTGGACAAAAGCTCTCTTTCTATTTTAGTGTCTCTCGACCAGTCTGCGGCCTTCGACTTGGTCGACCACCGCATATTGAAATCCAGATTATCTGAGATAGCTAATTTCCCACCTCTGGCGGTTGCATGGACAATGTATATCCTGGAGAACAGTCTGTTCAGACATAGCTGCAGCTGCCTCTACTGCAGTTCTTTTTGGAGTCCCATAGGGGTCCAGTACTTCCCCAAGTATATATAATTTATTTATTGTACCTTTCTTCGCCAAATTAGAAGCAGAGGGGATTTTATTTTCTAATTACTCAGACGACACGCAATGTGTCGTCCGCTCTCAGGGTGCCATACACAAGATGAAGCGTAACTAAACAGAATTTTTAACATAATTGAAATCTGGATACTTAATAACAACATAGCTCTAAATAAAAGTAAAACGGAACTAATGATTATAGGAATTCCTGTCACCCTTAGCAAGTTTGAGAGGAAATTTCAATCATTCAGTCTTGGATCTGACCAGATTATCCCTGTACCAAAACTTAAGATTCTAGGAGTGACATTAGATCAGTCACTGTCCATGACACACCATGTCACTAGCGTAATTTCAGCCTTGTCATATTACATCAAATTGCTCCATCACCTCAGACCACTCATCTCACAGGCAAACTCCGAAACACTTGCCAGCGCCATCATTGGGGCAAAAATAGATTACTGTGGTAGTCTATTAGTAGGCATAAAAAAAGGAGACACCCAACGACTACAGATAAGTGAGAACGGGGCAGTCAGAATGGTCATAGGGTTGACTCAAAGAGCCCATGTTACATAGGCTAGTCGATCACTCCATTGGCTCCCGGTTGAAGCATGCTTCAAATTCAGGATTCTGACAACTACCTTTAAATGCAGACAGGGCATTATGCCATCTTATCTGCAGAATGTCATTCATGAAAACATTTGTGGCAGAGAGTTGAGATTTTCTGCGCAGAATCTCTTGATGACTCCCAGGAGTAGAACCTCAAAGGCAGAGAAATGAGCCTTCCACATTGCAGCCCCTAAACTCTGGAATCAGCTTCCTCTCTCTCTCTCTCTAAGACTCCAAAGCTCACTGCAGATTTTTAAGAAAGATCTGAAAACATACTTATTCACCAACTCTATGGAGAGAGCTCCCCTGAAGAGGTTTATTTGCTGTCCCGTCACTTGTTTTGTTTCTATGTCTGCGCCTTTATAGCTCAGGTTCACAGTGCGCTACATAAATATTGTAAAGTAAAGTAAAAGTGAACAAGGCTCAGGCCAAATGCAAATGAAACAAAAACTAGCAAATGCCAGTGCGCTAGCAGGAGATGTTACCTCTACTAAAAGGGTCAGGAAATGGACCGCTAAGAACTTGCTGGCACAGAGAGAACCACAGTGTCGGAGCACTCCAACACTTCTGGTCATGTGGCCCAGGCCAGCGACCAATAGGGCACCAAAAAGGCGGGCCATGGGAGTGTGCAGGATGGTCTTGCTCGAGACAGGGAGCAGGGAGGTGAGGAATAGAGGAAATGAAAATCAAGTTAACAAGGCTTAGGCCAAGCAAAAAACTAGCAAATATCAGCGCACTAGCAGGAGATGTTACCTCTTCCAAAGCGGCCAGGAAATTGTAGAACTTTGGAGAGAGTGGTTCGTCAAGCTGATGTTATTGTCAGTGTATGTCTGTTGACTGAGGTTGTGGTGCTTGTCTCATGCTGTTGTCAGTGGTTTTAGTCAGAAATATGAACTTTTTCTCCTCATTGTGTGGTCCCTTGGGAGGCGATGTGTGGTTGTGGAAAGGGTATATCCACACCCGTAGAAAGTGATGAGGAAGAGTATTCTAGGTAATGTTGTTGAGAGACATATCATAATGTTTAGCTCTCCATTGTAATTCATTTTTACAACATTAGTTTGATGCTTTGTCAGAGTTTGACTCATGGGAGATCTTGCATTGCTCTTTGGATACTGTATTTCCAATATGAAGTGTAACTATTTATGCGAAGTAAGAACATTGAGTGTGTTTGGATATTGGATTTCCAGTAACCAAAGTTGACTATGTATGCAAAAGAAAGAAAGTTGAGAGCATAGTATTCACTATTCCTGGTTGGTGGGTTGCTTGCAAAACTATACTTTTCTGTATTGCTAATATGTTCAACATCAATTGCTTAAATGGTTTTAGCAAGAGAAAAAAGACATTGCAATATTTAAATTCTAAAAGCTCATTCAAGAGACCCTTTTCAGCATGGAATAAGCAGTGAAGCACCAAAGGGATTGGGTGGGGAGAGTGCTTTATAATTTTCTAAGAGACAATTCAAAAGTTAAGTTATACACTGCTCAATACTTGGCAAGATGGTGTAGGCCAAATGATCATAGCCAAAATATAGATATGAGCTCACAGACATTAGTATTGGGGTCTTTATGTGTTCCAAACAACTTCAAAACAGGTATTTTCTACTAGCTAAATAGGTTTTTGAAAGAGATTCGTACAGCCTCAATAATCTTAGGAGATGACTGGGATTTTGTACACACGTTCTGTGCTAGACAGATCCAATTGACCAGATTGTATAGCCACAGGGACAGATGAATCATACAATACATCATGAAAGATCATAGACTAGAATGAATCCTGTAGCCCGGGAGTACACGCTCATATTTTATGTACATGGTGCAAGCACCAGGCTATACTACTTTTTTTTCTCCAATTCCACATTGAATACAATGTTAGATTCTAAAATCCTTCCTGTGGACATATCAGATCCTGCTCCAATACTACCGAGCATATAACTCTATGTTCCAATGCGAGAGATTGACAGATGAAGTTTGAATGTTAATTATTATAGAAATCAGGCTGACAATGCACTCCTTTATTGAGACATATAAGAATTAATTGACATACATGGTGGAAATGCTTCTTCATAAAGTATATTATGGGCAACAGCTATGGCATTCTGAAGTGTGATTATGTTACAGAAAGCATCTATTTGTAAAAGATATGCAAAAGAAATAACTAAATTAAAGATATATGTTAAAAATATCTCCAACCAATAAATAATGGTTCCAGATCCATCACTGCTCTTCACATTAAGTGAAGCCAAATATGATATAAACTCTTATTGCATGAAACAAGCTGAAGAATTGTTATTTTGTCTCAAACAAAGACATAATGAGTGGGGGGGGGGCGGATCGGCTTTTAGCATTACAACCTAAAAAGGGCCTCCTGTGATCTTAACGGAACAGCAGATGATGGACCCTTGTGAGATTTTATCATACATTGTTTATGTCCGAAACATCCCACCATAGTAAAGATGAAGATAATGTAATGCGAAACCTGACCTTTCATGCTTTGGATACAGAGACACAACAATTAGTTGGCGGTGCCGTTATGGAGCAGGAAATATGGAAGGTTTTATTTGAAATGATTGTGGGGAAAGAACCAGGGAGGATTTCTTCCCTGTATAAGTGTATAAAGTCTTTGATACACTGATACTGATATTACTTCTCTTGACGTATTTTTACAATGAGGCAGACAAATTAGGCACATTGGCGAAATAATTTAATGGCACTCTGATTCTGGTGCTTTGAAAACCAGGAAGGGCCAGTAGGAGATGTGAGAATGTCAGGCTTGTATCTGTAGATTTAAAAAAACGGCCTAAATTCGGTCTAAACAGCTGCAAGCACATATTCCAAATGTTCTCAAGTATGTTATTTTTCCAACAGAATTGCGAGGAACCATGTACAAGATTTGGTGCATGTTTTGTGGAATTAGATGCTGAGAAAGCGTTTGACAGCACTGACGGGATACATGTTTTGGACCTTGTTCTGGATTGGGTTGGGTGTGGGCTTCATGATTTTAAACAATTACCCTATTTGTGACCTTTGGCCAGAGTTACGAGCAATGACTTTGTTTCGCATATCTTTGATATACATATTTTGAGATTTTGATTTTTAGATATGTATAACGCGCACACAACAAACTGAATCGTATCCTGGCGCAGTTGGAATCCCGACATGAGAAACAAGAACAACAGCAGTGATTCGATATCGCTACTCAGAAACATCAGAGGGAACCGTGGCATAACGAGAACTTACTTAAACAGGTACGTTTTTAATCCTGCCCTGAAGATTTGTAGAGAGACTGCCATAGGAATACTAGGCAAGTCTGTTCCTTATCAGCTTTACGTTTCATTGTGGAAATGGGTCCTCTCTCTCTCCAGCCATTCATCATAATTCCAAAATTAAAGCTGCAATGCCAAAAGGAGAAAAGCATACATTGAAGCAGTATGCTGACGATATCTTCCTAACACTTACTAGTGCAAAAGTGTTGATAAAGGACTGATGCAGATGATATATTCTTTCTCTTCCTTCCTGGGATGTAAAATTAATTGGCAACAATGTTAAGTCGTGCCTGTTTCTTGTATAACCAGAACATTGGACATGCATCATTATCTTTTTAAACAGCCAACAAGTGGCATGAAATATTTCTAATCATTTGGCTTAATCCAGGTCTTTACAATGTGGTTTCAGACACATTATCTAAATTACTTTAGATATGTAGCGTTTGATGGGTTTAAACTTGTCTGTTTGCAGTGAGATTCAGACAATAAAATGATAATCATCCCTAAACTGAATTATGTTTTTGCAGATTACCACTGTAGATTGAAATGTGTTGATGTCTTCGGTTTTGAGGGAAATCAAGACGTATGGGGACTATTCACCCATTAGATTGTATGGTTAAACATTCTAGAGTTCTAGCTTTACTGAATGTGGAACTAGTCCTTTCACATAGCATGTGACACAACCATGTTGTTCAGGGCCATTTTGTCTTAATGCAGAACACATTTCCTTGTCTCACCAACACCCAATGTTGACAGTATGAGTCAAAACAAAACTGTCCTGTTGTAACCTTATTCTAGCTTCTACCACTTACAGTTGGAAAAGGGTACAACTATAGGTTGCAAATTGCAGCACACAACTTCTCCTGACCCAAAAGGTTGTTGTTTTGGGCTTCTTGATAGGCATTCATTGCAATACTTGCAAAATGGGGACATAGGATCGGCATAGTCGCCACATGTTATGTATAGCTAATTGATACTTTGTACAACACCACTGTAAAAGCACTCTTGGAAACGAAGTGGGAAAATGAGCTGAATTTTGTCATACTCAGATAAGCAATTGAGTTATGTATTCATCGATATCAGAGAAGACCTGTAACCCGAAGTTACATTGGAATGGTTTAACAAGCTTGCATACATTGCCGCTTTTGAATGGCTGATTTGCCATTTGGTGGTTGCGGGGATATTTGGGATAATTGTATTACATAACAGCTTGTAAATATCCTTCTGATGACAAAGAAAATGCTCTTCCCAACTCCTGACACTCTATGAAAATGATAAATCCTGGAATAAATGTAGCATACATGAATAGGTCAAGTTAAGTGAGGTTCTTCTGTCTGGTTAGTTGTTTTAGTTGTTTAAGTGATGGATTCATACAACAAAAATCCAGTCGAATCAGTTAATAACAAACCTAAAATCCAAAACACTTTTTGCTCATACAATTCTTATGTACCACCATCGTATTTTTACTATCACTTATACTATAGATGTGTAGACTGTTTTCTATTCATAGAATATAAACATTATGTAATATGGCAAGTGATCTTCATGTTTGTCTTTTCAAAATATTCAGACAGCTATACCCTGAAGAATGTACCTTCTTAAATTGTCATTCTCCTTTTGAGAGACTACTACTGGCACCTGCAATGTACGATTGGTACCTGCATTTCTATTTGTATTCCTGTAAACGAGCATCGTCTCACTGCTATGGAAATGTTTTGATTGCTTGTTTTGTTCAAAGCCAAAACACTCATTGTCGTATTCCATGGTTGTAAAGATCACGTGTTTTTCACATTATTGGTTTATGGAATTTTGGGTACATTATGTAATAACGATGATTGCTACAATAAAAGAATGAATAGTACCTGTGAAATGAACTGAGATAAGTGCCAAATGGCATCTGTTGCGTGTGCTTGATGGGAACTGCAATGTATGATGAGGAGGCAATAACATAGCCATTATAAGTTAAAGGGCAAACTGAGAATATTTAACGTTTTGAAGGGTGACCAGAAGCCAATATTCTTAATGCAAGACAAAAGAGCATAGGTAACTATGCATGAATAATGAGGGTATAAGCATGGACGAAATATGGTTTGTTTGCTGTGTGAGGGAGATAAAACTTTGAAACCTAGAGAGCTCACCCTATACTATTGCACTGTTTAGTTCTTACAGAGTGGCCAATTGTTGCGTCACTCTGTAAGAAACATTCTCAATGTGGTCTTTATGTGTGGGGTTCTATAAAGTGACTAGTAAGGTAAAAGATAAGAAGCACAGGCAAACAGATAGACGTCACAACAGAGGAAGGATTAAAAACATTTTTATGAAACACAGAAGGCTGATATTGAATCTTTGAAACATTATATGGGAAAATTGTCCTGCAGAAGTGAAACTAAGGCCCTCTTTATGAGTGAGCCGGTCTGGTAAAAAGTGCCCAGTGACAACGGTTACCGGCACCTTTTCCTGGCCGGCATACTCTGAGTCTCCCAGTAGGGACAGAGAACTACCAGCAGTTCTGACCTGCCAGTATTTCAGGACCCTATGGCAGAAAAATCACTGAGGCACTGACACCGTTAATAACGCTGCCAGTGCTTCAGTGATCCCATCCCTGTGGAGTCACCACAGGAAACTTATTCCTCCACCACCTGTAATACCCCGGTAATACTGGGATATCAACCGGCAGAAACAGGAAGCAGAGGTTGCCGGTAGGCTGCTGGAAGTACCAGCGTCCTACCAGGAACCTTGTAGTGAGGGCTTTCCTGGGCTGGCAATAGAGGGTAGAGGAATGCAAACGGTGCAGGAAAAAAGGGACTGAACAGACTGGAAACACACTCAGGCAGGAGAGCTTTCTCCCACCCTGGAATTAACAGCAATGAGTTGAAAATCCAACTCTTCAATTGGAACCAAAATACATGCATGAAATAACACTATATGCTGATGGCAATTTATCATGGAACAAGGGTATTTTTAACAAGTCAAGGCAAACAAAATGCCGTCACGAAACCAGGACCCTGGTGAAACCTTAAACAGCATTCTATTATAATAAATGCAAACTGCAAACACTAAAAAACTGCTGCATGGATTACAAAGGAACACGCATGTAGCAAAATGTTTCTAGAAATTTTCCAGGAAACGTGTGAGGCTGGAGATATCCTCATCGACTAAAGAGCAGAAAGCAAAGTATGTGAAAACGACTTTCAGGCTGAAAAAAACCCCATCAAGTAACAGAAAACACCATAATGTACCCTTCTAGCTAGCTATGGTCCACACCTGGATTACAACTTTAGTCTTAGGGATCTCAAGACGTAGGCAACATTCTGACCAGAAGGATTTTTAGAGACAAGAAAACTAGACATTCTTTAAGATATTCAGTAGACTACTCTGAATTCATTCATGTAGAAGTAAACTGTCTATTTCTTTAAGTGTTGTATTCATTGTTTTAAAAAACAGAAATGCCACTACAGGTTTATATGAATCTAGTCAAGAAATTATTGAAATCAGAACAAACGTTCACCAGTTCATGTGAGTTGTATTTCCATCAGCAAATACATACAAGCACCTGGAGAATTTTGTAGATTACTATTTTGATGCATATCAACATTTCATAACTAACTGGCATAAAATAAATGTTCCAAGATCGGAAAATACATTTAGAAGTATTCTAATGGTGCTCGTGATTCTACATAAATCTGAACAATCTAGATCAATAAGTATTGCGTGTTTTTCTATCATCCCTGTCGAGCCTCTGCCTCCCACTGTTACAGTTCATTATCAAAAGCATAAGAATCTTAGTCACTTACTCCCTTTGCACAACATATATCAATGCCCATGATATAATCAGATACCTAGACTATTCATATGTATCTACAGCCAGCAGTGTCTACTAAGCTGTTGCTGACAAGCTCTCAGTCGTCATTCATCAATAGCCAGGATTAGTCCTTCGTAAAGTTGGATACATTGACTCTGATTTTTTAAGAGTTGCAATTCCAAAAGTTGAAACAACACCTACATATTGGTGGGTACTTGGGTGGAATTAAGGAATCTATCAAACCCAACTAGCCACAGTTAGACACAGTATTTATTTTAGATCTATCAGGTGTTCTATGGGTACTTGAAACATGGAAAAAAGTCTTCTCACTCTTGCAGGATGCATGCATTTTCATGTTCACTTTTAATACTAAATCTGCACTGGGGGTCTCTGCCATGTTTTGAAGAGAGATTTCGGAATCTTCTGTTATACTGATGATGTTCTCAGCCAAAGGGTATTTGTACTGATCACCTTCTGTGGTCCTTCATGGTCTCTTGATGGTGTTATTCCTTACATATTGCATAGCCAATGATATTTCCAATCACATAACTTCTCAACATTCGTGAATGAATCACACAGAACATTTGCTATTATTTTGGTTAATCTGCTGTTATTGTAAACCACTTAGCTTTTACAGAATTAAAACCAGCTTGGTCCTGGTTATTCAAAGATGAGAGGATCATGTTGTTTTCTTTGCACGGGAGAACATTTTGGCACCTGTATTTAGTAAACTGATAATCTGGTTGACAACCATTCTTTGGGGACCTTGGTTTAGAAATCAATCTTTGCTTAGATATAATAATTGTTTTTGTTGTTACTGTAATTGAAATTGAGAAGTAAATGTAAAGGTTGTATGTCTGTGAGACTCTCTCCGTAAACTATTGTACAAAAAACATAATTATTGGCCATATCATTAAGACTAATTTAAGTTATTGGTAAAATGCAACATTGTATATGAAGGGACACTGCCTTTAATGGGGTGAAATCTTTCCCTACGTTTCCACTCTCCTCAGTCTCTTCACCAAATATGGTGTACAGTAGCTTAATCATAACCAAAGAATATTTTTTTCACTTCCTAGCATTAATCCACAAACCTTTTCAAAACGTGTGAGGTTACAGGGTAATTCCTATCCACCCCTTAACTTAATCATTCCTTTAACAAACCAACAAAAAATGATGAAACACGGTATAACCATCAAAGAACATTTCAAACTTGACAAAAAAGGCTCACTCGCCCCTTCTGCTACAAATAATAATAGACTGTCATTTACACAGTGCTTCAATATGAAGTGGTGCTGCCTCTACACATTGGCCTGCTCAGCCACCTGCCAGCGCACAATTGAACCAACCACTGTCTACCACGTCGCCTGACATCCGAGCACGAGCAATCTACATTCATCACGTAAGACCGATTAATAGACTGTCCGTCGTAACGCTTGCAAATACACACTTTACGCTGTCTCATATGTCTAAATGCGCATCTCCCATACTATTCAGACCTGGCACAAGGTCTTCAGCATACCACAGGCAAACCAATCTTTACCACTATTCTAGTACACAGATCTCACTTTAACCCGGACCTATACTATTGCATAGACTATGTTAACCGACCATCCCTGAGTACCGGGAGCGACGCAAAACCCATCCTCCATCTACGGCCAACAAACCACACCGTACAGCCACACCATCAATTTACCTATGTACTTGTGTTTAGTCCTGTTGAACACTTACCAATGCCATTTGATTGTGATTGAGATTAAGGGGGTGATTCATGGATTATTTGCGCCGAAGAAAACGGGATTTGTGCGCCATTCTGCCCGCAAATCCCCATTTGTTAAACAGGCGCAAATAATCCATGAATTACCCTCTAAATCTGTACCACATTCAATCTGTAGCAAAAAGCGAATGTACTTGTCCATTGCATGATAACCTACAGCTATAACAAGATTATACCTGTATATAATTCCTTGCTTAACTTGCAGTAACAATCGAATGTACCCTATCATTGCATGATCGTCCACAGCCACATATCTGTTTTGCAATTCTGCTATACAATAGTTTTAACTTACAATTGCAACATATGTATGAACTGTTCTGCTAGCATACATGGGCACATTAGCTGCTTTATGCCATACTATGCATATTAGGACAATAAGTTATTATTACATCATCCTTTCCTAGCCATCGCCTCACAGGTTATCTCACCTGTACCGCCAACTACCTCTAGGAAATGTTGCCTTATACCTCACTCCTTAGGACTGTAACATTAGCCTTGTTTATTAACTTTTACATGGAGCTCCTACCATATCACACTATATCTATGATTCAGCCATGTACAGCAGGCGCATACATACATCTCACCAATGGACTAGCCCACCTCCAGTGCGGTAGGCATCACCCAATTCCCTGCCCAATGCCATTCCTCAATAAAGTTGCACCCTTCCATCTACAGACACATCAAACTCCCACATCTATCATGAAGGCCTATATTAATGCTGACCACCCTAAAACTGACACCTCCAATACCTTATTACCCACAAGCGGCCACAAACAGTCCTTCTTTTCCAGAACTGAACCTACCTGTTCTAATACACCTTCAGCTACAACCCTTACTAACTTGACTCCATTGAGTACCTGGCCCTCACAACCGATCACTGGCCTATTGAGAAGGAACCGCTTATCCTCTCGCGAAATGCATAAGAAATACAAGAATTTCATATCCACGAAGGACCCCTTGGCCCACCATCACCCTTATACTAGACACAAACATAATAATCATCCTAATACAGTCATCTCTCCTGCCCCTACCATCCAAAGCCCTCCTACCTACCACAGGCCTACAGAGAAGATAAGACTATCCTCTCGCCTACACAAGACCTCACTGAATAAACCCTACTTGCAAGATGCCCACCAATCGCTGGCTAACCCCGCCCTGGCCAACTACCTGAGGTTAATATAACTAATGGCCCCAGCCATATCAATATTACTGCCACTGAGCCAAATAGCCTACACACAGTTTCACTAAAAGGAGCCCTCACTAATGCTAGATGCATAACAGCAGACTCTCTGGACGTCGCAGACACCTTAAAAGTGAATGACCTAGATTTCCTAGCAGTAACGGAAACCTGGCTCCACTTAGCTTCCGGCCCCCTCCTATCCCTAGCTATCCCAGAAGGATATACCATCTACAGGAAAGATAGTGACTGCAAGAGGAGGAGGAGTTGCACTACTAGCTAAAGAAGCCTTAGACATCAGAATAGCCCCCGAAATACCTTTCACATCTGGCGAAGCTATGACAGTAAAAATCTTACTTACACCAGTATGCACACTTACTATCCACATCATCTACAGACCCCTGGGGCATTTTCTACCTTTGAAGATGATATCACAACACTTGTAGCCCATAACCTGAAACCACAGTCTAAAGCTATCATCATGGGCGACTTCAATTTAGGATTGTACGATCCCGCAGATCTAAATGCTAATCTCTTAGTGAACACATTAGAAGCTTGGGAAAAGAATAAAATCAGCTGACGGACAGTGATGGCACCCCAAATGTAAGATATGAGTAAGATTCAAGTTAGCACAAGCAGAGATGCAGCAACATGAGGATGCCACAGAGGCTGACCTGGGCTTGAGACAAACTGAAAAAAAGAGCTCTCTTGTAGCACTTCTCTGTGTCATAAAAGAATAACGAGCTATTGTTCGGTTAGAGATCTTATAAGGATTTTATTCTTTAGAAATACAAACAAATTTAGATCAGAATCTTGGTTAGAGTACTTAGCATGAACAAACGAAACAGAGATAATGTTGCCTGGTTTTCTAAAAAATGAAAATGTTGTTTTGCTAAGTTATATTCACTTAGTCTTGATGAGCAATAATTGTTCTTATTGTCCTTGTTGACTTTTAATAAAGAAATAAGTCCTTAGTTGTTGTTAAAGGTACGTTGGGGAGCAGTAGGCTCTATGTTAGAAGAAAGTCCTTTTAAGAGCATCCTCTGGTAGAAAATATATCCTTAATGGTTGTTAAAGTTGCTTTGGGGAGCAGTAGGCTCTATGTTAGAAGAGAGTCCTTTTAAGAGCATCCTCTGGTAGAAAATATATCCTTAATGGTTGTTAAAGTTGCTTTGGGGAGCAGTAGGCTCTGTGTTTAGAGAGAGTCCTTTTGAGTGCAGTGCACAGGATGCGTTTGAAATCCTCAGAGCAATGTGATTGAAATCCTCTGGTAAAGGGTGTATCCTTGATTATTGTTTGAGTTGTTTCGGGGAGCAATTGGTTCTGTGTTTAAAGAGAGTCATTTTTAGAATGGTTTGAAAAGTGCGTTTGTAATCTTCTTGAGATCAATTTGAGAAGTGTGTTTGTAATACTCAATCCTCATTTGAAAAGTGCATTTGTAATCCTCAATCCTCGACACGCGTTTCCCCACCGTGTGGTTGTGGTAGTTCTTCAGGAGGAAATGTGTTGAGATAAACTGTTCAAAGCATGGTTTACTCAAGATTTTGAGTTGCCATTGTGAATATTGATTATGGATTCTGAGAGGAAGAAAGAAAGTTTGACAAAAAACTTAGTGCAAGACATAATACTTGGAACATTTTTTGAAATATCTTGTTTAAGAGGTGAAAATATTAGTTGCGGGAAAGACAGATTGGTACTTACAGGTTTAAGGCATCATTATTGATTTAAAATGTTCAAATGGTTCAGGAACATTTTCACATTGGTGCGGTCCAAATATTTTTCCAAGGGTCGTTGTCTGTAAGGGAGTGATTGAGTGGTGTATTACCAGATATATAATGCCATTTCTAAATACACATAGAATAAGTGTCTCTAGAGTCGAATGTTAGGGAAGTGGCTCTAAACGAAAGGTCAAAATGAGCAAAATGTATTTGGTTCGTATTGAAAGGTTTAAGTATTGGAAAAATAACAAGATGTCAGGAAAGCAGCAACAAGAAGGAGCACCTAGTTAAGGGAGCATTACTTGCCAATATGGTAGTTGCTAAGTAAAAATAGGGAGGCTTGATGGAGCAGCAATGAAATGAGACGGCATAGTGTGGAAGCAAACTTACCAGTTTGGTCTTTGATTTGATATTTCTCGTTCGTAGTGATCGGACGTCCGTGATGCTGTATGCATCACTAGAGCTGTATTTATGGCACGACGCGGTGATTAGACGTACGCGTAATGATGTCATGCGTCATCGCGTCGATGCGCGATGTCGTCATGGCGTCATAGCTTGATCGCAGTCCGCCATCTTGTAACAATAAGGTTCGTAGAATATGATGGACATGGAACATATATTTATTTAGAAGAGAGGCGGCCTTTGTGGAGGAGCGCTACAAGAGGGCTCTTTTTTTCAACACATTAGAAGCTCAAAGATTCACACAAATAATTATAACATCAACGCACGATAAAGGGCGTACCCTGGACTGGATAGCGGATACTAATTGTTCTACTATCATCCAGTCAAATACCCCCTCACCATGGTATGATCACAATATTATCTCATTCACAACCACTATCATCACTAAAGACCAAAAAAACACCAGGCCATCATGATGACCCACTCTAGAAATCTGAAAAATATTAACCGAGACAATCTGCTACCTTTACACAAGACTCAAACTGTAACCCGTCAACTCTGGTCAGTCAATACAATAAAACCATGACAGCAGCTATAGAGGAACTCGCCCCACTTAAAAGTAAAAAGTCTAAACCACCGGCACACATCAATCCCTGGTTCACCCCTGAACTCAAAGCCCTGCGGGCTCAAAAAAGATCAGCCGAAAACAAATGGACCAAAGCGCCATCTCAAGAAAATAAAACTATGCTCAAAGCCATAGCTAAGAACTACAAACTTGAAACCATCAAATCTAAAAGTGAAGTCTACAATCACAGAATTCTAAATGCCCAATCTAACACTAGAGAGCTATTCACAATTCTCAGGGAATTGGAATCCCGAGCAGCCATGACCGATCACACGATCAAAGATGCACAATGGTGTTCCAACATCCGGAATGCCTTTGCAGATAAAATCTGTCTCCTACAATCCAGAAGGGAACAAAACAAGTCCAAACTTAATCTTAACCTAACCTTAACATCCCCAGACCTTCCGAGAGACACCCCAAAGATTATTACATTCTCCTTCAATCCACTCACTTTGTCAGATACCATAAACATCATTAAAAGTCTAAAACCTTCCAGATGTAAAGGGGACACATGTCCTGCAACTCTGGTGAAAGATTGTGCGATGGAATTAGCACCATTTGTCACTAACCTCATTAATAATTCATTTGCCACTAACACAGTCCCTAATGATCTAAAAACAGCCTTGGTTCTACCCTTGCTCAAAAAACCATCCTTAGACCCTAATATTCCAACCAGTTATCGACATATCACAACTGTCCCCTTCCTACTTAAAATACTAGATCGTGCAGCCTACCTGCAAATCCAAAAATACCTCGAGGACAATCACCTCTTAGGCTCAAGACAATCCGGCTTCAGACCAGGTCACGGTACAGAAACGGCCCTACTGGACCTGAAGATGCAAATGATCACTAAAAGGACAAGGGTGAATTGTGCATCCTCCTATTACTAGATCTATCCGCTGCGTTTGATTTAGTAAACCATGACATCCTAAGCCATCGCCTGGACACTGCAGCCCAATTTTCAGCTGACTCTGTTAATTGGATCAGGTCATTCTTATCTAACCGGACCATGAGAGCCTTCTCAAAATCCTCAGCAGTCCAGCCAGTCCTAGTTAACCTGTGGAGTTCCACAAGGATCATGTATTTCACCCACCCTCTATAATGCGTTTACTAAACTACTATTCGACAAACTTGATAATATGGGTGTCTCATATACTAAATTATGTTGACGACACCCAGATTCTCATACCAATTACCGAATGCTACGACAATGACTCCAAAAACCTAAATGAAATATACTGAGCTATTCAAGCTTGGATGGCAAGTAATGAACTATGTCTTAATGACAATAAGACGGAGTTCATCATAATTGGCAACAAAATGAAACCTAATAACCTCTCTCAACTTTACAAATCGTTCATCATCAATGGTAACACCATCCCAGTAGAGAGTGAAATAAAAACTCTTTGAGTCTATATTGACCCTGAGCTTACATTAAACAGACACATCAATGCTGTGGTGTCATCAGCCACGTACACAGCCAAATTAATAAGATTTAGCCGCCCCTTTCTTACTCTGGAATATTTCACCACATTGGCCAGAGCTATGATATTGTCCAGGATTGATTATTGCAACTCTCTCTTTGCTGGAACAAGCACTAGAAATATTAAAAAATTACAAATAGTGCAAAACAATGCCATAAGAGCCACCCTAAATGTCCCAAGACATGACCACATCTCTGCCGCTAGCAGAAACATTCACTGGCTTCCCGTCCAAGACAGAATCAATTACAAAATTCTCATGATGACAAACAAATGTATTGCGAAGAAGGCACCTAAATATCTCAGTGACCTCATCTGTAAAGTTAGCTACAGTAGACCAACCCTAACTGCATTCACTAACATGCTTTCCACACCTTCAACAATAACCTACCGTAATCATGTACCTACCACAATGTAGACTTCCAACAACCTTGACTAAAACTAAATTGTAATATCCTGGGTATTGAATGTCAACGATTTGTGTAACGAATGCCATGTATGTATTGTCAACTGTAATACTAAGTAGTGTATTAAGTATGTTCAAGCATTGCAAACCTGTAACCGTATTCTTATGTCTCACTGAAAAGTTCCTTGCTAGCACCTAGATGCCTTTGGGCTGCGTGCGCTGTACAAATGAATAAATAAATAAATAAATAAATGAATAAATAAATAAATAACTCAATTGTTTGTGCGATTATTATTACCCAGTTGAATTTGGTACTCTATCAGTCTTGGAAGAATGAAAAACATTGAAGGGATATGAACCTGCAACCTGAAGATCACACATAAAGCACAGCAGCAAGTGCTTAACCTGCTGAGGCATCTTACAGGCAAAGCTGTACCTCTTTAATATGACTAATTGATACTGTACACCATCAAATTTCTGCTCCTAGGCTTTCCTCTCTCTGCATTCGCATTGTCATGTCTCACTTGCTTTCTTCAAAATCATCAGTACATTTCCTCAGGTTCACAATTTGCATTCTTGACAGAGGAGTCAATTGGTTTCAATCCTCTTCTGAGAGGCCCTTAAATATGTTCTTATTACTCTTCTCATGGATGGTAACAAGTATTGACACATTCAATAAGAGACATATTCTGGGGTGGCTAATTATGCTTCCATGGATATGCCTTTAAAGGTCACTAACATAATCACAATCTTTATTTTTTAATGTTTATTATTTAGTGCAATTAGGCTGCATTAAGCATCCTTTTACACTACCTTTAAAACACAATACAAAACTCGCATAAACACATACAATACAGTATTACAATATATAAAAACAATTCTTTCTTTCTAAAATAAAAAAAAACATACTTTCCTAAAACGACATGTTTCTTACTAAAATCAAATCAACCATATCACTTAAAAATTGTGTATACCAGATTTATCTTTAACCAAACATGAAATGCAGCTGCAATAGTCACATAGGACTCTGCACAAACACAAAACAGGGCGCTCCAAAACTGATCAGCACCATAATTGGCACATTTTGCATATCCCCGTTCATACAGTTTGGAGTGAGCCGGACAATTGATCAGCACATGACGTGCACAGGCGACATTTGCGCTCCTTTCTCGGGATCCCCCTCCAAACTCCTGTATTGGAAAAAGCCGGGAGCAAATCCAACCGCACCTGCAGAAGAAAGCGTATCAGTGCCAGAAGTCAGAGCGCAACCAGGTACCTCCACGGTGAGTCCACAAATAGCGCCAGATATCTGCATATCTGCGCATCTCTGACATTCTACCCAGGGAGGATATCCGATCCAACAATCTCGACTTACATACCCAAAAGCGCCAAATATAAAGGGACATCCTAAGCCCCTGGACAGAAAAGATTAATATCCTGACAATTACTTTCCACCAGGGATTCTAAGTCTCTAAAACATATACTAATGGTTAGGCGATTGCTATGTGCCTGTGTGCTATATATGAGAGAGTCAGTTGCTTTCCAATTGTATCTTAAGTCCACTCACAATTTAGAAGCAGCTATTTTTCACAGTGACATAAGTGATTGAAGCCATAGCTCAAGCCTCAGAGCCTCAACAGGCACAGCACTAGGTAAATTCTACAACGATCAGAGGATTATTGCCTCCAGCTTCGGTAACCAATGAACTGCCTTGTCAGGAAAAACTTGCAAGCCGTACAAAATACTCGGTATGATGGACATCCTATATGCAATACACATCGCCTCAATGGACTTACCTACATTTTGAGAAATAACCTTTCTTATCGCCAACCATTTACACCAAGACCTGGTCACAACATTTTCCTCTAAGAGGGCAAAAGGAGGATGTTGCCTGTATAAGGGTGCCGAGATACTTGTACACTGGGACTTGTTTGAGACGTTCCTGGTTCAACACCCAGGTAAAAGAACTACTTCCATAGGCCTTCCTACCGCAGGTCATAATTTTTGTCAGGCCGTTTGTTTTGGAATAATTTTGCAATGTGATCAAGGACGGCTGCATTCCGTTTGCTGTCGTATCCATAATTACTGTATCATCGGCATAAATTAGGCATACTGTTTTAAATTTGCCATATAAAGGAGGAAAGTTAGTTGCAGCCTTTAAAGCCAGGTCAAAATCAGACACATAGCGGTTATAGAGCAGGAGTGCCAAAGCTTATCACGTTTGTGGGAAAATGTCCTGATGTGTATTACAGTACAGCACCATATACAAGCCATGCTGACCGAAACACTAGCCAATCTCCCTAAAAGGTTACACATATACCTGATATTTATTGTCATAACACCTCTGCATGTAATAAAATACAAACAATGAACATTATTATGAATGGCTTGTAAGCATTAATAGGCTAGCATAACCACACACTACTTGAAAAACATTGATGTGGAGAACCGGACATACTTCCTGGATGTAAAGATAAATGTAATCTATGTCTACCATGGCCTTACATAAACAAGTATGAAACATGTGTTAAGCAAAATATTTGCACGTTTGATGCTCATTCTAATTGTGGGCAAGCACCTTAGCAGGAAGGATGGTCAAGTCAACTAAGCTCTTAAATGGCGAAGGTTTAAAAAAAAGAGCATTATAGTCGTATTATGTACCTTCTCCACTGTCATCCCTCTATATTCCAGCGAGAGCAATACGCGTTCTATGGATGAGAGCGTTGTGATAAGGTCCCTTCCCCTCTCAAGTTGTTTCTAATGTATGTTTCACAATGCCTATATTAACTCTTATAAAACTCGATAGAAGTTTTTGGGGGAAGAATCATCTATTAATTCGATCCATCCATCAGTTTAATCATACAGTACAATCATTTGCCAGGGATAGTGAACTCTGTGGCAGATTTTATTATTCGTCTCCTCACATAAAATAATTTAATAGAAGTACACGTTGCGTCGTAAATGTGTCTGCTCTCGTTTTTAAGGGAAATTCCATAATTTTCTTCAGAATGCTTGCACGTCATGTTTTCTTTCTTTAGAATGCCTGCATTACATTAGTGTACTTCAGAGAAAGATTCCTGGTTGCTAGGGAGATTAAAGCATTTAGCCATACCATGGTAGGGAGGAAATTAGTTGTACGCCCACTCCTTTCTAATCTTCCCGCGTAGTACATGATTGTAGGGCAATTATTGATAATGCAGCCACGTGGATTTGTACCTTTGTCCATTCTGTCAAAGTGTTTAGACTATTTACTGTATTGTAGACAGCATAAACAAAAAAATGAAACTTTGCAAAAATGACTAGCGCGGAGAAACCTAGCCACCATTATGCACTTTGAGATAGTTTTATAATGGAAGGACAGGCACTATACTGGTACTCTGGGTGCTTTTCCGTGGTCCAGGTCTGATTTGTGCATTCATTGTTACCATATGTGTATCTTGTTTTAAGGCTACTGCAAAATAGTCCCATTGTCCCTATCATTGCCACATACTTTTGAGGTTGGAATATGTCATGATTTCGCCAAAGATTAGCCAATAAGCATATCCCGGAAAGAAAATGTTGCATACAATTATATAACAAGAAATGGTATTGCCGCCCATAGTATCACACCTCCAAGGCTTGCATTTCGGTTTCTGGTGGGTGATAGGTTTTTAGAGATACAAGCAACTGAGGTTGCAAAAACCTTGAAGAGACAGTGATTTCGTTTTTACATTTCGCAGGAAAGCAAGTTACACTTACTGGCCCTCATTACGACCCTGGCGGAAAGTGACTGACCTGACCGCCATAGCGTAAATAGCGTTTCCGCCATCGCACGACGGAGCAAAGTGCGGCCAATTCCGACCCATCGGGCACGAGCACTACGCCATGGCGGAAGTGCAAAGTCCGCGATGGCGGAAATGTCCCCAAAACGCCCCTCACCGCTGTCGTACGGCGCCCTAGGTGCAATTCCGCCACCCATCTTAGCGGTCACCGTAATGAGCGGCAACCGGAAAGTACGGTGACCGTAAACATACGGAAACGGAAGTAAAAACATGGGCCCGGAATGGGAAACAGCACGCCGTACACCTATAAAATCAGAATTCCCACACAACCATTAAAAATACTACCCTGAGACACATCCCAACCCGTCATCCACCCCAGTGAAAGCAATAGAAATGGGAAAAGTAGCGAAAAAAGCGTGCGACCGCAAGCGGCAGGTCCACTTCTCCCGTGAGGAACTCACCGTGCTTACAGAGACCCTCCAGGAGAATGCTGTCGTCGTCTTCTCCACGCAAATGACCAGGACGGCACTTGCGAACAAGAAGGCCATATGGGCCCTGGTGGCACAGCGGGTAAGTGCGGTGGGGACCGCACGCCGCAACCCACAGCAATGCAGAAAGCGATGGGACGACCTGCGGATATGCGTACGGAGCATACTATCCGCCAATCGCAACATTGCCACAGCTACCGGGGGAGGATCCGAATCACCCATCAAGTTGACCCCCTGGGAAGAAATCTGTGCCTCCACCATTGGAATGGAGAGTATAGAGGGAGTCGGAGGGATGGAGAAAGGAGTGCAGACATCCGAAGAATCCGGTAGGTGGGCCAACTAATACAATGCCAAATCCACAATGTCCAATCATGTGAAGTACCATGTGTCCACATAGTGCAACAGTAACACATGTCCAGGAGAACGTCCACATACATTGGCCTGACAGCGCACTTTAAAACTTACATTAAATACATAAATAATTAAAAACCCTAAAAACACCCTCTACACGTGCAGCAGGCACACCCTAACTGCAGGCTGCAAAACAACTGCATCCTCAATCCACACAAAAATGAAACCACCTCCAAGGCCCCGACCCAAATCACCCTCAGGTACCACCCCAATGCATGTGATACATTGCCATTCCAATTTCAACAGACCCATTAATAACGCTCGCCCTCCTTTACTCCACCACAGGGTCCGATTCAAACGACGAGCTCCAGGACACCCCTACCAGCACACCTGTAAAGAGGGCCAAGACCAACGGCCAAAGACCCTCCACCTCAGCTGCACGCATCAAGACACGGCAGCAGCACAAATCAAGTGGCAGCACACAGGAGGGAACATCAACAGGCACCCCAGCAGCCAGCATGCCCACAACAGCACCACCACAGGTCCCCCCAATGGATGCCACAGAAGGCACTGCCTCTGGTGGCAGCAGCACCATAGGTGACACTCCATTAATGGCAGCATGCTCCGACACAGAAGACGGGGATGTCGAAGTAAGATCCATCCATGACCTGTCTCAATCCCCCTGTTTGTTTCATCCCGTACACCATGAGGATACCACGCAGGGGCACCCACAAGACGACGACTGGCCATCCCCCACAAGCCCTGTGGCAAGGCAACATGAGGTGACCAGCCCCTCTGTGACACCACCGCAAATGGCCATGGCACAGCAGAGGCAACAGTCCCTCGACCAGGTGATCGTGCAACAGCAGCAACTGGCCACGCTCCTCAAGGACCATGCTGATGAATGTGGGGGTACTAAGGCAGCCATAGAAACAGCAACTGAGACGCTTAGGGCAGAAATGGAGAGAAGCACCGAGAGCCTGAGAGTACAAATGGAGAGAAGCACCGAGAGCCTGAGGGGGGAACTGCATGCGACGTCCAAAGACGTATGTGCTGAACTTGCCGCTGTGCGCCGTGTGCTCACTGAGCTCTCACAAACCCTTAGGGACATGCATGGACGTGAGCAGGCAGAGACATCATCCGTTGCAAGTTCCGTCCAGGGCAGCCCCCAACGTAGATCTGGGAGGAACCTGCGCTCCACAGGCAGGGGTGCCCCTGATACCCGGAGAGGGGGCTTGCAATAGCGTCTGCCCACTGACAATGAGCATCTTTGGACACTGGTGTTCGGGGGGGAGGTAGGAGGGTGGAGGGGGGGTGTTGGGCTCACTTGGGTGGCGGGTCGATGGGGTGTGTAACATAATTTCACATATGCTATAAACATTGCACAATCATCCAATGAGATGTGTGGACATTGATCTTTGTGTACGAGGCCTTTATAGGCGTACAGTCCATATTGTGCATGTTCCAGACACACAAAGTGCCACAAGTCCCGTGTCCATGTATAAGCCACCAGGCGTGAGTGCTAGAAGCATGAATCTATGAGAATCTGACGAATGTCACGGCCCTCCTGTGCCTCGCGGACTCCTTGAGGTGCTGCCACATCCCCACCCTCATCATGACCATCTTCAGGTGCTTGCAGTTCTGCGTCAGGGGGCATGGGCACATTTCTACGTACGCACATGTTGTGTAGCATGACACATGCCATGACCATCTTTGCCACCTTCACATGGCGGTACAGGAGTGCCCCGCCAGACCTGCTGAGGCAGCGGAAACGAGTCTTCAGTAGGCCGAATGCCTGTTCTATGACTACACGGGTACGTGAGTGGGCATGGTTGTAGTCCTCCTCATGCTGGTTCTGTGGGTTCCGGAGTGGTGTAACGCACAGTCGAATATGCAGTCAGTCAATGGCCCTCATTACGACCCTGGCGGAAATCGAAAAAC
Organism: Ambystoma mexicanum; assembly: GCF_040938575.1. Taxonomy (NCBI): domain Eukaryota; kingdom Metazoa; phylum Chordata; class Amphibia; order Caudata; family Ambystomatidae; genus Ambystoma; species Ambystoma mexicanum. Next base: position 786,644,990 of record NC_090928.1, on the reverse strand, counting down.
GATGGCGGAAATGCAATACCTGCGGGCGTCTCCTCGCCGCTAGCTGAAAACCGAAAGCGCTGTCCTTCGAATTCCACATTTGCAACATCACGTCGAAAAGGCATCTGTGACCGCTTGAAATCACAAAAGGTGGCAAAGATGGTCATGGCATGTGTCATGCTACACAACATGTGCGTACGTAGAAATGTGCCCATGCCCCCTGACGCAGAACTGCAAGCACCTGAAGATGGTCATGATGAGGGTGGGGATGTGGAAGCACCTCAAGGAGTCCGCGAGGCACAGGAGGGCCGTGACATTCGTCAGATTCTCATAGATTCATGCTTCTAGCACTCACGCCTGGTGGCTGATACATGGACACGGGACTTGTGGCACTGTGTGTGTCTGGAACATGCACAATATGGACTGTACGCCTATAAAGGCCTCGTACACAAAGATCAATGTCCACACATCTCATTGGATGATTGTGCAATGTTTATAGCATATGTGAAATTATGTTACACACCCCATCGACCCGCCACCCAAGTGAGCCCAACACCCCCCTCCACCCTCCTACCTCCCCCCCGAACACCAGTGTCCAAAGATGCTCATTGTCAGTGGGCAGACGCTATTGCAAGCCCCCTCTCCGGGTATCAGGGGCACCCCTGCCTGTGGAGCGCAGGTTCCTCCCAGATCTACGTTGGGGGCTGCCCTGGACGGAACTTGCAACGGATGATGTCTCTGCCTGCTCACGTCCATGCATGTCCCTAAGGGTTTATGAGAGCTCAGTGAGCACACGGCGCACAGCGGCAAGTTCAGCACATACGTCTTTGGACGTCGCATGCAGTTCCCCCCTCAGGCTCTCGGTGCTTCTCTCCATTTGTACTCTCAGGCTCTCGGTGCTTCTCTCCATTTCTGCCCTAAGCGGCTCAGTTGCTGTTTCTATGGCTGCCTTAGTACCCCCACATTCATCAGCATGGTCCTTGAGGAGCGTGGCCAGTTGCTGCTGTTGCACGATCACCTGGTCGAGGGACTGTTGCCTCTGCTGTGCCATGGCCATTTGCGGTGGTGTCACACGGGGCTGGTCACCTCATGTTGCCTTGCCACAGGGCTTGTGGGGGATGGCCAGTCGTCGTCTTGTGGGTGCCCCTGCGTGGTATCCTCATGGTGTACGGGATGAAACAAACAGGGGGATTGAGACAGGTCATGGATGGATCTTACTTCGACATCCCCGTCTTCTGTGTCGGAACATGCTGCCATTAATGGAGTGTCACCTATGGTGCTGCTGCCACCAGAGGCAGTGCCTTCTGTGGCATCCATTGGGAGGACCTGTGGTGGTGCTGTTGTGGGCATGCTGGCTGCTGGGGTGCCTGTTGATGTTCCCTCCTGTGTGCTGCCACTTGATTTGTGCTGCTGCCGTGTCTTGATGCGTGCAGCTGAGGTGGAGGGTCTTTGGCCGTTGGTCTTGGCCCTCTTTGCAGGTGTGCTGGTAGGGGTGCCCTGGAGCTCGTCGTTTGAATCGGACCCTGTGGTGGAGTAAAGGAGGGCAAGCGTTATTAATGGGTCTGTTGAAATTGGAATGGCAATGTATCACATGCATTGGGGTGGTACCTGAGGGTGATTTGGGTCGGGGCCTTGGAGGTGGTTTCATTTTTGTGTGGATTGAGGATGCAGTTGGTTTGCAGCCTGCAGTTAGGGTGTGCCTGCTGCACGTGTAGAGGGTGTTTTTAGGGTTTTTAATTATTTATGTATTTAATGTGAGTTTTAAAGTGCGCTGTCAGGCCAATGTATGTGGACGTTCTCCTGGACATGTGTTACTGTTGCACTATGTGGACACATGGTACTTCACATGATTGGACATTGTGGATTTGGCATTGTATTAGTTGGCCCACCTACCGGATTCTTCGGATGTCTGCACTCCTTTCTCCATCCCTCCGACTCCCTCTATACTCTCCATTCCAATGGTGGAGGCACAGATTTCTTCCCAGGGGGTCAACTTGATGGGTGATTCCGATCCTCCCCCGGTAGCTGTGGCAATGTTGCGATTGGCGGATAGTATGCTCCGTACGCGTATCCGCAGGTCGTCCCATCGCTTTCTGCATTGCTGTGGGTTGCGGGGTGCGGTCCCCACCGCACTTACCCGCTGTGCCACCAGGGCCCATATGGCCTTCTTGTTCGCAAGTGCCGTCCTGGTCATTTGCGTGGAGAAGACGACGGCAGCATTCTCCTGGAGGGTCTCTGTAAGCACGGTGAGTTCCTCACGGGAGAAGTGGACCTGCCGCTTGCGGTCGCATGCTTTTTTCGCTACTTTTCCCATTTCTATTGCTTTCACTGGGGTGGATGACGGGTTGGGATGTGTCTCAGGGTAGTATTTTTAATGGTTGTGTGGGAATTCTGATTTTATAGGTGTACGGCGTGCTGTTTCCCGTTCCGGGCCCATGTTTTTACTTCCGTTTCCGTATGTTTACGGTCACCGTACTTTCCGGTTGCCGCTCATTACGGTGACCGCTAAGATGGGTGGCGGAATTGCACCTAGGGCGCCGGACGACAGCGGTGAGGGGCGTTTTGGGGACATTTCCGCCATCGCGGACTTTGCACTTCCGCCATGGCGTAGTGCTCGTGCCCGATGGGTCGGAATTGGCCGCACTTTGCTCCGTCGTGCGATGGCGGAAACGCTATTTACGCTATCGCGGTCAGGTCAGTCACTTTCCGCCAGGGTCGTAATGAGGGCCAATGTATTGACCATTTGTGACAAAATCTGATATTGGCCAGTAGAAGTATGAGGGAGAGCAAAGGCTGTCTTGCACTATACTTGAACTTGTACCACAACCTGACTCACTGCCTTTGTAGCCATCATAAGGGTTAAACCAGTAGATCATGAATTTCATTCCTTCTTAACGTCGATTTTGGTTGCGTAACGACTTATCTGGAGTGCCATCTTACAGAGGCATCCGACAGTTCCAAATCCTAATCCTTGACCCCATCCTACCCTGTGGGGTTCTTATTAGGGCTGGATTTGCAGGCCTCTCAAGGGGTGTCCCACGAGGGCTGACATTGGGTAGATTGGACTTGAGTCCCAAAAGATGGCAGAGACACTGGGCCTCATTCCGAGTACGGCGATAACCAATGGCGCTATTAACGCCTTGGTTGACGCCGTACCCGGACCGGCAGCGCCTTGGTGGATGGCGGAATTACCGCCCCAACCCAAGGTTGGCGGGGCGGTAATTCCCCATTCACCAAGGCTCTTCCCCATTCCCAAATGAGCCCCCATAGGGCTCAATGGGAATGGGGAAGATGCAAATAACGGTGACCGTTCATTACGGTCACCGTTATTGGCTTGGAGGCCCCTTTGCGCCCTCGACTTTAACACCTGCTCAAAGCAGGCGTTAAGGGCGAGGGCGCAAAGGGAACTCGGAGTATGGCGGTAAGGGATCACCGCCACCGGTCTCGTTACCGGTGGCCGCTATCCCTTAACGCCATACTCGGAATGAGGCCCACTGTGTTTGGAGTGCGTCTTTCCTTCGAGCTCCCAAAGTGACCTGCAACAAGAATGCAGGGAGGTGGAATATATCATTCTAAACTCCCCACTCTGCTTACTGAATCAGCCCCCAAGGGACAAGTGTAAACGGAGATGTAAGTGACAGTGCCTGGAGCCAATCATGCCATGCCCTTTCTGCTGTGACCAAAACTATCCAATACCCTCCAATAACTACCTTGTTGTTCTCCATCCCATGATCTGTGAGTTGAAGCTGATGGCTAGAGAGAGTATTGCTCAACTGTACTCCACAATTGCTCAGTCAGCGTGCATAGGGTTCTGTTTGTAGAACATTTCCGCAGCATGTGCCAATACTATGTCACTGTTCATGAGGCAATGTTCATAGGGCTCTATTTTCTTGTGCTTTTATTTCCCTCTTTGTGACTGTCAGGGCCATATTAAGCACTTTTGGGGCCCTGGGCAAAGACATCTTTGCCCCCCCCTCCACCAAGACCAAAGGAATTAAGTGACCAAGAATATCTGGTTTACTCCCTTCTCCCCCACCCCTCGCTGCGATCGCAACCCATAGGTGAATATGCTGCCTTGCAGCATTCGAAAAAAGCATGTTTACTCCATTTAAGTCCCCCTACCCTCTTCATTCTTGCTCTAATCAAAATGATAAACAAGTAGCATTTGAAGGCCAACATTAGCAGTCTCCAAAGAGGTTACAGCTGTTCTAATATATATACAGGAGACGTTTTTATCAATGTCATCCGGGTAGGTATGCAGCCTGTGTATTAATTCAGAACCGTATATAAAAAGGTATATATAACCCAGAATAGACAGCAAACTCACATTTGCTGCCACGCAGTATGGAAATGTGCTCAAGCATTGACAGAGGAGACCAATTGCAAGAAAAAAGAAAGCTACACATACCATAGCATGGATAGTAGATGCTACCAGGAAGGTGTCTGTATCCAGACAGACTGAGATTAGAAGTGGGACATGGTTTTTCAAATAGTGTTGCCATTAGAGATCAAAGGAACAAGTTCCTGTGGTGTGCAATACGTCAATACTCAGTGTTATAGTGGAAGCAATTATAGTGGACGCATAACTGTAGCCAGTGAAACCATGAGTCTTTTTTGAAGAACATACCCTGAGAAGGAAATCACTCTGAAGGCCTGACAATTTTGAAAGGTTTGGGGACTGCCACTTTTGAGAGGTTAGGCAATACAAGATTAAATTATATGCCCAAAATTACACATGAGTTAAGGGGTGAAACTGGGATTTCCAGCTCTTACCATGAACTCAAATAATCTCATTTTATAAAAGTGACTTGGAAAGTGCATAAATCACATTACCAAACATGACAATGTTTAAAAACTAAATATTATAGAAGGGTGTTCACGCAAAATATGAATGAATCTAACTTCATTCTCCCCCATCATCAAGGGAAGTATATAATTACCAGCATACCAACCGTTGTGATTAAACAGGTTTAATGTGGGTTTGTCTTTTGTATTATAAAGCATTAAATACCTCCAAAACACTGCTTGTGAAATTGTCATTTATAAACTTGCCGAAAAACCTTTCACTTTTACAAAAAAGCAAATTGGTTTTTGAGTCACTCGAGCAGACCGTGAAATATGCTTGTCAGAGGGCTGCAACATCTGGTCCGCTCTCTTCTATATACCACCCCTTCCACTCAAATGGCCTACTTAAGAAGAAAGATCAAGTAATGGTCTAAACGATGGCACCAGCATGTGAGAAGGCAAACCTCACAGAAGACAGCACAGTAATGTAAGAGATATTAAATGATTATACCAGGATCATTGTATCGCCTGCTAGCAAAACCAGGATACCAGCAGGAATGCTTAGGTCCCACAGTGTTGAATTGGCATACTTATCACCTCTTGGACTAACAGTTTATGCTCATCATTGGAGGTGATTGCCTAAGTTTTGCAATACCCCATCTGAACAAGTCCATTTCTAGACATTCACCATATGCATGACATGTTAGTTTTTATAGCAACCCCCATCTGGTGCAGGTAAATTGCTGATAATTGCACCTGTTGTGTTGCAAAACCAGTACATATGCCAGCAGGTCTATAACCTTCTGACATAGAATAGGCCCAGCCATCCTTGCTGGAATGTGCTATTCTAATCTTGCATATGGACACCTGTCTCTGCAATTAGTACTTAACACACTGATCTGACTCCTGAACCATTGTGGGGCACAATTTATTAATATGCATTTCAACTTTGGATGTTACACCTGATCAACATAATTCTCACATGAAGGAAATAATGCTACATGAGTTGTGCTGTAAGGAACACACAAACTATGTATACCACAGTGAACACAGAACCCATTACATGATGAATTGATCAGAACAGACAGGCAATAGGTTTAGAGCCTCAGCTTCATGCCCTAAAATATCCTGATATGTGCTATTTAAAGGCATGGTCTAGTAAAATTTGTTATTGTCCCTACGGGTCGGCCATGTTTTTTTAAGCCTAAGTGGCTCGATTTTAGAAAACTTTCCTATGGACCTTACCCGAGTTTTTGTCCATTGAACGCACGCGAAAACAAGCACCAGGGAGCCGCCATTTTCTGATAATCCTATCTTTTCCCCGATCGCCCTTGCTGACCTGCTTTTGCGGCACTAAATCAATTCCCCCGCCCCTGAGCCTGTCATCAGCAGACTCGTACCGCCCATTTCCCAACGCCAAAGCACATCTCGTGTCAACATGCGCTGCGCTTCAGCTAATGACGTGTCGCATGGAAATGGCAGGACGCCTCTCTCCTCAATAAGTATAAACAGACCATTTCACAACACACAGCAGCCGATTTTCGATTCCATTCCTCTCTCTGTGTTACTTTGAGTATTCTGTGACTCGTTTCAATGCTCTGGTCACCTACCTTTGCCGCTTGTAGCCCGTGTGAACAGATACCAGTAGCACCGCTATAAATTATTTTTGTTTGTTTAACACACAATGGCTACAATAATGCCCTACATGTACGAGCCCGAGTATACCGAGGAGGAACTACTGGAAAGGGAAGCACGCGAAAACGATGGGGATTCGGACGGCAGTTGGCAGGACGAATCAACAGATGAAGAGCCTGGGCCTAGTCGAATGGACGGCGTCTCCACCTGGTGCACATGCAATCGGTGCAAGCTAATGCCAACTGAGGACGAGAACTGCTGCTGCCGAGAAAACTCGGGATGCCTGGCCTACATTTCGAAAGGCGAGCCACGACCGCAATGCATCACCGAGCTGCCAGACTTCAGGGCAGCCTGCCTCACACGGGCCGTGTTGAGAATAATGATGGTGCTTATGCACGAACGTCGAGCAACTGTTCGTCCTCGTAATCCGAGTAACGAGTAAGTATACTCTGCTTGTCATGCCACTCCTATTTCATGGTCTTCTACTATATCCAAAATTACATCTACATATCATTGTAACGCATGTAAGTCGTTGAATAGTGTGCATTGTCTAGATAGCATTTGTCCGTGTAAAATGCCATTAGTTAGAAGAATTGTCATTGACAACAAACGTTTATTAAACTTATCTTGGTAATTTAAAAACAGTTTGTTTCATTCCTTTTCACAGGTGGTACAGGCTGGTGGCCTATCGTTCCTTTACATGGTGGCTTCACGGGAGGCTTGGACACCGCGTTCGAAGAGTGATACCCGCCTGTGCCGTTCGTGCCATTAGAGAAACGTTCCCGAGTGACAGCGGTCAGCACAGGGGATTTTCTCTCGCTGTGCTGCAACCTGACCTGTATAATCTTTAAAGTCTTGTATTTTTGTGTCATGAAAATAAGATACAAAATAAAACACCACATATATTTTAACAACGGTTGTCTCAATTTTTTAAATTAATCAAGTGTGTCTCCATTTAAGGATGGACGTCAGACATCTGTGCTCCGAATGGGGGAAGGTTTGGTTGCTGTGAAGCAGGGTGGTCACTATCTATCTAAGCTAACATAACATATTCTCGATAATGCATGCACTAAAACACACTTGTTCAAAGTCTTTCAATAGGTTATGTCTCTATAAAAGTCACACATATATCTATACTAACATTTACCATTGGATTATACAGTCTTGACCACTATAATACACCGGTTGAAGTGTGGGTCTGTGCTCACAAGAATCTCCGGTATGTGGCATTTGTTAATGATAAGCAACGATATACTGATGCGCGCTGGCATGGGGGGCTGTGACGGGCGCGAACGGCCAAGGTGCCAAACTACATGTACACTTCAAAAGGTGTCCCACGCCAAGGGGCCATCGGTCACATGGCCTCCTCAGACCCCGTGTCTCCAGGCAGGCCTCCCCTGAGGCAGGCTGCCCCCCTGCAACCACATAAGTGTGTCTCCATTCAGCAGTCTTCCTGTGCCTTATCTGCACGCCCCAGGCCCATCCATCCCACCCCCTTATATCAAAGGCGGTTCGCGCCGGTGGATGCGCGCTGGCATGGGGGGCTGTGACGGGCGCGAACGGCTAAGGTGCCAAACTACATGTACACTTCAAAAGGTGTCCCACGCCAAGGGGCCATCGGTCACATGGCCTCCTCAGACCCCGTGTCTCCAGGCAGGCCTCCCCTGAGGCAGGCCGCCCCCTACAATCCACATAAGTGTGTCTCCATTCAGCAGTCTTCCTGTGCCTTATCTGCACGCCCCAGGCCCATCCATCCCACCCCCCTCTATCAAAGGCGGTTCACACCCGGGGATGAGCGCTGGCATGGGGGGCTGTCAGGGGCGCGAACGGCCAAGGTGCCAAACTGCATGTACACTTCAAAAGGTGTCCCATGCCAAGGGGCCATCGGTCACATGGCCTCCTCAGACCCCGTGTCTCCAGGCAGGCCTCCCCTTCAAGCAGGCCGCCCCCCTAATACCACGACATACATACGTCATTCATTCACAAACACACCCCAGTTTCTAATACTTTAAAAACCACTCGATATGTCTCATGAGAACATCTTTGTGCTTTGCAAGTCAACTCTTGAACGTGCTACCTGGGAACCACTGAGATCTATGCTAATATGCTCGTCGTCGTGCTATCCGTGAATTTCTGTGACCGCTTCGAGCATACCCATCAGTGCGCTACCTGTGGCCATCCACCTATTATCCCGCAACATACTGCTCTGCTTGCTGAATCCAACTGTTTGTTGGTCAAGGTAAGGGCATGTATCCTGGTCATATTTCACAGATTTTTAAATATCTATCTATTTTCGAGTAGAGTACACAATAGTGCTATGTTCATTGGTCTCATTGGTATTGACTTGAGTTTCCATTGCTATGCTATCAATAGATCTATTTATTTTCATCTGTGACTATTGTGATTGAATTGCATCCTTCGGGGGTCCAGTCAATAATGTTAGCATGTTTCCTTCTCGTGCAAGACAGAACATCCAAGGGACGAGTCACATGTTCAGATTTCAGTCACATCAATTATACATTTCTGCAACTTATGCAAATACTAAGCAGCACATAATGAACTGGTATAGTTCCTGCGACCAAAACAAACCTTGATCATTGTATGATTCATTTACTTTTGTATCAAATCTTTACTCTTGAAGATTGTATAATAATGTCGATATTTACTTTTCAGATTTATCAACAATGCCTGCCTGTTCGATTAGCGGTTGCCCTTCGAAGACCCATGCGAAATCTGAAGGAACTACAATGCATGTATTCCCGAAAACTGTTGATCGAATAAGAGAATGGGTCAGACATTGCGGATATCCACTGGATGAGCTGGAAAGTAGAGTCCAACAAGTCTTAGAGGACAAGAGGGGTGATCGATACCGCATCTGCAGCCGGCACTTTTCCTTGGACATGTACACAACTTCTTGGGTAACAAAGAAGAATAAACGGCGAACGACACGGAAATTGCGCGAAAACGCTATTCCCACTCTATTCGTCCACATTCGGCCACCGGTGAGTCAAGTGTCTGGATTTAGCTTTCGGCCTTGCGGTAGTGTCTAGCCGAATGGATTAATAGATATTGTAGGTGTTCTATCCCTTGTAATAATTTCGATATTGATATGAGTGTATAGTTTTTTGAATATTGACATTTATCAATATATTCTTTTGCGATTTCATAACCCACAAACGCAATGTATATATATATGGGGACAGGGAACTGTGTTGTATTGAGCATTTTTCAAGTATTCTGTCGGCTTACATGGCTATTTTTAATATTGGCATTTCATTATGAATCATTAATTGACCTTTACAACTTCTTGACTATCCCTTGAATCTGAAGCAAGAACATTCTACATCCTTGACGTGGTCGCAGTTATCAACCACTTCTAGCGCGTATCAGGTAATCTTACTAGGCTAATCCGCTACATACTTGTTTTATGCATTTCAAGTAATAGTTTTATTCTATCGTGTAATTATTTTAGCAAATGTTTGGTTACTGCTTTCCAATTGATATACACCTTAGATATCGTCCACTGGTGTTTGTCTACAGTTATAATTAGTGTTATCCATACTAATGCAAGTACTCTCTTTCAGGAAGATGCTGAAGCGTCCGCCACATCTACAACATTTCTAGATGTTTTTCAACATCAGGAGGTATGGATACTGACAGCTCCATCGAGCGTCATCATCAGAGCTGGAATTCTTGTCGTTTGATTGTTCTACACAAAGTTTCATTCGTGGTTAGCCGTTGATATGTACCTGTGCTGTCGACCCCAGGTGTGTGTTATGTTTTCACAATTGTAATCCTCACTAATGCAAGTACTATGTTTCAGGCAGTTGATGGAGCGTCAACCCCTGCACTTGATGCAGAGCCTGACATTCAAGTATACGAATCGGCGCAACAGCTTTTGGAAGTGCGCACTACATTTGCAACATCCATAGATATTCTTCAGCAGCACGAGGTATGGATAATGACAGCTCCATCATGCGTGATCATATAACGTGATTCCATTTGCTATAATTTCTTCCCTATTAACGCAAGTGCTGTGTTTCAGGGAGACGACGAAGCTTCCACCACAATCACAACATCTCATTTACATGATGATGCAGATGTAAAGGAATCGTTGAAATAAGTCGATGAAATGTGATCATATTTGGATTTTCCTTGATTCTTTTGGACAATGCATCATTTGCGGTTATCTCTTTATATGTACCTGTGCCGTCGACCCCAAGTGTGTGTTGTGTTTCCAATATTGAAAAGCATACTAATGCAAGTACTGTGTTTCAGGGAGATGTGGAGCCAGAGGTATGGATACTGACAGTTCCATCGAAATAGATCATCACTAGTCGAATACTTGTCGTTTGATTGTTGCACACAATGTTTAAATCGTATTTGGCTATTGAGATGTACCTGTGTGTTCGTCCTCACGTGTGTTTTATGCTAACAATATTTTCATGCATAGTAATGAAAGTACTATGTTTCAGGGAGACGATGGGGCCTCATTCCGTGCTGTCTATGCGGATACGGAAAATATAGTCGTTGCAGCGCAAGAGGAAGGGAGGACATGCGGAAACAAATCGGAGCTACAGCGTGCAGATGTTGAAGGTCCAGTCAAAAAAGTTGCAAAGAAAAAAAACAAAAAAAAGGTTAGTTACAAACAGTTCATAACTTTAAAAAAATGTTTGTGCTGGGGACTATTTTATGTTTTTTTGCAGTCAATTCTACTACACTCCATCTTGTGTTTAAACTGAACATCCCTTTTCCAATCTCTCCTCCAGTTACCCGTGGGTGTCAGAACTATACACACACAGACAGTGAAGCGAATGAGAGATGTGGCTTGCCAGACCGTGTACACTATGGAGGAACTATTAATTGAGGCGAGGCATGTTCAGGCTCGAGATGCTCATGTCCAATGGCCAGAACATGAATTAATTGTGTTTGGAGACTACAGCAAAGTTGCATTGGACCATAGCTACAGTGCGGCCGCATCACCACAAGAAGATGTTATTGAATGTATTGAAGATAGCTCTGAAGTAGTTGCAGATCAATTTACACAATCTACACCCGCCAAAGATTTGCCACCAAAAAACCTGTCGACATTGTTGTGTTCTCCCATCAATGTCGAAGTAATAGATGTTGAAATGACAGAGAATGAACCAGCCGCAGCATCCATAGACGCATCAGAACTTGATATCAGCGATATTACTTACCAATGTGTTGAAATCTTCACAACGTCAAAGGCCGAAACAACGTTGACGCAGGATGACAGTCTAATGAAAGAGAGCAAATACACTGTATTCGACAGTTGTTTGATGGAAATTATAAGTATGCTGAAATGTGTGCATTCCATTAGAGGGAAAGTATGTGGGAAGCCATTGATTAATGTGACTCGTCAAATAAAAGGCAGTAA